>NC_133524.1:122570000-122927500 GCF_049354715.1 Callithrix jacchus
ATCAGATTATCCAGGATCAAAATGAAAGAAAAAATGTTAACGGCAGCTAGAGAGAAAGGGCAGATCACCTACAAAGGGAATAACAGCAGACCTCTTAACAAACACTCTACAACCAAAAAGAGATTGAAGACTAATAACATTCAACATGCTTAAAAACATAAATTGAAACCAATAATTTCATTTCTGGTTATTATGCAGAGTTGTTTATATGGATGCTTTATAGTGTAATTGGTCTGTGCACTTAAGTGTGTGTTTTGTAGTGGCTGGAAATGGCCTTTGCTTTTCATGCAAACTAAGTTTCCTAAGTGATAGAGAAATATGATTGTTTTCACACAAGCAAATGCTGATGGAATATGTTACCACAATACATGCCTTAAAATAACTTCTGAAAGAAGTTAACATGAAAAGGAAAGGCCATTTCCAGCCACTACAAAACACACACTTAAGTGCACAGACCAATTACACTATAAAGCATCCACATAAACAACTCTACATAATAACCAGTTAGTATCATAATGCCAGGATCAAATTCAGACAAATTGATACGAACCTTGAATGTAAATGGGCTAAGTTCCCCAATTAAAAGGCACAGTGTGGCAAGCTGAATAAATACCCAAAACACATTGGTATGCTGTCTTCGAGAGACCCACCTCACATTCAGTGACAGATTGAAGGCTGCACTGTCACCTCCCCTACTTTTGAGGTTTAGGCCTCAGACTGGCTTCCTTGCTCCTTAGCTTGCCAAAGGCCTACTGTGGGACTTCACTTTGTGATCTTGTGAGTCAATACTGCTTAATATATACCCCTAATATATACATCCATCCTATTACATCTGTCCCTCTAGAGAACCTTAACTAATACAGATATTTAGTGTTATAAATTTCCCTTTTAATACTGCCTTAACTCCTTAGCTGTGTCCCAAAGATTCTGGTATATTGTATGTTTCTTTTCACTAAATTCAAAGAACAAACCCCTGATATGGTTTGACTGTATCTGCACCCAAATCTCATCTTGAATTGTAACTCCTACAATTCCCATGTGTTGTGGGAGAAACTGGTGGGAGGTGATTGAATTATGGGTGAGGAGGGTCTTCCCTCCACTATTCTCATGATACTGAATGAGTCTCATGAGATCTGATAGTTTTAAAAATGGGAGTTTCCCTTAACAAGCTCTATCTTTGTCTACTGTCATCCATGTAAGATGTAACTTGCTCCTGCTTGCCTTCCACGATGTTTCTGAGGCTTCCCCAGCCACATGGAACTGTGAGTTCTCCAGTAAGCCTCTTCTTTGCAAATTGCCCATCCTCAGGTATGTCTTTATTAACAGCATGAAAACAGACTGAGACACCCCCAAAAGGTCACTGGTGTAGTCAAATGGTCTAAAACCCGAAGAACTTGGAGTTTGATGTTTGACAACAGGAAGCATCCAGCACTGGAGAAAGATGAAGGTCAGAAGATTCAGCAAGTCAGCTTCTTCCACCTTCTTCTTCCTGCATCATTCTAGCTGTACTGGCAGCTGAACAGATAGTGCCCACCCAGATTGTGGGTGGTTCTGCCTCACCCAGTCCACTGACTCAAATATTAATCTTTGGCAGCACCTTCGTAGACACACCCAGGAACAATATGTTGCATCCTTCAATCGAATCAAGTTGACACTCAATATTAACCATCACAATGTCCATATCAAAAACTTAGAAAGATCAAAATTTAACCTATTATCACAACTAAAAGAACTAGAGGAGAAAGAGAAAACCACCCTCAAAGCTAACTGAAGACAAGAAATAATCAAAATCTGAGCTGAACTGAAGGAAGTTGAGACATGAAAATCTATTCGAAAGATCAATGAATCCAGGAGTTGTTTTGGAAAACATTAATACAGTAGACAGACTGCTGGCCAGACAAATAAAAGAAGGTCTAAATAAGCATAATTAGAAATGGCAAACAGTATACTGCCACTCTCATGACATAAATACCAATAAACATCAGAGAACATTATGATCACCTCTATGCACATAAACTGAAAAATGTAGAAAAATATTAAGGACATCCAAAGAGGATGAGAAAAAGTCAAATTATCCCTTTTTGCAGATGACATGATTCTATATTTAGAAAACCCTATAATCTTGACCCAAAATCTCCTTCAGCTCATAAATATTAATAACTTCCCAAAGTCTCAGGATACCCAAATAATGTACAAAACTGACTGGCATTCTACACACAAACAACAGTCAAGCTGAGACCAAATCAGGAATGCAGTTCCATTCACAATTGCCACCAAAAAACAAAATATCTGTGAATAAATCTAACGAGGATGGTGAAATATCTCTACAAGGAGAAATAATAAACACTGCTCAAAGAAATCAGACATGACATAAACACATGGAAAAACATTCCATACTCAAGGATAGGAAGAATCAGTATTGTAAAAATGGCCATACTACATGAAGCAATTTATAAATTATATGCTATGCCTGTCAAAATACTAATAACATTCTTCACAGAAGTAAAAGAAAAAATACTATTTCAAAACTCATATGGAACCAAAGAAGAGCCTAAATAACCAAGGCAATCCTAAGGAAAAAAAAAAAGCTAGAGACATAAAATTACCAACTTCAAAGTATACTAGAGTGTTACAGTAACCAGAACAGTATGGTAGTATGGCACTGGCAAAACAGGCACATAGACCAATGGAACAGAATAGAGTACCCAGAAATTAGACTGGACACCTACAACCATGTGATCTTCAGCAAACTTGACAAAAACAAGTAATGGCAAAAGGACTTCCTATTCAAAAGATGGTGCTGGGATCACTAGCAAGCCATATACAGAAGATTGAAACTGGACCCCTTCCTTACATCATATACAAAAAATAAGATGGATTAAAGACTTAAATGTAAAACCCAAAAGTATAAAAGCCCTGGAAGATAACCTAGGCAATGTAATTCCAGACATAGGAATGAGCAAAGATTTCATGACGAAGATACCACAAGCGATTGCAACAAAAGCAAAAATTGACAAATGGAATATAATTGTAGAGCTTCTGCACAGCCAAAGAAATTATCAATAAAGTTAACAGACAACCTAGAGAATTGGAGACTTTTTAAAAACTATGCATCTGACAAAGACATAATATCCAGCATCTATAAAGACCTTAAATTTACAAAAATTACAAACAACAGACAGGAAGACAGAACTACCATTCAACCCAGCATTCCCAATACTGGGTATATAACCAAGGAATATAAATTGTTCTATCTTAAAGACACATCTACACACATGTTCCCTGTAGCACTAATCACAATGGCAAAGACATGGAATCAGCCTAAATGCCTGCCTATCAATGGTAGACTGAATAAAGAAAATGTGGTATACATACACCATGGAATACTATGCAGCCATAAAATAGGATGAGATCATGTCCTTTGCAGGAACATGGATGGAGCTGGGGCCATTATCCTTAGCAAACTATCATAGGAACACAAATCCAAATACTGAATATACTCACTTATAAGTTGGAGCTAAATGATGAGATCACATGGACACATACAGGGGAACAATAGACACTGGAGCCTATTGGATGGATGATGGAGGGCAGGAAGAGGAAGAGGATTAGGAAAAATAGCTAATGGATACTAGGCTTAATATCTGGATAATGAAATAATCTGTATAATGAACGTGCACATGTACAACTGAACTTAAAAAGTAGGAAATCCAGAGGGATTAAAGGAGAGAAGTATTTATGCTTTAATAACTGCAATAGGAATATTTAACAATTTAACAAAATGAAGTTCAGTAACAAAAGCAAACTTTTTTTAAACAGTAAAATATATTTGCAGAAGACTTTCTTTGAGTCAGTGTCCATAACTTCATACATTTGCAAAGTTCTATGGCTCATTTCTTAGATCTTTCTTTGCTCTATTTACATTAACTCTTTTTGTTGAAAGCATCCAATTTCAAAAGACTTTAGTACCATCTTTATGCTACTTACTACAAAATGTTTATTTCCAGCCTAGGTCTTTTTCTTCAAATCCAGACTTCTATATTAAATTACCTATGTAATATGTCAATTTTAATATCTAATAATCATCTCAAACTTGATACATTCAAGTCCAAACTCTTGGTATCCTTCAAATGTGTTCCACCTGCAGCTTGTCTTGTGTTCACTGATGTAATTCAATTCTTCTGGTTGTTCAGGCCAAAAACTTTCTTTGATTTTTTCTCATACTTCACATCATCCAATCTGTCATAAAATATTTTGGAGTTTTTTTCAAAATGCATTCAGAGTCTAACCACTTCCCATCAAATTCACCACTACCAAACCAACCCAAGCCACCATCATTTCTTTGTGAATTGGTGAAACAGCCTCATAACTAGTATCTCTTATAGCTTCTTCTTTACTCTTATACTCTATTGTCAACAGATCAGCCAGATAATTCTTTAAAAGTTCATTCCTCTATTCAAGAATATTCAACGGCTTCAAACTTCAGAGTAAAATACAATGCTTTTAAAGTCAAATATGAGGAGCTGCAAGACAGTCATATGTTCTCCCAAATAAATCTAAAGTAAGGAATTATGTAATTTCAGATGTTCAAATAGCCACATTAAAGAAATTTTAAAAGCCTGGCGCAGTGGCTCATGCCTATATAATCCCAACACTTTTGGAGGCCAAGGAAGATTGCTTGAGTATAGGAGTTTGAGACTAGACTGGGCAACATGGCAAAACCTGTCTCTACAGAAAATACAAAAAATACCCAGGCATGTTGGTGCATGCCTCTAATCCCAGCCACTTGGTAGGCTAAAGCGGGAGGATTGTTTGATCTTCAGAGGCAAAGGTTGCAGTGGAATCAAGATCATGCCACTTGCATTCTAGCCTGGGGGTGGTGGGGAGGAGAGAGAGAGAGGGAGGAGGAGGAGGAGGAGGAGGAGGAGGAGGAGTTGTTTAAAAAAATGGGCTACAAAATTTTTGGTAAATTTAATACAATATACACAAAACATCACCTTATCACATAACCAATATAAAATATTAATAATAAAATACTTTACATTCTCCTTTTCATACTAAGTCTTCAAATTCTGATGTGTATTTAACATTAACAATATATTTCAATTTGAACTAATAACTTTTTAATATTTGGTGGACATAATAAGTATGTATATTTATGAATGTATGAGATATTTTGATCCAGGTTTGCAATGCATAATAAATCAGGGTAAATGAGATGTTTATTACCTCAAGCATTTATTCTCTGTCAAAAAAATCAAATTATGCTCTTTAACTTATTTAGAAATGTACAATTAAATTATAATTCTGACTATAGTCACCCTGTTGTGCTATCAAATACTAGGTCTTTTTCATTCTTTCTATCTTCTATACCCATTAACCCTCTTCTCTTTCCCCCTACCCCCTCACTACATAGCCCAGCCTTTGGTAAGTTTCATTCTAATCTCTGTCTCCATAAATACTATCGTTTCAATTTTATCTCCCAAAAATGAGTGAGAATATGTGAAATGTGTCTTTCTGGACCTGGTTTATTTCACTTAACATATTATGCTACAGTTTTATTCATATTTTTGCAGATCACAGGATCTCAGTCTTTTATGGCTGAATAATATCCTATTGTCTACATGTACTGCATTTTCTTCATACATTCATCTTTTGATGGATACTTAGTTTGCTTCCAAATCTTGGTTATTGTGAACAAAGCTGCAGCAAACATGACAGTCTAGATATCATTTTTGTTATACTGATCCCTATATTTCCTTTATTTTGGGTATATATTCAATAGTGGCATTGTTGGATGTATGGTAGCTCTGTTTTTAGTTTTTTGAGGAAACTTCAAACTGTTCTCCATAGTGGTTGTACTAATTTGCATTCCTAACAACAGTGTACAAAAGTTCCCTTTTCTCCACCTCCTTGCCAGCATTTGTTATTGCCTGCGTTTTGGAAATAAGCCATTTTAACTGGGGTGAGATGATACCGTAGTTTTGATTTGCATTTCTCTGATGATCAATGATGTTAAGCACCTTTTCATATGACTGTTTGTCATTTGTATGTTTTCTTTTAAGAAATGTCTCTTTTGATCTTTTGGTCATTTTAAATCACGTTTAAACTAATCATATTTCAAATGTTCAGCAACCACATGTGGCCAGTGGCTACTATATTGGGCATCTCAGGTCTAAGCTCTTTATTACTTCTTTGACTTCATCTCCTGCTACTTTCCACTCAGTCATTCAGCTCAGTGATATTCTAGTACTTTCTTACTCATTCACTCTAGGAAGACTCCTCACTTGCTCTTCCTTCTAGTTAGATGCTTTTCTCTGAGATACCCAAATTATTTATCTTTTCACTTTTTATAGTCTTTGGTCAAATGTTACCTTCTCAATGAGGTTATCCCTGACTACCCATAACAATCCTTCCTGCAGTTTCTATCCCCTTTCCATGCTTTGTCTACATGGAAGGGAGATTGACAATGAATATTTAAATATATAATGTAATCTATTTTTTAAGAATATTTCACTCCCTAGACTAGAATGTGAGTTCCAGAGGGCAGGGAATTTTTTGGTAATATTTGTTTGTTGCTGTTGTATTTCCAGTACTTAGAACAGTACCTGATATATAGTAAATAATAAATACTTATTTAATAAATACATTTATATATTAGCAAAAGATATACAATGTAGAATTCATTACGTTGTAGTAGCACTTAATTCGCATTTCATATACTCTGGGGTATTAGTAGTAATCTCAAATCCTTTCATCATTTAATATTTAACAAATTACCATAGTGTACTAAGCAGCGGAGACACTAGGATAAATCTAAGAGAAATTATACCTGCCTTAATGGAATAGTCAATCTAGTTAGAGAGACAACCATTAAGCAAACAATCATACTAATGAATAATTACAAACTTTGTAAAATGCTGTAAAGTTTCAAATGCTACTCAGAAATAAAGAGAAAAAAATATTGATATGCATAACTGATCAGATGAACCTCCAGGGAACTATGAACTGTGAAAAAAATCTCTAAAATTTACATGTTTTAGGGTTCCATTTGTGCAACATTTTTACAAATAAGAAAATTATGGAAATGTAGGCTGATTAGTCTGTCAGGGGTTGGGGAAGTGAGGAAGGTCAAAAGGAAGTGGGTGTAGGAATAAAAGGACAGCAAGTAATATCCTTGTAGTGATGGAAATGTTATCCGATATGGCTTGGCTGTGTCCCCACCCAAATTTCATCTTGAATTGTAGCTCCCATAATAATTGCCACCTGTCCTAGAAGGGACTGGGTGGGAGGTAATTGAATCATCAGGTCAGGTCTTTCCTATGCTATTCTCATGACAGTGAATAAGTCTCAGAAGATCTGATGGTTTTATAAAAGGGAATTCCCTTAAACAAGCTCTCTTGCTTGCTGCCACTTAAGACATGACTTTGCTCCTCATTCAACTTCCACCATAATTGTGAGGCCTCCCCAGCCATGTGGAACTGTGAGTCAACTAAACCTCTTTTCTTTATAAATTACCCAGTCCCACGTATATCTTTATTTGTAGTGTAAGAATAAACTAATACAGTTTTCATCTTTACTGTGTCAATGTGAATATCCTCAGGTGTTGTTGTATTATAGTTTTGAAAGATGCCAGGATTGGGAGAAATCCAGTAGAGGTACACTCTGTATTATTTCTTACAACCAAATACAGATCTACATTTATCTTAAAATGAAAAAGAAAGATGCAGAATGCTGTGAAAACATGTAATATATCTAGTGATTAAGGAGGGCTTCCTTGGAAAGGTGACATTCAAGCTCAAATTGAAATAACATGTGAAAGATAACTGGAAGTGGGAGAAGGGTACATATTCCAGGCTTTCAGCATCATTCTTTTCCAGTGTGGGAGATGAATTAGAGAAGAGTCAATGCTTAATGCAGAAAGATGGATTGGGTACCTGTTAATTGTTTTCTAGGCCAGAAATAATGGTAGCTTTGGCTTATGTGATTATCAATGGAATGGTAATTAAATGGACTCAAATGCTATTCAGGATATGAAATAAAGTGACTGAAAAGTCTTACTGAAGATTGTTGAAAATAAATTATTTAAATTTATTTAATAATAATGCTTCATATATTTTAGCAGTGTTGTAAAACATCAGGTTGTTGTAACTCTAGAAAGTTTGTAGCTAAGTAGTAGAGAGTAACACATAACTTTTTGAAATTACTTTGATTTGCAACAGATAATATTTACGCAAACACTAATTGATGCCAATTCGCTTCTCACACGGTCAAGGAAAGTACTTCTTAGTCTTAAGTGGCCTGGCCCTCTCTGTTAGTTAAGGGTTGACCACTTGTTCTTAACATTCTCTGCTCCACTGACTCCTGCAAAACAACTGTCTCTGAGTTCTCCTAATAATTTTGAATATTTATTTTTTGCTTTTTGTGGACCTACTTTCCCTATTCATTCCTTAAAAATGAATTTTCCTATAGCTCTGCTCTCAGAAAACTGACTGCCTCACTCTATTAAGTCTCCTCATCCTTTTGTCTTTCCTTTTGAAAAAAGGATATGATTTCATCAGAGAAATATAGGCTATGAATATCAAATTTCTATCTCTAGCACCAGTTGCTGCCCTGACACCATATTCAGGGCTTAATTATGACTTCAGTGCTTGGTGTCCTCATCTTACATTCCGTAAGACCCTCAAACCGAGTATGACTAAGAGTAAATTCTTCATCTTGCTTCCAAAACCTACTCTATTTCATGTATACTGTATCTTGTCTAATGTCACAAGTACACCACTCATTCTTCCTAGAGTCTATCTTTGAGTCACCATTTCCAAAAACAACTGTTATGAAAAACTCCAGATGTACAGAAAACTTTAATGTATAATATGAAACCACGTAGATATCTTACAATCGGTTTTGTCATGAAAAATTTCTTTGCCATCTTTGTTTCTGATCCTTGTTATTCATAATCAAATCTTTGGAGTATGTAAGCATACACTTCCAAAATCTCCTTCTTCCATTTCCAGAAGTGACCACTATTTCAATTTGATAGTCATGATTTTCAAGCATGCTTTTGTATTTTCATAACATATTGCTGTATCCCAAAACACATAGATGTAATTAATATATACGTTAAACTTTATGTAATTAGAATCATCTGCCCTTGTAATTCTACAGCTTGACATTTTTATTCAACCTTATAATTATGACATTTATCCATGTGCTTTTTAAAACTATGTATGGGTTTTGTTTTATAGTACTCAATTTTACAAGTGTACCATGATTTGCTTTCTTGATTAAAATTATGTTATTTTTGTTTTTAAAACTTTTAAGTGCTACAATTTTACTCTGAAAATGTCTCCATGTAGATTTGTATGGGAACTTCTCTAATGCATGAGTTGCAGTGAAATTGCTACACATGCTCATGTTTTTGATTATTACCTATTATTGCCATACTTTCCAAAGGACTTGAAATTATTTACAGACATACCAAATGTGTGTAAGCGTCTCATTATCTCCATAACATTGTAAATACCTGATATTTTGGGTTTTTTGTTTTTTCTTATCTAACATATATGCCTCATTTTTTAATATAAATTTTTTCTGATTTTTTGTGTGCTTCAGCTTTTTTTTTATGTATATGTTAGCTACCCAAATTCCTCATTTTTGGTAAATTACACATCCTTTCATCTTTTTGAATTTTTATGATTCTTATTTCTTTGTGATGTTTAAAATTACTCTAGATACTAGTCTTTTATCAGATAGATGTATTGCAAATAATTCTTCTAATATGAAACACGTTTTTTTATTATTTATAGTTCAGTTGCTGTCAGAAGGGCTTAATTTTGCTGTATAGAAGGCCTTAAAATAGCTCAATATAATACTCTTTTTTAATAGATGTAAGTTTTTGTGTGAGTTATATGCAAAAATACATTTCTATCTTGAAGGCAAAGATATTATCTCATCTTTCTTTAAAAGTTTTACAATTTTGCTTTCTATATTTACATCTTTACTAAATGTGCAATTTTTTATTTTCTGGTGGAAAATATGAAATGAATAGAAATATCTAGATAAATGTAATTAATTGTCCCTATATCATTTATTAAAAGGTTTTTTTTATATCTATGTTTAATATCCTTTTATATATCAGGTTTCTGTATGTGTACAGGCTCATATTGTACCCACTGGAAAATGTACATCCTTGTGATAATAACACATACCATATAAAATATTTATAACATTTTTGTGTATTATAAGGTATGCCTTTTTTGACAATTATGCTGTTTATTCTTAATTTTTATATATCTACATAGATTTTTGATCTATAAGTAAAATTTTATATTTGTCAGTTTTCAAATTTGTTTTTTAGAATTTTGAAAGAAACTGCATTGAATTTAAAAACTATTATTGTCATATATGTCGTGTTGTCTTTCTTCCCAAGGAAATAGTCTATCAGTCCATTAAGTTTTACATTATATTTTTTACTATGTTTATAATTTATCCCAGAATAGTTTGCTCAATTTTTTAAGTTTTATTCTCTAGTACCATATATTTTTGGTTTCTATTATAAATGGAAACTTTATTCTTTATTTTCAGTGCATAGAAACTCATATGAGTTTGATATTTTAATAATTGTATTAATCCATTTCTTATGCTTTCTCAACATTTCAAATAGCCTTTAAGTCTCTTTAAATTTTCCTTAATCTAGATGACTATTTAATCTGGATGTAATGATAGTTTTTCTCCAATTCTTAAATGTATCCCATATTTCTCTTTAAAAAAAAATTATCTTGCTTCACCAACTAAGATTTTTCAGTTCAATGTTATATAGAAAAATTATAGACAAAACAGTTTTCTTATTCTGACTTTAAAGGGAAATTCATTCAATATCCCCTAGAAGATACACTCTATCAGCTTAAGAATATTCTCATTCTTTTCATTATTTGCTATGCCTGTGTTTTAAACATTTTAAATGGGTTTTGAATTTTTTGTCAATTATTCTTATTCCTTTGACCTGTAGATGTGGTTAATTATGTAAGTAGGTCATTAATGTAAAAACATCCTTGCCGTTTCAGAAGAATCCGATTTGTTCATATACCTAATTGGTTGATTAATTTTGTTTCTATTTTAATAAGGATTTTAAACGTATTTATATACCCAAATAAAGTGACCTATTATTTTTCCTTCACAGGCTTTTTTTGTTTGGTTTGGCTTTGACATATTGCTAGTCTAATTAAATAAGTTATTAAGGCTTACTTCTTTATTTCCGTTCTTTCTTTTGTTTCCTTGCTTTTGAGCTACTAACACTACATCACAACATATCTCTTTGTTGCTGATCACTTGCTGTCTGATTTTCCAATATTATGGCTTGTATATCTCCTTCCATTACTTAATAACACTTGGACACAGATAAAAGATATAGGAAAAAGCAAAATTGAAGAGCCCATCTTGGATTTAGGGCAAGAGCCCTCTAGAAAGGTCATAGTAAAAATGAATACAATAAAATTAGAAACTACTCTACTTTTCCTAAGAAGAATATATGAAGATAAAAATAAGACACTAGATATAAGTGTACACTCAAAACTTTAATGTCCAGTGCAAGAGCCAGACACATTATCATTACAGGTTTATATTATACAAAAAATGTAACTATTGTTTCATTGACTTCATTAATTATGTTGCGTTAATTATTGTGTTTGAGGCAAGGCTGTTCATTTATGTACTAGGCACTGTCCTTGATGTTGAATATAAATTTTGCTTCTTTGTGAATCTCCAAAACAAATTTGTGACTCTTTAAACAAAAAACAGATGAGGAAGGAACTCTTTCCAAATTATTATTTGAAGTCCTTATTATCTGATGGGGCAAAACTAGACAAAGACATTACAAAAAGAAAAACTACACATCAATATTTCTCATGTATATAGACACAAAATTGTTTACATAGGGGCGAATAACTTCATTTTACACTCTTAGGTTCTGTGGCTGGCATAAGAATTAAATGGATGTAAGATAGATTAAACAGCAGAAAAGCATACAATTTATTTAATATTTTTTACATGTACATGGGAGTCCTCAGAAAGGAAATTAAGAGTAGGAGAAACCATTAGGTACAAAAGCTTATCTATCTTTTTATACAGAGAATGATGCATTTTGGGATGTGATAAGACAAGGGGTCTTGGGCTAGGGGTGGTAATTGTTAGACAGTAACTGTAAAATATATGGGTGAAACTAATGAAGATAAAGGTTGTTTTATTAACTTGGTTTGTACAGGCCTATTCGGGTGTTGACTCTAAGTATCTGGTGATAAGAATGTTCTCTTCCTGGTACAAGGAGGGCACCTTTCTCATGAGAAATGGTATGAATTGCTTTTAAGTAGAAATGGGAGGTCAGAGAACCCTTCCTGCCTTTGCTGTTTCTCAAATGCCTTCAGCTCAAAATAATATTCCAAAGGTGTATATTTTGGGATGGCATATTCTGAACCACTTCACTAGCAACATATACTTACAACATTCAAAAAAGAGTATACATTTTGACCAGAGGAGATGTATCCAAGGAATGCACGTTTGTTTTAACAACCATAAAATAATTAATATAATATACTGCATTAATATAATAAAGAACAAATCCAAATGATTATCTCAATATATGCAGAAAAGACGAATGACAAAATTCAATACTCATTCATGATAAAAAAATTCAACAAATTAATAATAGAGAAAACCTTTATGAACCTAATAAAGGGTATCTATTTTAAACAAAACAGCAAACATTATACTTAGTAGTTAAAAACTGAAAGCTTTATTCCTATGACAAGGAATAAAGCAAAATATTTTTAGCACATCTATTCATCATTGTAGTTGATAATTTATCTAGGGCAATCAGGCAAGAAAGAGGACTAAAAGCCATCCATATTGCCAAGGGGAAGTAAAATTATCTCTATTTGCAGATGACATTGTCTTATATACAGAAAATCTTAAGCAATCCACAACAGCAACAAAAAGCTATTAGATCTAGTAAAGAAATTTATCAATTTTCAGGATAAAAGATCAATGTATAAGACTCAATAATCTTTTTATACATGACCAATGAAAGTATAAGTGAAATTAATAATACAATTATTTTTATAATATCAAAGGGATAAAATAATTAGAATGAAATGTAACACAATAACTCCAAGATTTGTACACTGAAAATGATAAATTTTTAATAAAGACAGTTGAAGACCTACATAAATGAGGAAGTCATCCATGTTCTGGGATTAGAAGATGTTATTGCTAAGATGACAATGTTAGCCAAATTGATCTATAAATCCATCACAATTTCTATCAAATCCCACCTGGCTTTTTGCAGAAATGGAAAAGCTGTTCCTAAAATCTGCATGGAAATGTAAGGGAACAAAATAGCCAAGACAATTTTTAAAAAATCTAAATTGGAGGACTCACACTCCCTGATTTCAAAACTTGCTACAAAATCAAAGATAAAAACAGTATGATACTGGCATTAATATAGGCATATAGATCAATAGAATAGAATTGAGAATCCAGGAAATTTTATACATCTATGGCCAATTGTGCTTTAATAAATATGCCAAGATTATTCAATGATGAGTAAATGGTCTCTACAGCAAATGGTAATAGGGCAATTAGGTAGTCATTTGTAAAAAATAAATTCTTCTTTTCCCTCATTCCATATATAAAATTTAACTTAAAATAGATCAAAACATAAATTTAAGAGATAAAAAATAATTAACAGATGGAAATGGTTAACTGTTTATGGCCTTTAATTTGGCATTGGTTTCTTAAATATGGAGGCAAAAGTGAAGGCAAAAAAAAAAAAAACACTGGACATTATCAAAATTAAAATCTTTTGTGCTCCCAAGGACACTGTCTAGTAGGTGAAAAAACTCACAAAATGGAAAAATGTATACAAAATGTATATTAAAAAGCATAGCATATAAAGCATATATATGATAAGGGTCTAATATCAAAAATATAAAAATAATTATTACAGCTCAACAATATAAAGACAAAGGACCCAACTAAAAAATGCACAAATAAGTTGAAGAGACATTTCTCTAAAGATGATATAAAAATGGCCAGCATACCGATGAAAAGATGTTCAACATCATTAGATATCAGAAAAATGCAATTCAAAACTTCGATGAGATACTGGTTCACATCTACTAGAATAGCTATAAACAAGCAGACAGATAAAGAAAAGTGTTGGTGAGGATTTGGAGAAATTGAAATTCTCATACATTGCTGGTGAGCTGATGAAATGATATGACCACTTTGGTAAACAAATTGGCAGGTATTTGTATGAACCCAGCAATCTCATTCCTACATAGATATCCAAGACAATAAAAAAAAAATCTACATGAAAATTTGTACTTCATAACAGCCATTAAATGAAAACATTTACCATTAAATGAAATGAAACATTAACCATTAACTCAAATGCCTATTAGGGGATGAACTTCTAAATAAAATATGGTCTATACATAAAATGGAATATCATTCAGCCATTAAAAGAAATGGAGTACTGATGCAGTCTACCATGTGAATAAACTTTAAAAACATTAAATGAAAGAAATAAGTCACAAAACTCACATATTATATGGTTCCATTCTTATGAAATATCCAGGATAGGATAATCTGCAGAAAACAGATGAGTGGCTGATAGGGACTGAGGTAGAGGGAATTGGAGAGTGAGTTGCTAATAAATATGGAGTTATTTTAGAGTGACAAAAAATATTCTGAAATTTAATCAAAGTGATGGTTGCAAAACCTTGTGAGTATAAAAATACTCACTTTCATACTTTAAATAGGTGATGGGGAGGAAGGCAGCAAATCACACTGCCATGTATGTACCTATGCAACAATCTTGCATGTTCTTCACATGTACCCCAAAACCTAAAATGCAGTTTAAAAAAAGGTTAATTTTATGATTTACAAATTTTGTTAAATGAAATAGGAAAATAGGTAGGATATGGATTTTCCAGATCTTGCCTACATCATAATCTGGATCTGGGGTGTGCATGTGTGCATGTGCATGTTTGTGTGTGTGTGTGTGTGATTGTGAACTACTGATTCAGTTCTTTATTGTTTATAATTCTATTCATTTTTCTATTTTATATCATCAGTTGTGAAAAGTTATTTTTTTTTATAAAAGTCTATTTTATCTAATTTATTGGCACAAAATCATGTTTAGTATTCTCTTTTAATGTGTTATGTTTTTTCCACTCTAGTGAAGAAAACCAAAATATGTCACCCCAAAATATATCTCTTCAGCATAAAAATTATCTTTGATGTCAAGAGGTTTTATATACATACACACATACACACACACATACATACATACATATATACACATATATATGAAGTGTATATATATATATATATATATATATATATATATATATACGTTTAGCATATTACGTTTAGCCCTACACCCAGTTTATGTACCTTCTTTTGCGTACCTAATCAATTTTTTCACAAACCTAACTCATCAAAAGAAGCAGCAAATTTCATTAGTATACCAGCAAAAATATCGAGATCAACAATATCTTTATTCTCCTCTCCTCTGAGTGATCATTAACACTAGACCCACATTTTCCAAGCACAGTAGTCACACAGAACTGCTGAGATCTTTGTAATTCTCACACCTTTCTTAACCAAACCTATGTCAGGACTTCTTTACTGAATGCAGGAGTGTCATAAATCCCAGCCACTCATTATTTCCTTGAGAACCATAGCTTATCTTCTTGATAGACTCTTATTAACTCCTCTATGCCTGTGTGGGTGTGTCTCTATATCCAGTGTGTGTTTGGGAAGTTTTAATTAGTAAGCTATTGCTTCAGAAGCTTAAGGATGTGGCATTTCTACTCTGACCCCTGGGAGACATACTGCCTTTACAACAACTAGCTGGTTTTTAAAAGGAAACTGTCAATATTTCATCATAGTTTTGTGTTTACCAGGTGCAGTATCCGCAAAGTATTCTTAAGAGCATGGTTTTAACCTCTATTGACATTTAATAGGGTGACTACATACAGTCATTAGAAGTATTTTTTTTTAAACCCTAAACTTGTATTGCTAATAGAAAAGCTCATTTTGAAGCAAATTTATCTTAATGATAATTTTCAGGTGTGTTAGTAAACTCACTTTGTCTTTTTTCTTTTCTTTTTTCTTTTTGAGATGGAGTCTCATTCTGTTACCCAGGCTGGAGTGCAATAGGGTGGTCTCAGCTCACTGCAACTTCCGCCTCCCAGGTTCAAGCAATTCTCCTTCCTCATCCTCGAGTAGCTGGGGCTACAGGTGCATGCCACCACACCCAGCTACTTTTTGTATTTTTATTAGAGATGGGGTTTCACTACATTGGCCAGGCTGGTCTCAAACTCCTGACCCTCGTGATTGGCCCACCTCAGCCTCCCAAAGTGCTAGGATTACAGGCAAGAGCCACCATACCCAGCCCACTCACTTTGTCTTAGGCATTTAACCCACTCTCCTCAGTGCTACCAGAATAATCTTCCTGAATCCCAGTTATGCTGTTATTCTATTGTTCAAAATATTTCATGGCTTCCAATAGCTTTCAAGGTAAAATTAATTCATCTTAAAGTCAGTTATTGATTGCTTTATTCAAGCTAGAAATCAAGGAAATACAAAAGAAAAAAAATGTCAAAATTACTGTCTTCAAGGAAGTCACAATGAGTGAGAAAAGAAGATATTAATGAAAAAGTAATACTTAAGTGCCAAAATGTAAATAAACTTAGGATACTGTGTGACCACACAGGTGAGAGTATTACTAGAATCTGGGGGTAAAAATGGGAGGCGGAGGAATAAGAGGAGGGGATTAGGTAGATCTTTAAAGAGTTGATAATTTATGTAAGTTTTAATAACTTATTAGGTATTCTCAAAAATGAGAGTGTTCATTCATTTCAGGTGATGAAACTGAGGCAGAACAGGTAGTCAAGGAAATATCCCCCTCAGGATACAGTAACTGTGGTGACCTTACAGTCAATACAATAAGCCTCAGTATAAACATTGTAATTGAGTTCATTCAATGAAAGCTATCTTCAGAAGTGACTTTTCCCTCTAGAGCATGCACATTTTGATTTTACCTGTCCTCAAACTGACCCTTTGCTCATTGTAATAGTAAACACACACACACACACACACACACACACACACACACACACACACACTCCTGGATTGAGATTTAAGATGCTAATCAAACAACCAATGTATGAACAAACATGTACAGCTACTATGCATGCACACTCAGAGGACCACCCAGAATATGCTTACTAGTAACACTCTTTCCCATCTCCCTCACGTAAGACTCCCATAAAAGGAGTCCCCCTAATGCCACTCTTTGCTTTCTCATCCTTATGAGCAGCATGCCTTGAATTCTCTCTCTCTCAGGGTATACTCTCTATTCTCATCTAACTTACAAACTTTATGTTTCCTTTGCAATAAATTATGCTGCATTTCTTTTGCCGTATATTTCATTTAAAATTATTTTAAACTAAGCAGACAAGAACTAAGGTATTACATCAGCTGTCAACAAAACCACTTTGGGGCAAAACAAAATATACTTGTATTAAAGGCTTGAGGCACATAGGAAATGTTACTGGTTCAGTTGTAAACAGAATACAATAAAGAGGTGACTGATGATCAATCTGGGCAAGTGGGCAAGGACTAGTCCAAGATGAGACTTAAATATAACACCATGGGTTTAAGCAGAATACTTACATGCATACAAAGGTTTTTCAAAAAGATAGATATTAGAATGTGAAAAAATGGACTAGAAAAGACTGGAGGTGGAAAAACCAACTAGAAGGCTGTTTCAGTGATTCAGTAAAGAAGCCATAAAGCCCTAAATTTTGGAAGCCATGTTGTAAAGGGAGAACAGGTGGATCCATCGGAGATTTGGAAAATAAATGAAATGACTTGGGGACTGATTGGAGGTAGGATATGAGTTGAGTTAGAGGTAAAGTATCTAAGATGACCTTGAAAATTTCTGATTTGTAGAATCTAACTGGGTGAGAAAGAGAATAGAGAAGAGGGAATGCCTTCAAGGAAGAGTATTAGTTGGAGTTTGAACATGTGGAGTTTAGAGATGACCATTTACTGATGATTAGTTGTCTCTCCATCGTCTGGCTCCTATTCTCCCTTACAACGTCATTTTTTATTATATTTTTTCCCCAAATTCTCCACTGACCTTACTTGCTGTTTCTAACAACAAACAACAAAAAAACCCTGCTGTTTCACTTCTCTCTGTTTTTGCTAAAAAAACAGTGGCTTTGCTTTCTACCAGGGTCCTCTAATTTATGAATTAATTCAGGCATGCATTACAAATATATCGTGGAACACCTACAATATGCCAGGTCTATTCTAGTTGTTGGAAATACCTCAAGAAACAAAACAAACCTTCTGTTGTCAAATTTTCCTAAATATGTCTATAAACCTCAGAACACCTTTCATGAACATTTTTAAAAGTCTCATTATTAAATCTCTACATAGCACTTTGCTCATCCAGTTTAGCACATGCAATAGTTTATATTTAATTTTGTGTATATCCTATAGACAAATACCATCTAATAGAACTTACCATGATGACAGAAATAATTTAAATTGCACTGTCCAATAGAGTAGTCACTATAATATTGTTACTATACTGTTTGGCAATAAAGCTACTATATTGGTTATTGTGCACATGTAGTGTATGTAATGTGCTGAGAGACTGAATTTTTAATTTTATTAAAATTAATATAAATTAACCACACACTGCTAGTAGTTACACATTTTATAGTACAGGAGACTACCAACTCCTGATGGGCAGGGACAAGAATTTTTATCTGTCAGTATATCATACTGGTTAATTATGTAAATTTTGGAATAATACATAGCTGAATTAGAATTATGATTTTGTTACTTGTTAGTTGGTGACCTTAGACAACTTATTTAAATTTCATGCACCTGAAATTTCTTAACTCTAAAATGAGAATAATCATTCCTCATTTGCTTTGAAGTTAAAATAACATTGTTGGACAATTTTTGCTTCCAGGAAATTTGATTTAAAAAATCAATATTGTTAAAATATCCATACTACCAAAACAATCTACAGATTCAATTCAGTCCTTATCAAAATACTAATGACATTCTTAACAGAAATAGAAATAGAAAAAAAAATTCTCCAATAATATGTATCAAACTGAAAAGACCCAGAATAGCCAAAGCTATCCTGAGCAAAAATAATAAAACTGGAGGTATAACATTACCTAATGTCAAATTATACTAAGAGGTATAGTAACGAAAACATCAAGGTACTGGCATAAAACGAGGCACATAGACCAGTGGAAAAGAATAGAGAACCCAGAGACAAATCCATGTCTATAAAATAAACTCATTTTAGACAAAGGTGCCAAGAACATACACTGGGAAAAAGATAGCCTCTTCAAAAAAAAAAAAAAAAAATGGTACTGGATAAACTGGACAACCATATGCAGAAGAAAGAAATTAGAACCCCTATCTCTCACCATATACAAAAGTCAAACTAAGACATCAAACTATGAAACTACTAATTTCCAGGATATTGTTCTGGTCTAGGCAAAAGTATCTTGAGCAATAACGCAGAAGCACAGGCAACAAAAGTGAAAAATCAGAAAATATGATCATATCAAGTTAGAAAGCTTGTGTGAAACAAAACAATCAACAAAGTGACTAGACAGCCCACAGAATGGGAAAAAAGAATATTTGCAAATTACCCATATGACAAGGGATTAATAGCCAGAATATAAAAGGAAATCAAACAACTCTAAAGGAAAATAATTTTTAAAAATCTGATTAACAAATGAGGAAAAGACTTAAACTGACATTTCTGAAAAGAACACAAATTACAAACAAATGACAAACAGGCACACAAAAGAGGTCTCAACATCATTGGTTATCACAAAAATGTAAGTCAAAACTATAGTGAGACATCATCTCCCATCAGTTAAAATGACATATATCCAAAAGACAGGCAATAACAAATGCTGACAAGAATGTGCGAAAAACAAGGAACCCTCACACAATGTTAGTGGGAATGAAAATCAGTACAACCACTATGGAAAACATTTTGGCGTTTCCTTAAAAAATGTGAAAATACAGATATATGATTCAGCAATTCCAGTGCTGAGTATGTACCTTAAGGAAAGAAAATCACTATATTGAAAAGATATCTGCACTTCCATATTTGTTGAACCACTGTTAACAACAGCCAAGATTTGGAAGCAACTTAAGTCTCCATCAACAGACAAATAGATAAAGGAAATCTGATACTTATACTCAATGGAGTACATTGGTCTCTGGTTATTCAGCTATAAATAAATGAATGAGATACTGTCATTTGCAAAAGTAAAAATAGATGAAATTGGAGGTCATTGTGCTAAGTGAAGTTAGCTAGGCAAAGAAAGACAAACATTCATTGTACGTTCTCACTTATTTGAGGGATCTAAAACTCAAAACAAGTGAACTTATGGAAATGAAGAGTAGAAAGGTGGTTACCAGAGGCTTGGAAATGCAGTCTGAGGTTGAGGAAGAGATGGGAACAGTTAATGAGTACAAAAAATAGTTAAGAATAAATAAGACCTAGTATTTGATAGCACGACAGGGTGACTATAGTCAATAGTAACTTAATTGTGCATTTTAAAGTAACAAATAGTATAATTGGATTGCTTGTAACATAAAGGATAATGCTGTATGGATGGATATCCTATTTTCCATGATGTTAGTATTACACATTGCATGCTGATGCCAAAATATGTACCCCGTAACTATATATACCTACTATGTATTCACAAAAATTAAAATTAAAAAGAGATAGAGACAGAAAAGAGAGTAGAAGAAGTGAGAAACCCTGGATATCATGAAAGAAAGAATCAAGAGAGAAAAGGAGTGGTCTATAAGAACTTGTCAATACAGCAGAATAAACATTAGAGCACTTTATGTAAAATGAGTGACATCATTGCAAGAAGCACCATCATTGCACTCAAATACCAGGTTTGAGATTGATTAAAAATTTATTATATTGAATTAAGGACCTGCAAGGACCAGAGGAAATGCCTTTAGGAGAGGGAATATGTTGCTCATTTTAGCATTAAAACTTTTATGTGAAGTTATTTAACAGTCACTTTGAGAATCTAGATAGAAGGATGCAAAAGGTGAGTAAATGATCAAGGAGGAGTAAGTAAAAATTCATAGCATGTGTCTCTTTCTCAACTGAGAGCACCTGGCAACATTGATCTCTGGTTATATTAGGGCACATGTTTGGAGATGAGGGTGATGTGAGAGGCGGTGCTTACAGGAAAAATAGGAGAACAACAAAAAACTTATGAAAATTAAAAAGTTAGTGTTTGAACCATATAAAATTGCCATTTTGATGTATTGAAATGAATGGATATGGACAATTTCTTGTCTTTCCACCTAATATATGAGCAATCACTTATAACTCTAAAAATTCTATCCAAATACAAAGAATTATTCTGAAACGTGATGATGCAAAATGAGAAAAAATTATTTGGAATCAGAGCACCTCAGTTATGGTTCTAGTTCTGCATTTTCCTAGCTGTGTGACATTGGGTGAGTGACTTCACTTCTCTAAGTCTCCTTTTTTCTCAGAATGACAATATAACATTTATCCATGCCATAGCCAACCTCTGTGTACAAACAAAATATGTGATTTTTTTTAAAAGTGCATTGTAAAGTGCACTATGCTATCTAAATGCAAATAAATCTTGGCAAATGCTGTCCTCTTCATATATTTTAAATCACATTGTGTTGATTTTAGATGTGAGTTTTTGTTTTTGATTTTGGTTTGTTTTTTGAACTTTCATTTTAATGTTTTCCTTTAGTGGAATTTGAGAGAAATACCTTAACCATAAAAATATTTTTGTTGTTCTTTTTAAGGTTGCAAGGTTTTTTTGAGGAATTGGAGGAGAAAGGAATCATGACTACTGCTATATGAGAGAGATAAGTTCAACGTCCAATACTAATGGCAGGAATCCCACGGCCTCCCCTTAATCCCTCTCAAAAAAAAATCTCTTTGTTTTCTGTTCCTTTTAAGGCCTAAAGACACAGCAAGCTTTCCTATTGAGTAAATCTGCTTAAACACAGACAGCTTTGGGCTTCTTTTCAGCCTGTGTCATCATCTTGAATAATACAGAGGAGTTATTTAGTGTGTCCTTCAATTATTTGGCAAGTGACCAAATTACATGCATATTTTTCTACTCTTGATCATCATCAATTTTTTTTATGCTTGTCAAAGTTCAAAAAGCTTTTAAAGTTCTTCAGTGGATAAGTACTTAAGTGGATAAACATTTATATACTTGTAGGCTGTTCTTTATTAAGAAGATTAGGCTATGAATTTTACTTTCTTATCTGGGCAGTTTAGAAGGAACAATCGGTCCTCTAGCTTCACTGTGTCTTTATAACTATTTTTAACAGGATAGGGAGGATGTCTTGGCCAGTAGTGCTGTCTCCAGTTAGAGACACTGAAATTGAGCAAGACCCTGCCTGTACACAAAGGAGATAAAACAAAACAACAAAACTTAACAGTCATCAAATACCAGACAGCATTATGAAAAACATCAATTGGTGTAGAATGCTAAAATAGGTTTCATAATCAACACACTTATATAAACATGCTTGTAGCAATGTATATTGATCACACAAACACACATACACAAACATCAAATTATGACTAAATTTGCCTTGCTACAGGCAATTTTGCTGACTACATATAACCATAGAATTAGTGATATATATGGGTGATTTATTTCTACTGTGTTGTGAATATAGCCTTTCCAAAAATTAGACTTAAGGTTTTATGATAATTTCCTAGTAAGTGGATACAATCCTAAACCAGTCTTCACATCCATATTTATTATGTTCAATTATAAAGCTATGTGGCATTAATTGTCTTGTAGGATCAATGAAATGTATCATGCACACATATGTATATATATTCCTATTTAAATAATAGGTAGAGAGATAAGGCACCACTTCTAATCCCTCTGATTTGATAGATAAAATGTCCGTTAGATAAATATTTGTCTAGTTTTTCAGGCTTGTCTAAGTCAAATATATTACATTTATACAAGCAATAGATAAATAAGGTAAAGAATTAACAAAATCCCTGTTATTTGTTGGTCATAAATGTGTATTTTGTATTACTTCCAATCATGGCCCATGTACTGCATGCAATCTCATTTATCACCTCATTTCACATCGATGTTAATGCTATGTCTTCATTGATTCTATTAATTCATTATTTATTCCATTATTTTCCCACCTGTACTGCTATAGATTTATTTCTGCCAATCGCTTATAAAGCACTTCTTTACTTCCTTAAAAATATGACTTAAATTTACTCATTTAGGACATATTATTCATTACATAAAAATGAATTTGATCACTTATTTGTTCTACATTTCCTATGACATATTTCTTTATTGCTAAGCCATTGTTTTTAAGTGTACTTAAATGACGGTAAGTATCCAGGGAACATAAGTTGGCATTCACTTGATAGTTAATTGAAGAAAATTTTATTAGTCACCTGCATAAAGAAGCCACTCAGTTGGGGATTGTACAGAGGAAAACAAAAGGAATAAGAGATGCAAACACCATAAAAGGCAGAATTATGAAATTAACTGATGAGATGAAAAATGCTATGAATGAATAGCAGAAAAGAAGTTTATTGAATTCACTACTGTAGGCTGTATTTATTGTTTTTAGTAAAGTCTTATGATGCACAAACTTCTTCTTTAAATTTGTTTTAATTTAAATTTAGAGACAGAGAATTTCTCTGTTGTGCACGCTGGAGAACAGTGGGCAATTATAGCTCACTGAAACATTGAGCTCCTGAGGTCAAGGGATTCTCTCACCTCAGCCCCTTGAGCTGCTAGGAATATAGGTGTGCACCACTATGCCATGTTAATTTTGTTAATTACATTTTTTTGTAGAGAGGTTCTTGCTATGTTGCCTAAACTAATTTTGATGAAATCCAATTTATCTGGTTTTATTTATTTTGTTGCTTGTCATATATATATATATATATATATATATAAAATATAATTGTACTTTAGGTTCTGGGGTACATGTGCAGGTCATGCAGGACTGTTGCATAGGTACATACATGGCAATGTGGTTTGCTGCCTCCATCCCCCCATCACCTACATCTGGCATTTCTCCCCATATTATCTCTCCCCAACCTCCCTACCCCCAAATATCCCTCCCACAGTTCCCCCAAACAGACCCCAGTGTGTGATGCTCCCCTCCCTGTGTTCATGTGTTCCCATTGTTCAACACCCACCTGTGACTGAGAAGATGTGGTGGCTGATTTTCTGTTCTTCTGTCAGTTTGCTGAGAATGATGGTTTCCAGATACATCCATGTCCGTACAAAAGACATGAACTCATTGTGGTTTTTTTTTTTTCTTTTTTTTATTGCATTTTAGGTTTTGGGGTACATGTGCAGAGCATGCAATACAGTTCCATAGGTACACACAGGGCAGTGTGTTTTGTTTGCTTTCTCCCCTTCACCCACATTTGGTATTTCTCCCCTGGTAATCCCTCCCCACCTCCCCCTCCCACTTGCCCTCCCCTTTTCCCCCTATAGACCCCAGTGTTTAGTACTCCCCTCTCTGTGTCCATGTGTTCTCATTTTTCATCACCCGCCTATGAGTGAGAATATGCGGTGTTTCATTTTCTGTTCTTGTGTCAGTTTGCTGAGAATGATGTTCTCCAGATTCATCCATGTCCCTATAAACGACACGAACTCATCATTTCTGATTGCTGCATAATATTCCATGGTGTATATGTGCCACATTTTCCCAATCCAGTCTATCATCAATGGGCATTTGGGTTGATTCCAGGTCTTTGCTATTGTAAACAGTGCTGCAATGTACATTCGTGTGCATGTGTCCTTGTAGTAGAATGATTTATAGTCCTTTGGATATATACCCAGTAATGGGATTGCTGGGTCAAATGGGATTTCTATTTCTAAGGCCTTGAGGAA
This sequence comes from Callithrix jacchus, assembly GCF_049354715.1. Taxonomy (NCBI): domain Eukaryota; kingdom Metazoa; phylum Chordata; class Mammalia; order Primates; family Cebidae; genus Callithrix; species Callithrix jacchus. The sequence goes on from NC_133524.1 coordinate 122,595,044, forward strand.
TCACCACACTGTCTTCCACAATGGTTGAACTAATTGACACTCCCACCAACAGTGTAAAAGTGTTCCTTTTTCTCCACATCCTCTCCAGCATCTGTTGTCTCCAGATATTTTAATGATCGCCATTCTAACTGGCGTGAGATGGTATCTCAATGTGGTTTTGATTTGCATCTCTCTGATGACCAGTGACGATGAGCATTTTTTCATATGATTGTTGGCCTCATATACGTCTTCTTTCGTAAAGTATCTGTTCATATCCTTTGCCCATTTTTGAATGGGCTTGTTTGTTTTTTCCCTGTAAATCTTTTTGAGTTCTTTGTAAATTCTGGATATCAGCCCATTGTCAGATGGGTAATCTGCAAAAATTTTTTCCCATTCTGTTGGTTGCCGATTCAGGCTAGAGACTGTTTCTTTTGCTGTGCAGAAGCTGTGGAGTTTGATTAGGTCCCATTTGTCTATTTTGGCTTTTGTTGCCAATGCTTTTGGTGTTTTGTTCATGAAGTCCTTGCCTACTCCTATGTCCTGGATGGTTTTGCCTAGATTTCCTTCTAGGGTTTTTATGGTGCCAGGTCTTATGTTTAAGTCTTTAATCCATCTGGAGTTAATTTTGGTGTAAGGTGTCAGGAAGGGGTCCAGTTTCTGCTTTCTACACATGGCTAGCCAGTTTTCCCAACACCATTTGTTGAACAGGGAGTCCTTTCCCCATTGCTTGTTTTTGTCAGGTTTATCAAAGATTGTATGGTTGTAGCTATGTTGTGTTGCCTCTGATGCCGCTGCTCTGTTCCATTGATCTATATCTCTGTTTTGGTACCAGTACCATGCTGTTTTGATTACTGTAGCCTTGTAGTATAGTTTGAAATCCGGTAGTGTGATGCCCCCCGCTGTGTTCTTTTTGCTTAGAATTGACTTGGCTATGCGGGCTCTCTTTTGGTTCCGTATGAAGTTCAAGGTGGTTTTTTCCAGTTCTGTGAAGAAAGTCAATGGTAGCTTGATGGGGATAGCATTGATTCTGTAAATTACTTTGGGCAGTATAGCCATTTTCACGATATTAATTCTTCCTAACCATGAACATGGAATGTTTCTCCATCTGTTTGTGTCCTCTCTGATTTCGTTGAGCAGTGGTTTGTAGTTTTCCCTGAAGAGGTCCCGTATGTTCCTTGTGAGTTGTATTCCAAGGTATTTTATTCTTTTTGTAGCAATTGTGAATGGCGGTTCATTCTTGATTTGGCTCTCTTTAAGTCTGTTATTGGTGTAGAGGAAGGCTTGTGATTTTTGCACATTGATTTTATATCCTGAGACTTTGCTGAAGTTGCTTATCAGTTTCAGGAGTTTTTGGGCTGAGGCGATGGGGTCTTCTAGGTATACTATCATGTCGTCTACAAATAGAGACAATTTGGCTTCCACCTTTCCTATTTGAATACCCTTTATTTCTTTTTCTTGCCTGATTGCTGTGGCTAGAACTTCCAGTACTATATTGAATAGGAGTGGTGAGAGAGGGCATCCTTGTCTAGTGCCGGATTTCAAAGGGAATGCTTCCAGTTTTTGCCCATTCAGTATGATATTGGCTGTTGGTTTGTCATAAATAGCTTTTATTACTTTGAGATACGTTCCATCGATACCGAGTTTATCGAGGGTTTCTAGCATAAAGGGCTGTTGAATTTTGTCAAATGCCTTCTCTGCATCAATTGAGATAATCATGTGGTTTTTGTTTTTGGTTCTGTTTATGTGGTGAATTACGTTGATAGACTTGCGTATGTTGAACCAGCCTTGCATCCCTGGGATGAATCCTGCTTGATCATGATGAATAAGTTTTTTGATTTGCTGTTGCAGTCGGCTTGCCAATATTTTATTGAAGATTTTTGCATCTATGTTCATCATGGATATTGGCCTGAAGTTTTCTTTTCTTGTTGGGTTTCTGCCGGGTTTTGGTATCAGGATGATATTGGTCTTGTAGAATGATTTGGGTAGGATTCCCTCTTTTTGGATTATTTGGAATAGTTTCAGAAGAAATGGTACCAGCTCCTCTTTGTGTGTCTGGTAGAATTCGGCTGTGAACCCGTCTGGACCTGGGCTTTTTTTGTGTGGTAGGCTCTTAATTGCTGCCTCGCCTTCTGCCCTTGTTATTGGTCTATTCATAGTTTCAGCTTCCTCCTGGTTTAGGCTTGGGAGGACACAGGAGTCCAGGAATTCATCCATTTCTTCCAGGTTTACTAGTTTATGTGCATAGAGTTGTTTGTAATATTCTCTGATGATGGTTTGAATTTCTGTGGAATCTGTGGTGATTTCCCCTTTATCATTTTTTATTGCATCTATTTGGTTGTTCTCTCTTTTATTTTTAATCAATCTGGCTAGTGGTCTGTCTATTTTGTTGATCTTTTCAAAAAACCAGCTCTTGGATTTATGATTTTTTGGAGGGTTTTTCGTGTCTCAATCTCCTTCAGCTCTGCTCTGATCTTAGTTATTTCTTGTCTTCTGCTGGGTTTTGAGTTTTTTTGATCTTGCTCCTCTAGCTCTTTCAATTTTGATGATAGGGTGTCAATTTTGGATCTCTCCATTCTTCTCATATGGGCACTTATTGCTATATACTTTCCTCTAGAGACTGCTTTAAATGTGTCCCAGAGATTCTGGCATGTTGTGTCTTCGTTCTCATTGGTTTCGAAGAACTTCTTTATTTCTGCCTTCATTTCGTTGTTTATCCAGTCAACATTCAGGAGCCAGTTGTTCAGTTTCCATGAAGCTGTGCGGTTCTGGGTTGGTTTCTGAATTCTGAGTTCTAACTTGATTGCACTATGGTCTGAGAGGCTGTTTGTTATGATTTCAGTTGTTTTGCATTTGCTGAGCAGTGCTTTACTTCCAATTATGTGGTCAATTTTAGAGTAGGTATGATGTGGTGCTGAGAAGAATGTATATTCTGTGGATTTGGGGTGGAGAGTTCTGTAAATGTCTATCAGGTTTGCTTGCTCCAGGTCTGAGTTCAAGCCCTGGATATCCTTGTTGATTTTCTGTCTGGTTGATCTGTCTAATATTGACAGTGGAGTGTTAAAGTCTCCCACTATTATTGTGTGGGAGTCTAAGTCTCTTTGTAAGTCATTAAGAACTTGCCTTATGTATCTGGGTGCTCCTGTATTGGGTCCATATATGTTTAGGATCCTTAGCTCTTCTTGTTGTATCGATCCTTTTACCATTATGTAATGGCCTTCTTTGTCTCTTTTGATCTTTGTTGCTTTAAAGTCTATTTTATCAGAGATGAGGATTGCAACTCCTGCTTTCTTTTGCTCTCCATTTGCTTGGTAAATCTTCCTCCATCCCTTTATTTTAAGCCTTTGTGTATCCTTGCATGTGAGATAGGTTTCTTGGATACAGCACACTGCTGGGTTTTGGCTTTTTATCCAATTTGCCAGTCTGTGTCTTTTGATTGGTGCATTTAGTTCATTTACATTTAGGGTTAATATTGTTATGTGTGAGTTTGACACTGCCATTTTGATGCTAGCTGGCTGTTTTGCCTGTTACTTGTTGTAGATTCTTCATTATATTGATGCTCTTTAGCATTTAGTGTGATTTTGGAATGGCTGGTACTGGTTGTTCCTTTCTATGTGTAGTGCCTCTTTCAGGAGCTCTTGTAAAGCAGGGCTGGTGGTGACAAAATCTCTGAGTGCTTGCTTGTTTGCAAAGGATTTTATTTTTCCTTCACTTCTGAAGCTCAGTTTGGCTGGATATGAAATTCTGGGTTGAAAGTTCTTTTCTTTAAGGATGTTGAATATTGGCCCCCTCTCTCTTCTGGCTTGTAGAGTTTCTGTCGAGAGATCTGCTGTGAGTCTGATGGATCTCCCTTTGTGGGTGACCCGACCTTTCTCTCTGGCTGCCCTTAGTATTTTCTCCTTTATTTCAACCTTGTTGAATCTGACGATTATGTGCCTTGGGGTTGCTCTTTTTGCGGAATATCTCTGTGGTGTTCTCTGTATTTCCTGCATTTGAGTGTTGGCCTGTCTTGCTAGGTGGGGGAAATTTTCCTGGATAATGTCCTGCAGAGTATTTTCCAGCTTGGATTCATTCTCTTCATCACATTCTGGTACGCCTATCAAACGTAGGTTAGGTCTCTTCACATAGTCCCACATTTCTTGGAGACTTTGTTCATTCCTTTTTGCGCTTTTTTCTCTAATCTTGGTTTCTCGTTTTATTTCATTGAGTTGATCCTCGACTTCTGATATTCTTTCTTCTGCTTGGTCAATTCGGCTATTGAAACTTGTGCATGTTTCGCGAAGTTCTCGTATTGTGTTTTTCAGCTCCTTTAATTCATTCATATTCCTCTCTAAGGTATCCATTCTTGTTATCATTTCCTCAAATCTTTTTTCAAGGTTCTTAGTTTCTTTATGTTGATTTAAAACATGTTCTTTTAGCTCACAAAAGTTTCTCATTATCCACCTTCTGAAGTCTAATTCTGTCATTTCGTCACAGTCATTCTCCGTCCAGCTTTGTTCCCTTGCTGGTGAGGAGTTTTGGTCCTTTCTAGGTGGCAAGGTGTTCTGGTTTCGGGTGTTTTCCTCCTTTTTGCGCTGGTTTCTTCCCATCTTTGTGGATTTATCCACCTGTCGTCTGTGTAGTTACTGACTTTTTGATTCGATCTCTGAATGGACACCCAGATTGTTGATGATGGAGTATTTCTGTTACTTGGTTTTCCTTCTACCAGTCTAGTCCCTTCGCTGTATGACCACTGAGGTCCACTCCAGGCCCTGCTTGTCTGGGGTGCACCTGTAGCGGCTGCAGAACAGCGAGGGATGCTACCAGTTTCTTTTTCTGCTATCTTTGTCCCAGGATGATGTCTGCCGAATGTCAGTCTTCTGGATATAGAGGGGTCAGGGAGTTGCTTGAGGAGACAGTCTGTAGGAGCTCAAGTGCTGAGCTGTGAGCTCTGCTGTTCATTCAGGGCTGCTAGGCTGCTATGTTTAGTTCTGCTGCAACCTAACTCATAAGAAAACCCCTTTTTTTTCCTCAGATGCTCTGTCTGGGGGGCGGTTGGGGCTTTCCTTGTGAGTGTCCGCCTCACTGTCCTGCCCAACTAGGAGGCAGTCTAGTCACTTTTTGCCTGCCGAGGCTCCGCCCTGCTGGTGTGAGGTTCGCCCTTTTCCTGCAGGCTCTGCCCTTCTGCTGTAGTCTCCGCCCTGTTGCCTCGGGCTACGCCCTGCAGCGGAGTCTCTCTGTTGTACCGGGTTGCCTCGGCAGCGGCAGGCTGCATCAGCAATGGGCGTGTACCTCAGTAGGGGCTGATTGCCTCGGTAATGGCTGACGCCCCTCCCCCACGCAGCTGCACTTTAAAAAAAAACCTATTAACCGGGAGCGTTTGGAATCGCCGTTTTGTTTGTCGCACTGCGCTCTCCCAAACGCTGAGTCCCTGGGATTTCCTGGGCTGGGTCACAGTTCAAGACCCGTTCAGTCTCAAGTTCAGCCCTCTCGGGTCTTAGTTTGCCGGTTCAACATGGCACCCGCAACAGTGCGCTTTTGTATGGAGCACTGTGGAGCGCCTCTGCGCTCCGGTGCAGGCCGGAGCCGTACCGGCTGCCGGCTACGCCAGCGGAGACCTCTGCCTGGCATCCTGCGTCTCTTTTATACCTGGGAATTTCCCCGTTCTGTGGGCAACTAAGATCCATCTGGGAATGCTTCCCCGACTCACCCTCTCCATGCGTCCAGCGAGAGCTTCAATCCTGGGTTGTTCTCACAGCACCATCTTGAGTCCTCCTTCGAACTCATTGTTTTTTATTGCTGCATAGTATTCTGTGGTATATATGTGCCACATTTTCCTTTTCCAGTTTGTCATTGATGGTCATTTGGGTTGGTTCCAGGTCTTTGCTATTGTAAACGGTGCCATAATGAGCATACCACTGCATGTGTCTTTATAATAGAACGATTTATAATCCTTTGGATATATAACCAGTAATGGAATTGCTGAGTCAAATGAAATTTCTATTTCTAGGTCCTTGAGGAATTGCCATACTGTCTTCCACAGTGGTTGAAAAAATTTACACTCCCACCAACAGTGTAAAACTGTTCCTATTTCTCCACATCCTCTGCAGCATCTGTTGTCTCCAGATTTTTTAATGATCACCATTCTAACTGGCATGAGATGGTATCTCAATGTGGTTTTGATTTGCATTTCCCTTATGACCAGTGATGATGAGCATTTTTTCATGTGTTTGTTTGCCTCATATATGTCTTCTTTTGAAAAGTGTCTGTTCATGTCCTTTGCCCACTTTTGAATGAGTTTATTTTTCTTGTAAATCTGTTTTAGCTCTTTGTAGATTATGGATATTAGCCCTTTGTCAGAGGGGTAGATTGCAAAATTTTTTTCCCATTCTGTTCGTTGCTGGATCACTCTAATGATTGCTTATTTTGCTGTACAGAAGTTCTGGAGTTTAATTAGATCCCATTTGCCTAGTTTGGCTTTTGTTGACAATGCTGTTGGTGTTTTACTCATGAAGTCCTCACCTATGCCTATGTCCTGAATGGTTTTGCCTACGTTTTCTTCTAGGGTTTTTATGTTGTCGGGTCTTTAATCTATCTGGAGTTAATTTTAGTGTAAGGTGTCAGGAAGGGGTCCAGTTTCTGTTTTCTGCACATGGCTAGCCAGTTATCCCAACACCATTTATTAAACAGGGAATCCTTTCCTCAATCCTTGTTTTTGTCAGGTTTGTCAAAGATCAGATGGTCATAGATGTGTGGCATTGCCTCTGCGGCCTCTGTTCTGTTCCATTGGTCTATATCTCTGTTTTGGTACCAGCACCATACTGTTTTGATTACTGTGGTCTTGTAGTATAGTTTGAAATCAGGTAGTGTGATGCCTCCAGCTTTGTTCTTTTTGCTTAGGATTGTCTTGGAAATGTGGGCTCTTTTTTGGTTCCATATGAAGTTTAAGGTGGTTCTTCTCAGTTAGGTGAAGAGAGTCATTGGTAGCTTGATAGGGGTAGCATTGAATCTATAAATTACTTAGGGCAGTATGGCCATTTTGACAATATTGATTCATTTTAACCATGAGCATGGAATGTTTTTCCATCTGTTTGTGTCCTTTCTTATTTCCTTGAGCAGTGACTCATAGTTCTCCTTGAAGGGAGTCTTTACATCCTTTGTTAGTTGTATTCCTAGGTATTTTATTCTCTTTGTAGTAATTGTGAATGGGAGTTCACTGTTGATTTGGCTCTCATTTAGTCTGTTACTGGTGTATAGGCATGCTTGTGATTTCTGCACATTGATTTTGTATCCTGAGACTTTTCTGAAGTTGCTTATCAGTTTAAGGAGATTTGGGGCTGGGATGATGGAGTCTTCTAAATGTACAGTCATGTCATCTGCAAATAGAGACAATTTGACTTCCTCCTTTACTAATTGAATACCCTTTATTTCTTTTTCTTGCCTAATTGCTCTGGCTAGAACTTTCAATACTATATTGAATAGGAGTGGTGAGAGAGGGCATCCTTGTCTAGTGCCACATTTCAAATAGAATGCTTCAGGTTTTTGTCCATTCAGTATGATACTGACTGTGTGTTTGTTGTGAATAGCTTTTATTATTTTGAGATACATTCAATTGCTACCTAGTTTATTGAGAGTTTTTAGCGTAAAGGGCTGTTGAATTTTGTCAAAGGCTTTCTCTGCATCTATTGAGATAATCATGCAGTTTTTTGTCTTTGGTTCTGTTTATGTGGTGGATTGCATTTATAGACTAGTGTATGTTGAACCAGCCTTTCATTGTTCTTTTAATGTCATATTTAAATATCCATTGCCAAATTCCAAAACATGAACTTTTACTCATAAGCTTTCTTTTAAGATTTTTGTAGACAAGGAGGATATTACCATTGACTTCACAAAAAATAGAAACAACAATTAGAGAATATTATGAACACCTCTATGTGCATAAACAGAAAATCTAGAAGAAGTTGATAAATTCCTGGACAAACACACCCTCCCAAGACTGAACCAGGACAATTTAAATCCCTGATTTTACCGATAAGTTCTGAAATTGAGGGAGTAATAAATAGCCTAGCAAAAAAAAAAAAAAGGACAAGAGGGTTAGTTGAATTCTACCATATGTGCAAATAATAGCTAGTTACCATTTCTACTGATACTACTTTTAAAAATTGAGGAGAATAGACTCCTCACTAACTCAGTCTATAAGGTCAGCATCGTCCCAATACCAAAACCTGGCAGAGATACGAAAAAAAGAGGAACCTTCAGGCCAGCATCCTTGATGAACATCAATAAAAAATTCTCAACAAAATACTGGCAAACGAAATCCTGTAGCACATCAAAAAATGTATCCACTGTGATCAACTAGGCTTCATTCTGGGATGCAAGGATGGTTCAACATACAAAAGTCAATAAATGTGATTCATCACATAAACAAAACTAAACACAAAACTCACATGATTATCTCAATAGATGCAGAAAAAGATTTCAATGAAATTCAACATCCCTTTATGTTAAAAACTCTCAATAACCTATGTGTTGAAGAAACATACCTCAAAACATGAAAACCATATGTGAAAAAACACAGCCAATATCTTATTGCATAGGGAAAAGCTAGAAGCATGGCCCTTGAATACTGGCACAAAACAAGGGTGAGCTCTCTCACCCCTCCTTCAACATAGTATTGAATGTTCTGGCCGGAGCAATCAGGCAAGAGAAAAAATAAAATGCACCCAAATAGGGAGAGTGTAAGGCAAAATGTCTTTGTTTGCAGATGACATGATCCTATATTGAGCAAAATCCCATAGTCTCAGTCCAAAAGCTTGTTAAGCTGATAAACAACTTTAGCAAAGTCTCAGGACATAAAATGTGGAAAAATCACTAGCATTCCTATACACCAACTATAGTCAACCTAAAAGCCAAATCAGGAAAGAACTCCCATTCACAATTGCCACAAAAAGAATAAAATACCTAGAAATACAACTAACAAGGAAAGTGAAGGACCTCTTCAAGGAGAGCTATAAACCACTGCTCAAATAAATCGGTGAGGACACAAACAAATGGGAAAACATTCCATGCTCCTGGATACGAAGAATCAATATTGTTAAAATGGCCATACTACCCAAAGCAATTTATAGATTCAATGTAATTCCTATCAAAATACTAATAACACTCTTTAGAGAACTAGAAAAAAACTATTTCAAATTCATATGGATCCAAAAAAGAACCTGAATAGCTAAGAGAATCATAAGCAAAAAGAACAAAGCTGAAGGAATCATGTTACATGACTTCAAACTCTACTACAAGTCTACAGTAACCAAAATAGCATGGTAATGGTACAAAAACACACACATAAACCAATGGAACAGAATAGGAAACCCCAAAATAAGACCACATACCTACAGCTATCTGATCTTCAACAAACCTGACAAAAATAATCAATTAAGAAAGGATTTTTCTATTTAATAAATGATGCTGAGGTAATTGTGTAGCCATATGTAGAAGATTTAAACCAGACCACATACACAAAAATTAATTCAAGATGACTTAGACTTACATGTAAAACCTAGAACTGTAAAAACCCTGGAAGAAGCTAAGAACATGCTTAGCAAATGTAGTACACTTAAATAAATAATAATAGTAATAATAGTAATAATAGTAATAATAATAATAATACACTAATATACTAATGGTGCAGGAAATAAATTTCAGGTACTCTTTTGCTCTTCCTTCCAAGAGTGATCACCCTAAATTTTTCTCCACCAGCCAGATTCTGCCAAGACTAATAAGAAAGTTCTTCATCTTCTTATACTTTCAAAAAAATTTTTTTACCATGGACTGTGTACCAATTATTTTTCTAGATGCTGGAGATATTGCGGCTCTGAAGGTTATTGGGAAGAGGGGGGATAATAATAGGTTATCCATGATTGTTGTTTCCATTATAAAATGAGTTATTTATATATTGAAATGTAGAAAGGTATTTACTTTGAACAAATATAAATGAATAAATAAATACATTTTAAAAATAAAGTTTCATCATATGAAAAAGTTCAGGCTAGTTCTACGTTTGCCCCAAAAGTAAATCTAAGTAGCACTACAAAACAAATTACAGAGGTAGCGTATTGATTTGGTATAAAAAATGCATTAATTCAACAACATTTTATTGAATACATACCATGTTCCAGGCACTTTCAGCATCTGGGAATCTAGATTTAATCTACAGTTTGGATTAGTCTATTTCTCAATGGACATCCTCCCCCAAAATCACCAACATACCCCACCTCATGAGATAGCAATTGCTTTAGCTTTGATATTATCTGTCAGAGGATAAATGATCATTCTTAAGTGACGCTTTAGTAAAAAACTAAACCTCTGTAAATTATTCTTCATATTATTATTCTACCTGATTATATGTATATGTGCATACCTCCATGTACATCTAAGCATTCCAATTACAATCTAAATTTTATCAAGGCAGAAGTAATTGCTCTAATCCAGGTACTTTCTGAATAGTGATGGTCAAATGATGCTTTTTGACTGGCATGTGGCATGAAAAAAAACATTCATTTTACTTATGAATGTTGTCATAATTAAAAACATAAAATAATGAAATATCATTAGGTTCTAACCATTATTCTTACATCAGGCTTGAGTTTTTTGCAACATTGAGAACATATTAGAATAATATTTTGTTGTTGTGTTGATATAATCTCTTCTCATATGGAAATACCCATTTATAATACTATAATTTCCCACAATATTTTTGTTAAGTGGTTACAAAATAAGTTTTATTTGAAGATTCAGTGATGTACACTCAATTTCCAAGTTTCTAATTTAGCTATATTCATTACTCAGTTGTGGCAATAAAAATGGCTAGAGAGATATTAAAACTGTTAAATGATAGTCATTTATAACACCTTGCTGTTATAAGGATTTTTACTCCAACAAGTTCATAATATGGTTTACAAAGAAAGTGTTGGGAAAATACAGGGAGATTTTACAAAGAAACGTAGAAAATGAGTAGGCAGTGTATTTAAAATATTTAGTTTGGGCTCTATAAAATCCTTTACAGTTTACTTTGGATGAATTTCTAGAAGTTGAACCACGATGTATCACAACTGCTGTATTTCAGTTAACTCAAGGACCCCCCTAGTGGGCAATTTAAGAATTTCCAAACCAATTTTGAAAACAGTTTTCAAAGCATCTCTGGAAATTAAAAAAAAAAAAAAAAGTCAAATTTATAATGAGTGTAACTTAATCAGAAAATAATTTTATATTTTTAGAGCAACTGTAGATAGGTCTTTTTAATAACAAAGGGGAAAATACCCAAGTATCTCTGTGTAAGTTTGCATTGGCTCCTAATATTTTATTTTAAGCCTAATGGCTCTCAAGTTGTACTTATTTCAGGTCCAGGGAGGATCTGTAAATTGGAAAATAAAAGCTGAACCTATATATTTTCTTATGGTGATAATTATGCATTATTTATGGAGGACAGAATGTATTTTGTATTAGAAGATGTGAGTTCATAATACATAATTTGCCAATTCTCATTCCATTTTGAAGTTAATAGTCTATATATGTTGAGTGAGGAAGGCAGTGAGAGTCCAATTACAAGAAAAAAGGATAGAGAAAGAGATTTTTCTCAGAGGCAGAGAAATGATGATGCATAAAGTCAAGGCACATTTTTTACTTCTGAAATTATCTGAACTAAAAATCAAAAACAATATAAAATTGAAAATGGCTTTCATATATTATCAAATTATAATTCTATATTAGTCAAAAAATGTGACTTCAAAATATCAGAACATTTGAGACAAATAATATTTTGTTCAAAGTAGTCAAGTCAGTTGTAAAACATTGGATAAGCGAAAGAAATGTATTTATTTTTAGCCAGTAGTCTTGGCATTAGATTGGGGGTAGATATCTCTGCCTGCATTCATATACTTCTTATAATTGGTTATTTATGTGCTATACATTAGAATTTATCAACACTATACTAAAGAATGATACCATAAGCATATAGGCTATATCTTGGAATCCTGAAACAATGATTAACATGTCCTCAATCTTTGGCTGTTATACTGTAGATTGATAGAAATGTTTTGCGTACTGTACCTTTCACAACCAAAACACATCTTATTTTTTTTAATGTGTAGAATTTGCCTAGTCATTTTTTAAGGAAACATGTAAATGTATCTAGTGAATTATTTCACTAATAGGCATAGTTTTACCTCTCTTTAGCTTTGAATAACATTTGCTGACTAATGAAGTAGCAAAATAATCTCACTTCAGGAATATTTACAGTAATACCACAATGACCTTTAAACTGTCTTTCTATAATGGTATTTCAAGTTTCTAATTTTTCTAATTATTTAAGAAGTTTGAAGATATGGGTCATTTAAACTTGAAAATTTCTATGTAAGATTGATTTCAGAAGTCAGAAACTTAAAAAGCTAGGGCTGCAGGGATATATAGTATATAAACTTAAATGAATAAAAACGCTATGTGTAGGAAAAATAGAATTTAGTGGGAACTATGATACACTGAAGTCCCATTTCTTTTTTAAATGTGGAATGTTCTATCTAGTTCCAGTCAATTTTTGTTATGTGAGGAAGGTAACCCATTATTGCCAGATCTATAATTTTTTTTTCAGGAGAACCTCTTTAATCTTGATTTTATGTGAAATCTCTTCTTTTTAGACTGCCAACAAATGATACAAAAACAATTTTAAAAATATGTAGTTCAGATAATCATATCTGTGACAATACTTGGTTCATAAAGTAATCACTTTCAACTTGAATTCTAGACAAATTAGTTAGATACATCAACTTGATCTTTGTCAGTTCTTGTTCTTACCTTGAATTGAAACACAACATGGAACTCAATATCTCATGCAGGTTGGCAGGAATAGAAGAAAGAGTATTGACCTGAGATTCAGATGGAATGAGTTTAATTTTTGTTTCTATTTCTAACTCATTTTATGACTCTGTATCTTCTAGAATCTTAGTTTTCCTTTCTATAAAATGAGACCATTGGATTACACATATGCATAAGCTATTCCAGCCTTAAAATCCTGTTATTCTCAACTTCTTGCAAGTAAAATATATTATGCTGTTTTTCCTTTATCTGAGTATTTATAACTGAGCAGTAAAATATATTCATCTGGTAAACTCACTCCGGGTAATTTGTACCATTCCTAAATAACAAATTGCCTTAATTCAGTGACAACATGTGATTCTTTAAAGATTGATAGTTGTGTTGGGATTCTCTAGCACAGTGACAGTCTATCAGATATTTCTAGTTTAGATATTCTTAAAAGTGCTTATTGGCATACACTAATATTTCATCCTATTTCAAAAAATCCTACAGGTTTACAATAACAAAAGTCATACATCAGTAAAATGAGATGATATGGGAGATTTTATAATACATCCTTGGTGATTCAGTCTTGTGACGGGATTTTGTCTCTCTCCTGATTGCATAGATTAAGTTCTCAATAGATATTTATTAAACTGTTTTTTGATACACCATCCTAAATTAGACAATGCAAATTATCGAGGCTTCTGTTTATTCATCAAATGTTTATTGCTCATCTACTATGTGGTAATTGTGACATACTCCAACCATATCTATCGTAGAAAGAACACAGTCAGTACTAATCTACTCACTTATTTTGTCAACCTCATTCACTAACAGTAAATAAAATCTCATTTTTACTAATCTTTCTATTTCTTTGTTTGTTTTTTTGCATTCCAGAACATATACCCTTTCCAAAATCACATTTATCAGCCATTCTGTAAATATCATCACCTCACTTTTAGGTAGTCTAAAAATGCATACTAATTATATTCTGTCTCTCATTTCTTCCGAGTTCTTATGCTCCTTGATAAGTGTAGCACACATACAAAAATATGCATACTTAAAAAAGAGCTGGGCAGGGTGCAGTGGATCATGCTTGTAATCCTAGCCGTTTGGGAGGCTGAGACATGGAGATTGCTTGAGCCTAGGAGTTTGAAATCAGCCTAGGCAACATGGCAAGAGTCTATTTCCCCCAAAAAATACAAAAATTAGCAGGACATGGTGGCACATGCCTATAGTCCAAGCTACTGGGGAGGATGAAGTGAGACGATCACCTGATCTTAGCCCATAAGGTTGAGCCTGCAAGGAGCCATAAGCCCACAATTGCACTCCCACCTGAGTGACAGAGTGAGACCCTATCAAGAAGAAGAAGTTGAAGAATATGATGATGATGAACAGGAAGAAGAGAAGTAGGAGGAGGAAGAGGAGAAGAGTGGGCTGGTACCAATCTTACTGAAATTATTTCAAAAAATCAAGATGAAGAAACATTTTCCTAACTCATTCTTTGAAACTATTATCACCCTGGTATCAAAAATTAGCCAGAGACACAGTAAAGAAAGAAAACTATGGGCCAATATCCACATAGATGTAAAGTTCCTCAAAAAAATACTATCAAAGAGAATCTAACAGCACACAACAACAACAACAACAACAGAATATATCACAATAAGTGGGTTTTAACCCAAGGATGCAAGAATGGTTCAACATATGCAAATCAATGTAATTCACCACATAAAAAGAATTTTAAAATATACGATCATCTCAATAGAGGCAGAAAATGTTTTGGTAAAATCCAACATCCCTTCCTGATTAAAAAAAAAAACCCTCAACAAACTAGGCATCAAAGAAATGACTCAAAACAGTAAGAGCCATCAATGACAAACCCACAACCAACATCATACTGAATGGGGAAATGTTGGAAGCAGTCTCCCTAAGAACAGGAAAAGGGCAAAGATACTCATTTTTGCCACTCATATTCAACATGGTACTGAAAGTCCTAGACAGAGCAGTAAGGAAAGAGGAAGAAATAAAAGGCATCCAAATAAAAAAAGAAGTCATATTAGCTATGTTCACTGATGGCATAATGTTATAACTGGAAAACTGTAAAAATTTCTCCAGAAGACTCCTAGACTTAATAAATGGGTCCAGTAAGGTATCAGAATACCAAATCAATGTACAAACATCAGAAGGATTTCTATATACCAACAATGGTCAACTGAGAACCAAATAAGGAACTCAATTTCATTTAAAATAGCCACAAAAAAATAAATATATAAAAATACCTTTAACCAAAGCGATGAAAGATGTCTACAAATAGAACTACAAAACACTGCTGAAGAAATCATAGGTAACACAAACAAATGAAAAAACATCCCATGCTCAAGAATTGGCAGACTCAATATCAGCGAAATGACTATAACTGTCCAAAGCAATCTGTAGATTCAGTGCAATTCCTATTACAAACATGATTTTTCAAATCATTAGGAAAAAAATTCTAAAATTCCTATGGAACCAAAAGGGGCCTGTGTAGTTAAAGGAATCGTAAGAAAAAAAAAAAAAAAAGTCAGAGGCATCACATTACTTGACTTCAAATTATACTACCAGGCTATAGTAACCAAAACAGTGTAGTGTGGTACCAAAATGGTCACATAGATTAATATAACAGACTAGAGATAAAGCCACAACCAACTTATTATGACAAAGTCAACACCAATAAACAACGAGGACAGGACACTCTATTCAATAAATGGTTCTGGGAAAATGGATAGCCATATACTAAACGGTGACACTATATATAAAAATTAACTCAAGATTGATCTAATATAAGAGCTGAAACTATCAAAATGTATAAGAAAACCTAGGAAAAGCTCTTCTGGATATTGGCCTAGGCAATTGATGTATGACTAAGTTCTCCAAAGCAAATGTGACAAAAACAAAAATAGACAAATGGAATTCAATTAAACAACAAAGGTTCTGCACAGCAAAAGAAATAACAGTGTAAACAGACAACCTACAGAATAAGAGAATATTTGCAAATTATACATCCAACAAAGGACTAATATCAAGAATTTGCAAGGAACTCAAAAAACTCAACAAGAGAAGAAACAACCCCATTAAAAAGTGGATGAACGATTTGAACAGACATTTCTCAAAAGAAGACATACAAGTGGCCAACGGGCATATGAAAAAAATGCTCAATATTACTAAGTAGAGATATGCAAATTAAAGCCACAATGAGATACAATTATACACAAGTCAGACTGGCTATTATTAAAATGTCACAAAAACAGAGATGTTGGCATGAACTTCAGAGAAAACAGAACAGCAATGCACTGTTGATGGAAATTTAAATTTTTACATCCTCTATGGAAAATGATATGTAGATTTCTCAAAGAATTAAAAATAGACCTATCATTCAACCCAGCAATCCCACTACTGAGTATCTATTCAAAAAAAATCATCTCATAAGAAAAATACCTGGATTCACTGAAACACTATTCACAATAGCAAAGTCATGGAGTCAATCCAAGTGTTCATTACTGTATTAGTTCTTTTTCATGCTGCTATGAAGAAAACCCCAAGATGGGGTATTTATAAATAAAAGAGGTTTAATTGACTCACAGTTCCACATGGCTGGAAAGACCTCAGGAAACTTCCAATAGTGGCAGAAGGCATCTCTTCACAGGGCAACAAAAGAGATAATGAAAGCTGAGAGAAAGGGGAATCCCTTTATATATATATATAAAAAAAGCATCAGGTCTCCTGAGAACTCACTATGGCAAGAACAGCATAGGAAAAACCACTCCCATGATTCAATGATTTCCACCTGGTTCCATCTTTGACATGTGGGGATTATTACAATTCAAGATGAGATTTGGGTGGGGACACACATCCAAAGCATATTAATCACTGAATGATTTCATAATGAAAATGTGATATATGTACATAATGCAATAGTATACAGCCATAAAAAATAATTAAGTCATGTCCTTTGAACAAAATGGATGGAGCTGGAGGCTATTATTCTAATTGAAATAATTCAGAAAATCAAGTACTGTATGTTCTCACAACTGAGGGCTAAGCAATGGGTACAAGTGGACATAAAGATGAAAACAATAGATACTGGAGACTTCAAAAGGGGAAAATGTTGGAAGATAAGGCTTGAAACATGACTCGATGGATACAATGTTCACTTTTTGGATGATGGGTACACTAGATGCCAAAAACTCACCATTACACAATATATTAATATCACAATCCTGCACATGTACCCCTGCATCTTAAGTAATAATAGCAAGGAAAATATGTATACTTATTATACCTGTTTGACACTGCCAAAAAATTAAAATATCATGAATATCATGACTCAGATTTTCAGGATAACTAAGATGAGTTCTTTCACTTAAGTTTTCAAAGCTTTTTGTCAGATCTTGCTATGACCCTTACTAAGCATCCCAGATCTCAGAGATTCATCAGGAATCCCAACTGACTCATAGCATTAGCCTTTTCTTGCCCTAATTCCCTTCAACTCTGGCCCCCTCCCTATAGGGCAGTGGGACTGTAAATAGTTGGAACAACTCCTTTCTCTGGGCCCTTGATGGAACACAGGCCTATGGTACAGTTCTTATTCTGTCACCTTTGTAGGATCACACAAGCACAGCTGATATTTCTTTTGACATTTTTTGTTACCTTTTTAAAATTATACTTTTAAGTTCTAGGCTACATGTGCAGAACCTGCAGGTTTGTTACATAGATATACATTTGGCATGGTGGTTTGCTGCACACATCAACCCATCATCTGCATTCGGTATTTCTCCTAATTCTATCCCTCTCCTAGCCCCTCATTTCACGACAGGCCCCAGTGTGTGATAGTCCCCTCCCTGTGTCCATGCGTTCTCATCATTCAACTCCCACTTGTGAGCGAGAACATGTGGTGTTTGGTTTTCTGTTCCTGTGTTAGTTTGCTGAGAATGATGGTTTCCACCTTCATCCATGTCCCTGCATGGAACTGGCAGTTTATCAAGTGATAATTCAAATCACAAAACTCTCTTAAAAACAATCAAAGCCATGGATGTCATGATTCAGGAGAGGAGAATATGAACTCTGCTTCTATCCAAGAGATCCATCGATTTAGTCATTTGTGGAGTATATGTATTAGTAAAAAGAAGTTTGTTATTATCAACCATTTTTGTGTATGTATGTTCAATCAGGAAAGTATGTGTTTAGGGTCTGCATTATTTACATATAAGTACCTTTTTTGTTTGGTTTGTTATTGTCATTTATTTGTACACTTACTGAATGTAATGCTTCATACTCAGTACATTAATCTTAACATTGACTCTTTGAATTAATTATTATTCTCTCCATTTTACAAAGGAGCAACCTGAGGCTGAAAGAGGTAAATAACATGTTGATCTTACATCTAGTTAGAGGGAAAGCCAGAATTTTAATTTCTTTTCATTTGACTCTAAGAAGTTTTATACCTTTTACCATTGCATAACACTGCCTCACTGTGGTAAAGTTGAGTATAACTAAATTATAGCATATTTGCATTAAACTAGCTAAACTTGCTTTATAATAACTACCCTGAATCTGTAATTTTTCAATATAAAACATCATTGTAAATGTGCCTGTTTTGTATGCTAATATGAATCAGAGTTTCTATAATAAACCTTATTTTTTCTAAAGAACTATTGATAAGATGCTCTTAAAAATTAAGACCCAAAGATGTTTTTTGAATATTCAAAATTATTGATTTTTTTTCTTGGTGCTCTGTTGTACTTAATGAAGAATGAAAAACAGATCAAGGGTAACCCAAGGGGTAGAGGACGTGCCATTGATTTAAAAAATTAGTTGATTATAGCTATAGTTTTGTTAAATATAAACACTTTAAACCTATTGGCAAACAAAAAACAAAATATACATATGTTTTGTGGACATGTTTAGTAGCCTAATAATTTGTTTTATCTTTGATTAGAAGAAAGAAGTTTGTGGGGACTTTATGAGACTAGGAACATGAATAGTCCTATGCCTGAGCCAAAGCTGAGAGGCCGTATCTTGGTGTGCTTTTTTTGAAGGGACTATATTTAAAATAGGGTTCTCTTATCTATTTGCCAAAAGGCATGAAAAATGTCCATCTCCCCTGCGAGCCATGACATTCAAAGCCAAGCTTATTCTTTCTCATATTTGCAAGATTAGGTCAATCTGAGCCATTCATCTAGAAATGACCCAAGCAAGAAAAAGAAAGCTCTCACAGGGATTGAACACTATAAACTGAAACAGTTGGAAAGAGGGGGCTGAACAAATTTCAGCTCCTTGACATTTGGGCTATGATCCAGGAAATTGTGAAGGTAACATCTTTGTTTGCTCTTTTGACAGAATATTGATTGATTGTGATAAATATGATGGACAGATCTTAAATGTCCAAAACATAAAGATCCTTAAAGAACAGGTTTGGCTTTCATGGCTCTACTGTAAAGTCAATCAGCTGAAATGCATTTGAAAAGGGATTGCTTTTGTCCCCATGTAGATATAAATATTAGAAAGAGAGAGGAGAGCTAACATTATGTTTTCAGATTTTCTCGTTGGGGTGATGGTAGTATTTAACAACACATTCTTGTTTATGCATTTCTTATGGGAATCCGACAGGGCCAATCTGTTTTTTTTTTTTTTTGGAAGTATACTCATCATAAACATGAAAAGATGACTCAATAACATGTAAACACAATGCAGAATTAGGAAGAGGTT
This sequence comes from Callithrix jacchus, assembly GCF_049354715.1. Lineage (NCBI taxonomy): Eukaryota > Metazoa > Chordata > Mammalia > Primates > Cebidae > Callithrix > Callithrix jacchus. Next base: position 122,614,595 of record NC_133524.1, read on the forward strand.
CAGAAGGAAGAATAAGCTACACTGAGAAACACTTTTATTCAACTTCCTTACCCCACACCCTAGGCTGTTGTTCTTTCTGGTGCAGAACCTGATATTCATAAGATGGGATGAAGATTAGAAAGGTAGTGTCAAAGTTAATGCACTGGTTTTGTTTTGTTTTGTGTTTTATGGATAGTCTAAGAAGAGATGGAATGGTGGTCACTTAAGATCCAAATATAATTGTACAGAAGTGTCACAGGGGTGTCTCCTAAAACGAATCAGTATTGATTGCTACAGTAATTCACCTGTACCAAAAGTGAACTGCCATATACCACTTTTAAAAGTTACACATAAGGGCTGGGCGCAGTGGCTCATGCCTGTAATCCCAGCACTTTGGGAGGCTGAGGCGGGTGGATCATGAGGCCAAGAGATCGAGACCATCCCGGTCAACATGGTGAAATCCCTTCTCTACTAAAAATACAAAAAATTAGCTGGGCATGGTGGCACATGCCTGTAATCCCAGCTACTCAGGAGGCTGAGGCAGGAGAATTGCCTGAACCCAGGAGGCGGAGGTTGCGGTGAGCTGAGATCGTGCCATTGCACTTCAGCCTCGGTAACAAGAGCAAAACTCCGTCTCAGAAAAAAAAAGAAAAATCCAAAAAATTAAGAGTTACACGTAAAAGTGCAAAAGCATTTATCATTATTGCTCTTTTTTTTTTTTCTTTGAGATGGAGTCTCTCACTCTGTCATCCAGGCTGGAGTGCAATGGCATAATCTCGGCTCACTGCAGCCTCCTCCTCCAGAGTTCAAGTAATTCTTCTGCCTCAGCCTCCCAAGCAGTTGGGACTACAGGCACGTGCCACCATGCCCAGCTAATTTTTTTGTATTTTTAGTAGAAACGAGGTTTCACCATATTGGACAGGCTGTTCTCGAACGCCTGACCTCGTGATCCACCCACCTGAGCCTCTCAAAGGGCTAAGATTACAGGCGTGAACCACCACACCCAGCCTATTGCTCTTATACAGTGGATATCATGCCAAAGCTTCTGTATTCTTCATTGCTAGAAGAGCACATAGCTCCAAAATAACACGGCTGTACTGCAAAATGCACAATGTAAATATGGGGTAAACCACTTTAATGTCATTTAGCAATAAATAGCAAGAAATAGCTGTTCTTTGATATTTGCACATAATATTTTTTGCAATTCAAAAGATTCTGATTAATCTTTTAAAAATAAGAGATATGTATATATATAGGCATATGCAGATATATAGCTAGCATATGTATGTATATCCACATATATGTATATATACATATATTTACATATATATGTAAATACTTATTGAAAACAATTTCCACTGTCTGGGGCAAAAAAGATATTTTTAAATGGAAGTACAAAGAGGAAAAAGGCTAACATATGAATCCCGTTCTTAATACCTTTTTCATTTTCATAAAAAAGCACATACACAGAAATGGGAAAATTCACATAAAAGCAGGTAGGTGCAAAGATCATTTTTGCACATATTCATCAAGTTTCTAGTGTGTGCCAGAAATATATACTATAAAGAATATATTAAACATAGAGTAAGTGCAGAGAAATAGGTGAAAAAACAAACAGGCAAAGGAATAAGTGTTCCAGTGGTATGTCCCTGTGTAACTGCTAAAACCAACAGTGATGTGTAGTGAAAAGAGCCCTGGTCTGGCACTCAGGTGAGCATCTTGTGTATTCTCAACCTAGTTATGAACTGATAAACTGGTAACCTTGGGCAAAATCTCAAGCAAAGAATCTAAGTTACTTTTAGGAGAGATGAGTAGAAGGAATGAAGAAATTAATTTTCAAAAACATATTCAAGGAAATGGAATTTCAAAGGCCCTGATTGGTTATCCTCTACAATCTCTGTTTTTATGAAGAAATCCTTTCTATAATATCCTTGACATATGGTCATTAGTTACTTGTCTGAACAATTGAGATAAAGAAACTTCTAACCCAAAGGCAATTCATTTGTAAAAATATTTTGATTCTTAGCAAACTGTCCTTTATATTGAGTCCAGATGTAAAACTCTTCAGGTTATTTTGTATATTACCACATTTTCAAGCTTTGTGTTACTGTGTGCATATATAAATGGAAATGGAGATCTTTACATTAATCATCTTAGTCTATTAAGGATAGTTTTAGTCAAAATTACATAATAACTGTGCATTTTATTTGCATATTATTGGCAAATTTGATAAGCTTTCACTTCGGTTGTTATCTAAGTCACCTATAGAGAAATCAGCAAATGAAATATCACAAAAGAAACCATTATCCTTATTGCTATTCACTCTGGAGAAAATCTCATGCAACTAAATGTCTGTCACTATACTTAACAATATGTTTTTGGAAAAGTATGCCATTTATTTTATCTTTTCAAGCCAAGCCAGGAGCTGTCTTCATAGCTAAGGGTAATTATCTATGACAAGATTCTGAACCGGGTAAATTGCAGGCCATATATAGTTTGCTTAGGTCTCATATTGCAAAGATATGAATTAATTATCAACATAGTAGCCCCTTCATCATAAAGGAGATCAGAAGACTCTAAGTTATCCTTGCTTAAGAACTCAGCCTGAGGGGACAATACACATTAAATTGTGACTTATCAGCAAAATATGAGCATTTCCCTTGAGGCATTTAAATGTGTGAAATGGAGTGGGACATAGGTGGAATGAAGGACAAATAAAAATAAATAGCAAGAAAAAAGAAGATAGAAAAGATAAAACTTGCATCATTACTTTGGTAAAGCCACACTTTTCTGATCACAGTGGTGTGAAAATAAAAATCAATAATGAGAAAAAGTGGAACATTCACATGTGTGCAAACTGAACAGCACATTGTTAAAGAGCAAGTTGGTCAAAGAAAAAAATTAAAATAAGTAAAAAAATATATAGAGATACAAATGAAAATGGAAGCCTAAGATACCTACATTTACAGAGTGAAGCAAAAGTAGTTCTAAGATGAAGTTTATAGTGATAAACTCCGAAATAAAGTAAAAACAAGTATCTCAAATAATTTAAATTTACACCAAAAGGACTATAAAAAATGATCAAAGTCAAGAGAAAAACAAAATAAAAATGATCAGAGTAGAAATAAATGAAATAGAGACTCCAAAAAAATCAATATAAAAGATCAATGAAAGTAAGAGGTGGTTTTTAAAAGATAAAAGCAGTAACCTTTAGCTAGACTAAAAAACAAGAGAAATAAATCAAATTAAATTATAATATGAAGAAGAGACATTACAACTTATACCACAGAAATAAAATGATCATAAAAGTCTAATAGGAACAATAATACAGCAAAAACTGGATAACAGAAAAAAAATGGATAAATTTCTCAAAAGATATAAACTTCCAAGACTGAATCATAAAGAAGCAGAAAATCTGAACAGACCAATAGTAAATACAAAGAATGATATGGTAAACAAAAATCTTCTAACAAAAAAAAAACAAAAACTGCAGGACTCAACAACTTCACTGGTAAATTCTACCAAATATTTAACAACAACAAAACACTAATCCTTCTCAAATTGAGGAGAAAGGAACATTTTCAGACTTCTCTTACGAGGCTGGCATTACCCTAACACCAAAACCAGAAAAGAACACTACAAGAAAAAAAAGTTTGGCCGGGCATGGTGGCTCATGTGTCTAATCCCAGCACTTTGGGAGGCCGAGGTGTGTGGATCACTTGAGCCCAGGAGTCTGAGACCAGCCTGACCAACAGGGTGAAACCCCGTCTCTAATAAAAATACAAAAATTAGCCGGTCATGGTGGCACATGCCTGTAGTCCCAGCTACGTGAGAGGCTGAGGCATGAGAATCACTTGAACCTGGGAGGGAGGGGTTGCAGTGAGCTGAAATCACACCACTGCACTCCATCCTGGGTGACAGAGCAAGACTCTGTCAAAAAAAAAAGAAAAGAAAGAAAGAAAGAGAGAGCGAGAGCGAGAGAGAGAGAGAGAGAGAGAGAGAGAGAGAGAGAGAGAGAGAGAGAGAGAGGGAGAGGGAGAGAGAGGGAGGGAGGGAAGAAGGGAGGAAGGAAGGGAAGGAGGGAGGGAGTGAGGCAGGGAGAGAAGGAAGGAAATTAGTTTACAGGCCAGTTTTTCTGATAAGCATAGATGTAAAAATTCTCTATGATGTACTGGTAAACTGAATTCAACAGCAGTTAAAAAGGATTACACACGATTAAGTAGGATTTATCCCTGGGATGCTTCAACTTGCCCCAACCAATCAATATGACACACCACATGAACAGAATGACGGATAAAAACTATACAATCATCTCAATAGATGCAGAAAAAGCATTTGAGAAAATTCAATATCCTTTTGTGATAAAAACTCTCAGCAAATTAAGCATAGAAAAAATGTACCTCAAAATAATAAAGGCCATATATGACAAACCCATGGATAACTTAGAAAATGTGAAAAAAATAAGATTTTACTCTAAGATCAAGAATAAATAAGACAAGGATGCTCACTCTTGCTGCTTTTATCAAATATAGTACAAGAGTTCCTAGCTGCAGAATATAGTCAATAAAAAAATTAAAAGTCATCAAAATCATAGAGGAAAAAGTAAAATTTTATCTGTTTGAAAATGACATGATCTTATGAGTAGAAAACTCTAAAGAATCTACCAAAAATAACCCTTTAGAACTAATAAACAAATTCAACAAAATTTCAGGAAACAAAATCAGTATGTGGAAATTAGTAGTGTTTGTACACACTAACAATGAACAATCCCAAAAAGAAATCAAGGAAACCATCTCTCATTACATCTGTTTAGTTCTATTTAATGTAATAGCATCAGAAAATTCTTAGGAATAAATTTAACCAAGGAGGTAAAAGATCTATACACTAGAAACTATAAAATATTTGTAAAATACATTGAAGAAGACATGAATAAATGGAAATATGTCTGATGTTTATGGATACTAGAATTAATATTGTGAAAATAATCACATTGTCCAAAGAGATGTACAGATTCAATGTAATTTCTATCAAAACTACAGTGGCATTTTTCAGAAGAAAGATGCTTGAAAATTATCATAAGCTTTATTATTTGATTAAATATTCACTAAGTATCTTCTCTGTGCTAAGTTTTGGAAAATAAGGCAATGTAAAACGGCATATCTTCTGTGAAGGAACTGAAAATCTGGTTGAGCAAACACTACACATACATAAAGAGATTAATTACAATGCAAGGAACTATATGTTGTGGATAAAAGAGGATAATGGGCAATAAATGCTTTTGGGAGATCAAAGAGGGAATAATTCAGGAAGTCAAGAATTATTTGTGAATACTTAAGAGAGAAAAAAGGGGCATAGGATTTAAGTGCAAAAACGAGTAGGAAGTACTAGTCTACATTTTAAAATTTAATTATCACATATATATATATATTTGAATTTAACATATAAAATTATGCTCCACTTCCATGGCATTCTTTTATATATTTTTTATCTTGTTGAGATATAATTCATGAGACATAAAATGTATTATTTTGAAGTGTGCAATTCACAGTATTTAGTATATTCACAAAGTTGTTCAACCCTCACTAGTATCTATCGCTCATCATTTCCTAACCCCTGCCATACAAATACTCTATATTAGCAGTTTTTTCTCATTCTCCCTCTCCCTAGTCACCAGCAACTACTAACCTATTTTCTGTCTCTTTAGATTTGCCTATTCTAGACATTTCAAAAAATTGATTCATACAATATGTGGTCTTTTGGAACTGATTTATTTCACTTAGCATAATGTTATCACAATGTTTGGCATCTGTGGTGCAAAATATGTCAGGACCTCGTTCCTTTTATGGCTGAATAATATTGCATTTCCATGGATATATCACATCACATTTACCCATTCATTGCTTGAGCTTTTTAGTTGTTTCCACTTGATGGCAATTATGAATGAAGCTATGAACATTCATGAACCAATTTTCGTATGGATATATATTTTCAATTCTCTAGAGTATATACCTAAAAGTGGGATGTAAGGCACCTCTATGTGTAACTTGTGTAACTTTTTGAGGAACTATAAAGCTGTTTTCCAAAATGGCAATAATATTATTCATTTACCACCAAAACTATATGAATTCAAATTTTCCACATTTTCACCAGCACATGTTGCTGACTCATGTTTTTAGAATAGACTTGCCTGTAGATATGAAGTAGTACCTTATTACATTAAAGATTTGGTTTTGCATTTCCCTGATGGCTCATGATTTTGAAAACCTTTTATGGGTTTATTGACATTTTGTGTGTCTTCTTTGGAAAAGTACCTATTTAAAATCTTTACCCATTTTTTTTAAAAAGTGAATTATTATTTATTTACCAACGATCTCACCTTTTTAAGAATAGAATTTATTTTTTGAATAGTTTAGATTCACAGCAAAATTGAGTGGAAACTATAGAGAGTTCCCATAAATTTATAGCCACTACTTATGTATAATCTATCTTTTTATCAGCATTCTACCCCAGAGGAGAACATTTATTACAACCAGTAAATCTACATTGACACATCATCACCACCCAAAGTCCACATTTTATATTAGGGTCACTCTTGATGTTGTACATTCTATGATTTTGATATATGGATAATAATCCATATATCAGCACCACTATTACAGCACCACACAGTAGTATCACTGCCTTATTATTCCTCTGCGTTCTTCCTATTCAACCCTCTCTCTTCCTCACCCCTGGCTAACAATGAACTTTCTACTATCTCCATAGTTTTGCCTATTATGGAATGTCATATAGTTGGAATACTACAGTATGCAAACTTTTCAGATTGGCTTCTTTTACCTAACAATATACATTGAAGATTACTCAATGTTTTTTCATGACTTGATAGCTCATTTTTTTTTAATGCTTACTAATATTCTGTCTAGGAGAGATGAGTCACTCCTGTAATCCCAGCTTTTTGGGAGGCTTAGGTGAGAGCATCACTTGACGGTAGGAGTTCAAGACCAGCCTGGCCAAAATGGTAAAACCCTGTCTCTACTAAAAATACGGATATTAGCAGGGCATGACGGTGCATGCCTGTGGTTCCAGCTACGCAGGAGGCTGAGGCAAGAGATTTCCTTGAAGGCAAAGGAGTAGGTGGAGGTTGCAATGAGCCGAGATTGCACCACTGCACTCCAGCCTGAGTGACAGAGCTAGACTGTTTCTAAAAGTATATATGTTCCATTGCCTGTATGTAACATAGCATATTTATCCATTTGTCTACTGAAGGGTATCTTGGTTGCTTCCACATTTTGGCATTTATGAGTAAAGCTGCTGTATATATCTGTGCACAGGTTTTTGTGTGAATATGTTTTTAGTTCCTTTGAGCATATATCAAAAAGTATAATTGCTGCGTCCTTTGGTAAGAGTATACTTAATTATGTAAGAAACTCCCGTATTATCTTCTAAGGTGGCTATACCATTTTTGATTCTGACCAGCAATGAATGAAAGTTCCTGTTCTCCCAAGTTATTTCCAGAATTCTTTATTGTCAGTGTTTTGGATTTCAGTCATTCTAATAGATTGTGTAGTGGTATCTGATTGTTGGTTTTTTTGTGTGTGTTTTTTTTTTTTTTTTTTTTTTTTTTTTTAGCAATTCTTTAATTGCATAACTAAAACCAGTACATATTTTAAGAGTGGGCATCTTTTAACATGCTTACTTGTTATACATATATCTGCTTTGGGGAGGTGTCCGTTGAGATATTTCATCTATTTATTAATCAGGTTGCTCTTTTTTGTTGTTGAATTTTAGGTGTTCTTTGTGTACTTTGCATATCTTTCCTCATTACAAATTTTGGTATTTATCCATTTTGATTTTTGTGGGTTATATGTTGTGGATACTAGACTTCTATACTTTTTCTGATTCTATGGATTATCTTTTCACTTTCTTGGTAATACCCTTTGATGCCGAAAAGTTTGTAATTTTGAAGAGTTCTAAATTATCTATATTTTCTCTCATTGCTTGTGCTTTGTATATTATATATAAGAAACAATTGCCTCATCTAAGATAATGAAAACTTTCCTCCATGTTATTTTTTAAGTTTTAGCTATTACATTTAGGTCTTTGATCTACTTTCAGTTAATAGTTGTATATGATTTGAATTCAGGGTTCAAGTTCAATGTTTTGCATGCTGATATTCATTTGTCCCAGCATCATCTGTTAAAAAGACTATTCTTTCTCTCATTGAGTAGTCTTGGCACTTTTGTTGAAAATCAATTAACCATAAATGCATAGGTTTATTTCTCTATCATCAAGTATATTTCATTGATCTTTATGTCTACTCTTTGCCTCTAATACACATATTTTTAGTGACTTTGTGGCAACTCTTGAAATAGGAAAGTAGGAGCCCTTGAAGTTTGCTCCTCATTCCCAAGATTATTTTAGATTTTTTGAGTCCCTATTTAGAGAGCGTATGCTGGGTTCTATATGAATTCCAGGATTACCATGTAAATTTCTGTAAAAAATCTACTAGGGGTTGTACTAGGCTTTGCAATGAATCTATAGATAAATTTGGAATGCATTACCATGCTAATACTATTAAGTCTCCCTATCCAATAACATAAAAATGTTTTTGTTTATTCACATTTCCTTCCATTTATTTCAGTGATGTCTTACTGTCTAACTTGTACAAGCCTTTTACTTTTTTGGTTAAATTTATGCCTAAGTATTTCATTGTTCTTGTGCTATCAAAAATAGCACTGTTTTCTTAATTTCATTTTCTGATTGTTCATTGCTAGTAATTTTCAGGTACCGATCTTGTACCCTGCAACCTTGCTCATGTTGTTCATTGGTTCTGATATTTCCTTGGTAAATTCAGTTGGATTTTTTATATACAAGATTGTATTTCCTTCCAGTAGAGAGTTTAACTTTTTTTTCAGTCCCAATGTATTTTATTTTGTTTTTTGTCTAATTGCTTTAGCTGAAACTTTCATTACAATATAGAATGGAAGTGGTAAAAGCAGGCATTCTTGCCTTGTTGCTGAAGTTAGGAGAAAATACTTTGTTATTACTAAATAAGCTGTTAGCTGTATGTTTTTTATAGATTTTTAGAAATCAAGTTGAGATGAGGAAGTTTCCATTCATACCTAGTATTGAGAGTTGTTTATCATAAAAGGATGTTGATTTTTTTCCAAATTTTGGGGGGACTATTGATATCATGTTTTCTATTAATATGATACTGTATATTAATTTATTTTTATATGTTGAATCAATCTTACATTCTTGGAATAAATATTATGTGTTTGTTTATGGTATATATTTCTTTGTATATGTTGCTAGATTTGTTTTCTTAGCCTTTTAGAATTGTTTTATTTATGAAGAACATTGGTCTATAAATTTGTTATCTTTAATGTTTTTCTCTGATTTTTATATCTGAGTAATACTGACTTTATAGAATGACTTGAGATGTAGTCCTACCTCTTCTATTTTCTGAAAAAGATTGAAAAGAGCTGGAGTTAATTTTTTATATTAATTATTATTTATTAACTAGTCTAACTATTTAGTAAAATTTACTAGTAAAGGCATCTGGTCCTGGACTTTTCTTTGTGGGACTGTTTTGATTACTATTTTAATTTAATGCTTGTAATTTTATTCAGATGTTCTTGTTCTTCTTGAGTCCGTTTTTTTGTTGTTGTTTCTTTTCTTTTTTTAATTGTACTTTAAGTTCTGGGATACATGTGCAGATCTTGCAGGATTGTTGCATAGGTACACACATGCCATGGTGGTTTGCTGTGTCCATCCGCTTGTCACCTACATCAGGCATTTCTCTTAGTATTATCCCTTCCCAACATCCCCACCCCCCTGCTGCCCCTCCCCTAGCCCCCCACCCGCCAATGTGTGATGTTCCCCTCTATCTGTCCACGTGTTCTCATTGTTCAAACCTTGCCTATGAGTGAGAACATGTGATGTCTGATTTTCTGTTCTTATGTCAGTTGCTGAGAATGATGGTTTCCAGATTCATCCATGTCCCTGCAAAGAACAGGAACTCATCAATTTTTATGGCTGCATAGTATTCCATGGTGGATATGTGCACATTTTCTTTGTCCAGTCTGTCATTGATGGGAATTTGGGTTGGTTCCAGGTTTAGTAGTTTGTGTTTGTCTAGGAATTTTTACATTTCATTAAGTCTAACTTGTTGGCATGCAATTCTTCATAGTATCTACATAATACTTTTATGTATATAAGAGCAGTAGGAATGGCATTGCTTTCACTACTGATTTTATGAATTTCAGTACTCTTTCTTCTTAATCAAGCAAAGGACTTGTCAGTTTTGTTGATCTTTTCGAAGAGCAACTTTAGATTTTGCATATTTCCTATTTTTATTTTAAATTATCTATGCCATTTATTTCTGCTCTAGCTTTTATCATTTTTCTTTTTTCTGCTTGCTTTGTGTAGAGTTTGCTCTCCTTTCTTTAATTAAGGTAGGCATTTACATTATTAAGTTATAGCTTTATTTTATAATATAGGCATTTAAAGATTTAATTTTTTTCTCTTTAGCATTGCTTTAGCTGCAACCCATTGACTGTGGTATATGTTCATTCATTTTTAGTATTTTCTAATTTTTCTTGTGATTTCTTCCTCAACAAGTTGTTAAACTTGATTTTTAAAAAAATTTACATAACTTGTCAATTTCACAAATTTTCTCCAGTTACTGATTCTAATTTTATTTATTTTAGTCAGAAAAATATTTTGTATTATTTTAAACTTTTAAATTTATTTAAACTTCCTTTAGTGCATAACATATGATCAAACATTGGGAATGTTCCATGAGAACTTGAGAAGAATGTGTATTATGTCTTTGAGTAGAATAATCTATAAATGTCTATTAGGTCTTGTTTTTCGTACTGGTTTCAAAGTCTTCTATTTTCTTATTTATCTTCCATCTAGTTGGTATTTTTATTATTAAAATTAAGGTATTGAAATGACTATTATTTTTATTATTATTTTGAGACAAAGTTTCACTTTTGTTGCCCATGCTGGAGTGCAATGGCATGATCTCAGTTCACTGCAACTTATGCCTCCTGGGTTTAAGCAATTCTCCTGTTTCAACCTCCCAAGTAACTGGGATTACGGATGCCTGCCACCATTCCTGGCTAATTTTTTGTATTTTTAGTAGAGAGAGACAGGGTTTCACCATGTCAGCCAGGCTGTTCTTGAACCCCTGACCTCAGGTGATCCACCCACTTTAGCCTCCCAATGTGCTGGGATTACAGGCATGAGCCACCGTGCCCACCCTCACTATTGTTATTTAGTTGCTTATTTCTTCTTCTATGTCTGCTAGTTTTTGTTTTGGGTATTTTGAGGTTCTGTCACTGGGTGCACATATGTTTGTAATTTTTGTACGGATTGACCATCTGCTACCAAGTTTTGAGTTAAACACTATATCTTTTTATATTAAGCATTATAGCCCTTTTTGTTACTGTTTGCATTATATATTTTCCTATTCTTTTAATATTTTTGTGACTTTGAATCTAAAATATGTGTCTTTATACTCTCTGCTATATTTTTGATATTTCTGAGAAGACATTGTTCTCAGACTTTCTTTTTAGTTCGTTAGATACAGTTTTTTTTTCTTCCCTGTACATATTTAAGGTAATTATTTTAAAACCTTCTAAGCTCATATCTGGTCTTCCTCATGGGAAAAAGTTTCTATTTCCCATGCATAGATCATGCATTCTTGTTTCTTTGAATGTCTCATATTTTTTTGGTAACTAGATATTTTATATAATGTAGCAACACTAGAAATCAGAATCTCTACTTCTTAAGGTTTTGTTATTACTTCTGATTGCTGATTTTGCTATTCATCTGTTTAAGTGACTTCCATATCTCTCTATCTGTAATGTGTTACCCTTTATTGTATGGATATAAAACATTTTGCTTATCCATCTCCTACTAGTGGATATTTGGCTTGTTTTCAACTTGGGGTAGTTCAATAAAGACTATTATGAATATTTCCATGTGAGTGTTCACTTTTACTTCTCTTGCATAATGACAAAAAGTAGAATGACTGGGTGATATAATAGGTATGCTTTACTCACTATGGTTTTTATTTGTATTTCTGTAATGACTAATAACATTGAACATCTTTTTCTGTGCTTATTGGCTGTCCTGTAATTTCTTTTGTGACATGCCTGTCTAAACCTTTTGTTCATTTCTTAATTGGGTAATTATACTTCTTATTCTTAGGTTCTAAGACCTTTTTGTATATATTGGAATTGTGGACAGAGATCCTTTATCCTGTATATTTGGCACATCTTTTCTTTTAGTTTGTGGCTATAAATTTTATTTGCTTAAAAGTATCTTTTTGTATTCATTAATTTATTTTAACTGACAAATAATTTGTTATAAATATTTATGCAGTACAATGTAATATTATGATACCCATATACAGTGTAGAATGATTGAATCAAGGTAATTAACATATCCATTATCTAACATACTTATCCTTTCTTTGTGATGTGAATACTTAAAATCTAATTTTTCAGCAATTTTGAAATATGCAACATATTATTAGCTGTAGTCACCTTGCTGTACAATGGATCACTAGAACTTATTCTGCCTGTCTAAATGAAGCTTTGCACCCTTTGACTATTACCTCCCTTTTACCTGCCTCTGTTTCCCACAGCCTCTGGTAACCACCATTCTACTCTCTACTTCTATTAGTTTAACTTTTTTAGATTCCACATACAAGTGAAATCATATGCTATTTTTCTTTCCGTGCTTAGCTTATTTCACCTAGTATAATGTCCTCCACATTCACTCATGTTGTCTCTATGGCAAGATTTCCTTCTTTTTTGAGATTAGATAGTATTCCAGTCTGTATATATAACATATTTTATTTGTTCATTCATCTGTTCATGAGCGCTTAGTTTGCTTCCATATCTTGGCTATGAATAGTGCTGCAACAAACATGATACTTTTGATACTTCTTCAAGTTACTGAAGAAAATTACTCAGGTTTAGAAAGTGCTTATGTGATTAGACTAGGGCTATCTTGATAATCTCCCTATCTTAGCTATACTATATAAACAACCTAATCATGCAAATGATATCATATACATATTAGATCTTGAAGGGCCACATTTAGAATTCTATCTACCATACAGTTTTATCCAGAAGATGTTGTAAATGTGCTTATCATAAAAATAAGAGCCACTATCTTGAAATTCTTAAAAGTCGACATTGTGTCTTTTTCATATCTGTAGTCCCAATACCTAATATGGCACAAGTTTCAGTGTAGAGTCTTCATAAATTTGTGTTGGATAAACTGAATCCTGAGTGTAATAATAAAGACAGTGAGAGTTATAAAATTAAAATGTAGTTAAATTAACTGATGACTACAAAGAAATGCAGAACATAGTTCTATACGCAAGCTGTTTTTATTATAGCTAGAAATCAACCAAATAAAGTGGTATATTTCCTACTATATAAAAATAGGTGCAAGTAGATGTATAAATTGAACTCATAGCTTAAATGTCTAGACTTTCATGAGAAAAGTTAAGAATAAATTCAGCACACTATTGTACATTATTCATCAAAGAAATGTTGCAATATTTGCTGCCTATTACCTCCTTCTTTCCTCTAGAACTGAAACATTATTCTTTCTGCAGCTCTGAGCATTGGAATCCAATAATTCTCACCTGAGTTCCTTTCTGAGACTTAGCTCTAGGCTGAAGAGAGCTTCTTTCACTAACCCAACATGTGTTGTTCTCAAGAGCATATCTTAATAAACTGTCTAAATGCGAAGCTCCATTTTAGGATTTACTTCTCAGGAAATCTAAACTGAAATACCCCTATAGGTATTTCTAAAATATCAAATACATACCTCAATCATGTAAGCCAATTACCCTTGCTTTTAAAAAATTATCCAGATAATTTTATTATAGAGGATATTTTGTATGCTGAGTGAGATTGTAGTTCCCATAATAATCCTAACTCAAATTGAGCAGACTTTGTCATGGAAACAGTAAAGTGATAGGTAGAGAAACCACAATGATCCATTACATCAACCATGCTAACAGATAGACAACTGCACAAGTGACATTATCACTGACATGTGAATGCATGGAGACATGGTTGGAATTTCTCAAACTATATGAATTCCCAAAAAACACACAAATATGAAGAAGTAGGAAAGTAGAGATGAAACATAACAGTTATGCATTGTTTACAATGGTGATATATTCGGAGAAACATGTCTTATGTGATTTTGTTACAGCGTGAATGTCATGGAGTGTACTTACACAAGCCAAGATAGTGTAGCATAAAAGACATCTAGACTATATGATATAACCTATTGCTCCTGGGCTACATATCTGTACAGCATGACACTACACTGAATACTGTTGGTAATTGTAACACAATATTATTTGTGTATATAATCATAACTATAAAAAAGGTACAGTAAAATATGTTATAAAAGATAAAATGTAGTGCACCTGTATAGAGTACTTATCGTGACTGGAGGGCTTGCAGGACTAAAAGCCTTGCTGAGGGAATCAGTGAGTGAGTGATGAGTAAATATAAAGGCCTAGGACATTACTATGCACTGCTATAGACTCTATAAACATGTACAATTAGGATATGCTAAATTCATTTTAAAAATTCTTTCTTCAATTATGAATTAACCTAGGTTTATTACAATATTTTTATGATTTTATGATTAGGTTTTTAATTTTTTTTAATATTTAAGTTCAGGGGTACAAGTGCAGGTTTTTTACATAGCCAAAGTTGTGTCATGGTGGTTTATTTACAGATGATTTCGACATCCAGGTATTAACCCTAATACCCATTAGTTATTTTTCCTGATCATCTCCTTCCTTCCAACTCCCACCCTCTAATAGGCCCCAGTGTGTATTGTTCCTCTCTGTGGGTCCATGTGTTCTCATCATTTAGCTCCCACTTGTAAGTGAGAACATGCTATATTTGGTTTTCTGTTCCTGTGTTAGTTGTCTAAAGATAATAACCTCCAACTCCATTTATGTCCCTGAAAAGGACATAATCTCATTCTTTTTTATGGCTACATCGTATTCCATAGTATATATTTATCACATTTTCTTTATCAGGTTTACCATTGATAGGCATTTAGGTTGATTCCATGTCTTTGCTATTGTGAATAGTGCTGCAATGAACATATGCATGCATGTGTCTTTATAATAGAATGATTTATATTTATTTAATCCAAAGGAATATAAAACCAAACACAGCATGTTCTCACTTATAAGTGGGCGCTAAATGATGAGAACACATGGACATGTAATGGGGAACAACACACACTGAAGCCTTTTGGAGGGTGAGGATTGGAAGGAGGCAAAGGATCAGGAAAAATAACTAATAGCTACTAGGCTTAATACCTGGGTGATGAAATAATCTCTATAACAAACCCCCATGACACAGGTTTACCTGTGTAACAAACCTGCACTTGTACCCCTGAACTCAAAAGATTAAAAAATATTAAAATAAAATAGATAATCATAAGGAAATTTAAAACAGTTATAGTAAGTTAAGGTTAATTTATAATTGAAGAAATAATTTTTAAATATACACAGTAATGGGATTGCTAGGTTGAATGGTATTTCTGTCTTTAAGTCTTTGAGGAATTGCCACACTGTCTTCCACAATTGCTGAACTAATTTACTCTTCCACCCACAGTGTGTAAGTGTTCCTTTTTCTCTATAGGCTTTTTATTTTTTTTAAACTTTTTGACTCTTTTGCCATAACGCTTAGCTTAAAGCACAAATACATTGTACAGCTGTGGAAAATCATTTTATTTGTTTATATCTATATTCTACAGGCTTTTTTTCTATTATTAGCATGCAGTTTACCCTTAATAAAAAACTATGGTTATCACTTTCACATATTTGCTTTAAGTCTCTTTTCATGTTTTTCACTTTATATAGATGACACTGTACTGTTTTCAGAGTGGCACTCCTTGAGTTTTGTTTTACCTTATGTAATATTTATGTGCTTAAACAACATATATACCACTACTAGAAATAAATTTCAAATATTCATGTGCCAGGAACTCTGATGATTGCTCTCTTTTTGCTATCTCAATTAATTATTTTGAGAACACCAGGAGGTGGATATTATTATTACCTATCTCAATTATGCAAATGGAAAAAACGGGACTCCAAGGATAAGTAAACTTGCTCAAAGCCACATAGCTATTGATGCAGGAGATTTTCTTGACCACTTCGTGGAACCATGACAGGTATTCCCTGTTTATTCAGCCTACCCCACTCAACTCCTGACAGGAGGGAGTGCACAAGTGAACAAGGGCGGGAACTGGACAGCCACTTGGTACCTGCAGGAGCAAACTTTGTTCACAGAAGTACCCCTCATGGGAGGAAGTGTGTAGGCAAGTGAGTGCAGAAACTGGCTGGCTGCCTAAGTGCCATCAGGAGCAAACTCCTTGCAGGCCACATGGCAGAGTCCAGGTGGGGATGCCTGTGATCACAAGGCTCCAGAGAACATGTTACAATGCTCTCTTAGTGCCACTGTTTGCGGACAGCAGTGTATTACCAGCTCAGTGGACCCTTTGCCTTGTGTGGGGTGGCTGCCCTGACATGGACAGCAAGGGGCCAGTGTGACAGCCTTTATGGCACCTGCACTTAGTGGATCCTAAACTCTGGTTCAGTGCCCAAGAAAATTAAGGTCATGCAGATGAATTGAAGGAAGGTGAATGTGGAAAATTTTATTGAGAGAGGAAAGCAACTCTCAGTAGAGGGGCAACCGGAAAGGAGATGGAAACGGGAAGGGCAAGTGGCTCTCTGCTGAGATAAGGTCGCCTCTCTCTGAGGTCCAACCTTTATCTCTGAAGTCAAGTCATTTCTTCCCATTGTCCAGGCACTTCTTCCAGACATCCAACTGCTGCTTACCATTGTCCAGCCACTTCTGTCGACTCGCTGAGTCTGGGGTCTTAATAGGCACAGAATGGGTGGCAAGGTGGGCTGTAGGTAGTTTTGGAAAAGGCAACATTCAACTGATGAAAAGACATTCAGAAAGAACCAATTTGGAGAGAGTAGGCAAACGTGGATAGAAGTTAATCACTTTGGACCACATATTTCAGGCTTTTTGGCTTGAAGTTGGGACTTTAGCAGGGACCTGACCCTGTCTGCCTAGAGTTTCTCTGCCTGCAATGTCTATCACTATCAAGCCTGTATTTATTAAGTATATAATAATTAAGCCTGGATTAAGCCTATAATAATTAGTAGTCCAAAATACTGTCCGATGGCATTTAATATTATTCATAAGATAATTTTCAATGGTTGCATAATTTCCTTTACATGAATATGCCATGTAACGATGATTTGTTTCTATAATAAAAAGGCTGATATGATTAGGCTGTGTCCACATCCAAATCACACCTTTAATTCACACGTGTTGTGGGAGGAACCTGGTGGGAGGTAATTGAATCATGGAGGCAACTCTTTCCCTTGCTGTTCTTATGATACTGAATAAGTACAATGGTTCTAAAGAGGCGTTCTCCTGCACAAGCTCGTTCTCTCTTTGCTGGCTGCCATCCATGTAAGACAAGACTTTCTCCTCCTTGCCTTCCACCATGATTGTGAGGCTTCCCTAGCAATGTGTAACTGTAAATCTAATTAAACCTTTTTCTTTTGTAAATTTTGTAAAAAGTCTCAGGGAGGTCTTTACCAGCAGTGTGATAACAGACTAAAACTGTAAATTGGTACCAGGAGTGAAGGGCTGCTGAAAAGATATCTGAAAATGTGGAAGCAACTTTGGAACTGGGTAGCAGGCAATGGTTGGAACAGTTTGGAGGGCTCAGAAGAAGACAATAAAATGTGGGAAAATTTGGAACTTCCTAGAGACTTATTGAATGGCTTTGCCCAAAATGATAGCAATATGGACAATGAGATCCAGGTTGAGGTGGTCTCTGATGCAGATGAGGAACTTGTTGGGAACTGGGGCAAAAGTGACTCTTGTTATGTTTTAGCAAATAGACTGGCGGCATTTTTCCCCTGCCCTAGAAATTTGTAGAACTTTGAACTTGAGAGAGCTGATTTAGGTTTTATGGCAGAAGAAATTTCTAAGCAGCAAATTTCTGGCAGAAGAAATTTCTAAGCATTCAACATATGACTTGGGTGCTGTTAAAGGCATTTCATTTTATAAGGGAAGCAGAGATTAAGTTAAGAAAATGTGCAGTCTGGCAATGCGATAGAAAAGAAAATTCCATTTTCTGAGGAGAAATTCAAGCCAGCTGTGGAAATTTTCATAAGTAACAAGAAACCAAATGTTAATCCCCAAGACAATAGAGGAAATACTTCCAGGGTGTGTGAGAGGTCTTCACAGCAGTACCTCTCATCATAGGCCTGAAGTCCTAGGAGGGAAAAGTGGTTTTGTGGGCTGGACCCAGGGCCTCCATGCTGTGTGCAGTTTAGGGACTTGGTGCCTTGTATCTCAGACACTCCAGCCATGACTAGAAGGGACCAAGGTACACCTCAGGCCATGTCTTCGGAGGGTGCAAGCCCTGAGCCTTGGCAGCTTCCACAGGATGTTGAGCCTGTGAGTGCACAGACATAAGGAATTGAGGTTTGGGAACCTCTGCCTAGATTTGAGAGGACATGTATAAATTTCTGGATGTCCAGACAGAAGTTTGCTACAGAGATGGGACTCTAATGGAGAGCCTCTGCCAGGGCGGTGCAGAGGGAAATGTGGGATTGTAGCCACCACACAGAGTCCCTAATGGGGCACTGCCTAGTGGAGCTGTGAGAAGATGGCCACCATCCTCCAGACCCCAGAATAGCAGATCCACTGACAGCTTGCACCATGTTCCTGAAAAGGCCACAGACACTCAATGCCAGCTTATGAAAGAAGTCAAGAAGGAGGCTATAATTTGCAAAGCCACAATGGTGGAACTAACCCAGACCATGGGAACCCACCTCTTGCATCAGTGTGACCTGGATGTGACACATTAAGTCTAAAAAGAATATTTTGGAACTTTAAGATTTGATTGCCCTGATGGATTGTGGACTTCCATGGGCCCTGTAGCCCCTTTGCTTTGGCAAATTTCTCCCATTTGGAATGGCTGTATTTACCCAATTTCTGTACCCCCATTGTATATAGGAAGTAACTAACTTGCTTTTGATTTTACAGGCTCATAAGTGGAAGGGACTTGCCTTTTCTCAGATGACACTTTGAACTATGAACTTTTGAGTTAATGCCGAAATCATTTTTAAAATTTTATTTATTTATTTTTGCAGTGGAGTCTCGCTCTGTTGCCTAGGCTGGAGTGCAGTCACACAATCTTGGCTCAGTGCAAACTCCACTCCTGGGTTCAAGCAATTCTCTGCTTCAGCCTTCCAAGTAGCTAGGATTACAGGCACCCATCACCATGCCCAACTAATTTATTTATTTATTAATTTTTTTGGTGTTTTTAGTAAAGACAGGGTTTCACTGTCTTGGCCAGGCTGGTCTTTAACTCCTGGCCTCATGATCCACTTGCCTGGGCCTCCCAAAGTGCTGGGGTTACAGGCATGAGCCACACCATCTGGCCCAAAATGATTTAAGACTTTGTGGGACTGTTGTGAAGGTGTGATTGGTTTTGAAATATTAGGAGATGAGATTTGGGAGGGGCCATGGATAGAATGATATGGTTTGGCTGTGTCCCCACTCAATCTCCTCTTGAATTCCCATGTGTTGTGAGAGGAACCTGATGGTATGTAACTGAAATATGGAGGCAAGTCTCTTCCATGCTGTTCTCATGATAGTGAATAAGTCTCATGAGATCTGATGGATTTAGAGAAGCGTTCTCCTGCACAAGCTCATTCTCTCTGCCTGCTACCATGTATGACAAGACTTGCTCCTCTTTGCATTCCACCATAATTCTGAGGCTTCCCTAGCTTGGTGGAAAAGTAAGTTTAATTAAAACTCTTTGTTTTGCAAATTGCCCAGTTTCTGGTATGTCTTTATCAGCAGCATGAAAATAGACTAATACAAAGGTATAAAATTTGTTGCTACAGTAAGTAAAGCGTTTGAAAAGACCGAATAAGAGAGACTAAGCCTAATTTTCAGAAGGCTTTTAGATGTAGTTGACAGAAGCCCAGATTAGCAGCATTAATTTTATGTAATCATTTATTTTCAAATGTCTTATCTCTCTTTTATTTTGGGATGTATTACTATCTTAAAAGTTATACATACATAAGGTAATAGAAGAAGCTGCACACTATTTAAAAATAAAACTATGTCTTTTTCCTGGCTCCAGCTCTACTCTATGTAAGTAAACACTTTGTACATTTGTGTTTTTAGTTATTCCAGTGTTTCAAACCTTATTCTCAATAAAGGATACCTCTACTCTTTGTATAACTAATTCTTATCTATTTTTCACAAATAAAGAATTTTCCTGTACTTCTGATACCTCAACCTCTAAATTTACATAACTTTCTACAATTGCTAATATTGATTATATTCCTGATGTGAAATAAAAGGAATTTGGAAAAATGGACACTGAACTCATTTTCTCTCCTCATGCTTCTTTCTGCTTCTTTTCCTCTTTAAGTGATTAAATATGTGTATGCATGTATAATTATATATGCATATCTATTACATTTAAGCATATATATACACATACTCAAATATATGTGTACGCATGTATGTACATATATGTAATCTTTTGGAACAATGGGGAAAGAAAAAATTATATACACAAGTATACACATACATATATACATAAAAATTATTCTTCTTGATTTTAATATTTGGTAGGACTTTTTAAGTAGAATTCTTAAATACTCATAGCTTTGCAAAACTGTCTTTTCTATTTTTTCTTTTTTAAAAAAGAGAAAGATTCTTTGATCCTCTTTTTTTGACTGTATAATCTGATGATTCAGTTTTCTCATTCTTTTTCTTATATTTTCCACATTTGCATTCTGACTTAAGAGAGTTTTTCTCTGCCTTTATGTGTTGTCCAGCTAGTTTAACTTTAAAAATAATAAAACAATCTGTAAAATTTAAGTTGTATCCAATATTTGCTTATTACAAGTAGTGAGGCTGTGAACCTTCTTATACTTCTCTTTCGCTGTACATTTCTTTTAGGTATGTATGCAGGAGTGGAGTGTTAGCTTATTTGTTATGCATATGTTAAGCTTTAGTAGGCATTGCCAAAGAGTTTTTCAAAAGTTATGGTAACAAACTTTCTTTTTCTATACAATAAATATTTTTATAACTGTTTTTCTATACAATAAGTAAGATCAGAACATATGAACCAAACAGTAGTTTTGGAAGAGATATTATATATTCATGGCTGTGAGGAATAAACATTGCACAAAGATAGTTACTTCCCAAATTTGTCTACAGACTGAATGTCATTTTGATCATTTGTTGTATAGAAAAAAGTTACTTTTAATGAAGTCCAACATTAATATTTTCTTTAATGGATCATGATTTTGATGTTGTGTCTAAACACTCATTGTCAAACCTAAGATTACCTAGATTTTCTCCTGTTATCTCTAGAAGTTTTATAGTTTGGTGTTATAGATTTAGATATATGAACTATTTTGATTTTTTTGCAAAAAGTTTAAACTTAGCGTCTGGATTTATGTTTTATCCAGGTGGATATCTACTTATCCCAGTACTATTAGTTGAAAGGGTTCTCCTTTCTCTATTAAATTGACTTTAATCATTAGTTGAAGATTATTTGACTATATTAATGTGGGTCTCTTTTGGGGTCTCTATTATGTTTCATTAATGTATTTTCTTTCACCAATACTACATCATCTTCATTGCTGTGGATTTATAGTAAGTCATGAAGTTGGATAGCCTCTGTGTTCCAATTTGATTTTTCTACTTTGATAATTACATTGATAATTGTAGGACTCTTGCCTTTACATATCAATAGAATCAATTTTTTGATATCCACTAAGTAAGCTGCTGGGATTTTTATTGAAATTACATTCAATCTGTAGATCAGTTTGGGAAGAAATTTTATCTTTGTGCAATATTTATTCTTCATGTCCATAAGTATATATTATGTCTTCCGAGACTGATGTTTCTGATCTTTTTACTGTATAAAAAATCAATCTTCTTTAAATATCTGGCACTATAGATAACCAGACACTTGCTTGTTACTCAAGATCATAGATAGCTTCAGTATTGTGATTGTTCACTGTATACAGTGTTGATGCTATTCAATGACAATGTTGAAAAACAGCAGTCTAAAATGTATTACCATGACTTGCTCTAGCTTGGCACCTAAATAAAACCATGGCCTAGTTTGATAATTCAGTTAATATTAATATTGTCCAAACATTCACTACATATTTAATGTACAATACTATTGTTTTCTACTGTGTGATATAGTGAACAAAAGTGTATTAAGCTAGTAACCTAGGAAAGGTTTTTTTTTAATCATCCAGAAAGATGGTTAGTCCTAGTTATTTAGTTTGTTATTGTGAGGGACAGAGGGTAAACATTGCATTTTTCATCTGTGGAATGTGTAATGCTCATAATATCGTGATTCCCAGAGCATCCTGTAGATATTTAATAAAAATTACTTGAGAGATAGCAAAAGTTTTTGTTGTCTTCTTTCCACACCTTATTGTTATTATTAGGGAGCTTTCAGTCAAATGATATCTAGCTACACTTTTGGTGGTATAGTGAGGCTGATTGTGGAAAAGTTACAATATATTTTGATGACTCAAGATTAGTAAGATTATTTAGCAGAGAAATATTCCTCTAATCATTGATATTGGTTCAGAAAGTTTGACATATGTCCATAGCACATGAGTTACTCCCATTAGCTTGAATACATACTAAGAAAAGTGCAAAGCTGCTTTCCAGTTTTCTATTCCTGCCTATTTAATTGGAAGAGGAAAATTGAATGGTTTTGACTATTCAGAAGACATAGAAGATGAGGGTCAGAACTGCGAACATCTAAGTGTCTATTAAGTAAAATTAAGTACTTCCATAAATTCATAAAAATTTCCTGGTTAAATGTGTAAATACCCTTAGAAACATGATAAAAGAGTTAGTATGTCCAGGATTTAGTAATGTGGTCATATATTCTTTAGTGTCATTGAGATAGAAATATAATTAGAAATTTTGTAACTAGAAGTAAAGAATGTTACCTGAATGCAATATTACAGTATTTAGGTATATACAGAGAAGATCAGGAGACTGCCTACAATATGTTTCAACTTTTTAGCTCTCTCAGTAATTAAAACCTAGTCATTCAGCAATCACACTAAAGGTACAAGCTACTTTGTGCCCTTGTTAGAATCAATGTGCATAGAATACGTTATACTCTAAGAAGAAAACTCTATTATATACTAGTCAGTTTACCTGTCTAAATCACTTTAGAAATATGAGTATAATTCTTAAATTAAGTGAATACATTTTATCCCTTTTTCAGTAGTTGAGTAAAAGTATAACCATGGCCAGCAATTAATTGATTAGAATAGTCCACTGGCTGAGCTATCCTTTTGACTAGCAAACTGTGACATTTAAGTGGTATCCTTTTAAATTGCTTTATCTTGTATTTTTGTAACACCATTTTTTTTAAATTACTATTTTCTTGGTACACAACAACCTTTCTTCATTTGAAAATCACATAAGCATTTCCTGGAAAATACACAACAACATTAATAGTGGAAACATAAAATAAATTTCTGTTATATAAATCAAAAGAGATATGCACCACAGTCATTGAAGAAGGATCTTGTTTGCTGGATTTATTATCTTTTGTTCCAAGCCCATTAAGAAAGAGTCCAGCAAAGGGCTAAGGACTCAATTAATTTTAATGGGCATGAGCAAGGTTTAGCACAATGTGTGTTTTAATTGTGTTGAGATTATGTTAAATTGTAGCTTTAGTTTGCTATTGATAGCAATGAGATTTTAATCAAGAGGGACAAAATACTTTTCTAAAAAAAATGGATAAAGTTGTTTACCTTTGTAAAAGAGCATTGTTTTGCCTAGGAATTGTATTCATTAATATGAATTTCTAAAATAATGAAAACTGATCCAACACCAAATATTACATGATTAATTTTCAAATGCAGATTTTGATCCAAATATAGCAGGTATTGAATACAAAAACCCATCTGCCATCACATTCTTCATAACTATATAGGTAAACCATGCAAGGCTCAGAATATCTGTGTCATAGATGGCAAGCCATATAATTTTAAAATACTTTAAAATCCCCTTCTTGTAACCTTCAATTATTGAGCTAGTCAATCAGACATGTTGGTGGGACATGAGTGTTACTTTTCTAAAATGGCATTGGGTAAAATTTTTTAAAAAATTAAGAGGCTTGCAGTTTGGTTTAGGTAATTTGGCCAGTTACCAATAAAATGAATGTTATAATGAATATTTCTTAAATTAAGTGAATACATTTTGTCCCTGTTTCAGGAGTTCATCTTCAGGGCTATTAGCTAAGCAAACTGCCGAAGCACTTTAAACATTTTTGAAAGCTTAACCTCTGAGAATAATAGAAAATGAAAACAATCAACTCATAGGAATATGATTTCATTCTCAATAGATAAACAAATTAACTGTCATATAATTATTTTCAGTGAAAGGAAGAGCAGACCTATAGGAAAGACACTGGGGAAAGTTAGGTATTTTCTAATAATTCATGATTTTTCACTACTAAAATGAGTTATTTAAAATTGTATTTAAATATCAAACATTATTATCTCAGTTGTTTAGAACACAGCAATAATGATGCCAGCATTGCCAGTGTTGTTTGCTGATGTATGTGTGTGGTCAGGGGGAGATTATGGGTAAATTTAGTGTGTCAGTCTGGTTATGCTATGGGGCCCAGTTGTTCAAACACTTGTCTATATATTACTGTGAAGCTATTTTTATATGTGATTAAAATTTACAATCAGTTGACTTTAAAACAGATTACCATCCATAATGTGGATAAGATTTATTCAATCAGTTGAAAGCTTTAGGAACAAAAAATTTGTTCTTACCAAGAAGAAATTCTGATTCACATCTACAGATTGTAAATAATGTCCAAGTTTAACCCTGCTGGCCTGACCTATGAATTTTGGACTCAAGAATGCAGTATCACCTTTTATTTGAATTTCTGGTCTACTGGCCTTCCCTACAGATTTTAGATTTGCCCACCTTCACAATCATGTGATCATGTGAGACAATTTCTTAAAATAAATCAATTACAATAGAAAGATAATAGATAATAGATACAAGCACATATAGATGATGTAGATATTAATGTAGGTATGCATTTATCTTATTCGTTCTGTTTCTCCAGAAAACCCTGGCTGATACATGGGATATGCTGATTTTGCCTTCAACAAATATCTCAAAAAGATAGACGATTGGTTGAAAGGGGTGGTATGTAAATGAGTATGGAATGATGACATAAACCAACAACCACTGAAAAGTCTTCGGAATGTCTTTTTTCTCCCTACCGAGTGTCTTAGATGGGAACAAAAAGAGTACAATGTAAAAACAAAAAGACTTTAAAAATAATCTCAAACTCCAATGTAAATGATATTTTTTCCTAATCATCATTTATGATCTCAACAAAAGCTTAGCATTCAATTTAGATAATTGACAGGTGATGTAGTAATTGAGACAGTTAAATTTGGTGAATGTCAAGAACACCTGTACCTGACCCTCACCAAATTAAGGAAACATCTGCTTTGCGTTGTCTTAACTACTTCTTATGTCTTTCACAATGCCTAGGACTTATTTTGAATTGACATTAATATCCAACTTGCCTTGGCATACCAGTGCAAATATTAATTTGTTATCAGGACTTTATATTCTGGGTGTGTGACTTCTCCAAGGCAATGGACTTGGATTCTTTTGCACTAATTCTGACACTATCAAATGGGTGTGTCTACATGGTGTGTGATCCTTTCTGGTGCTCAGGCTGAGCTTGGTAATGACTATAAATCAGTACAACTATTTATAAATGATACATGGAATTTAAAACTCTCTGTCAACTGCACTCAGGGAATGCAGAGTAGAACAGAGCTGCTTTGGAATTTAGTTCCTGCATGTCTTTATATGATGCCATATAAAGAAAAGGGATACAGAAACTCAGCAAATTTGGGAGCAATAAACTTTATTGCAGTCTTTCATGTTTTTATTCGACGCTTCTATGTTTATTTAAAAATATATGCTTTAATTGTGAAATTTAGAACAGTAGTAAATGTTAATGCCTAAATCTTTGAAAACAAGAGGGGGAAATAGAATATTTGAAATTTTTGTCAGGTACATCTTATTTCCTCTCAGAAAGGTCCTTCTTACTATCTTTTGCTAAGTGATCTAAATAGCATATATCTGCTGCTCTACATACCTTTAATGGTCTTATATTTTATTATTTTATCTTTCTATGTATGGTAAATACTAATGCAAAGTATATTAACTTCATATCTATCGAGTCCACACACTGAGTAAAATAAGCAGTTGGTCTGTGGAACAGAGAAGAAAATCAAGCAGTTTCTTAGTCAAAAAGTCTTATTTTTAGAAGATCAGTCAGCTGTAAGTATTTGCCTTTATTTTTGGGTTCTCTGTTCTGTTCTACTGGTCTACTTGACTATTTTTATACCAGTACCATGCTGTTTAGGTAACGATAAATTTATAGTATAATTTGAAGTCAAATAATGTGATGTCCCCAGATTAGTTGACTTTTGTTAGTATTGCTCTGGCTATGTGAGTTCTTTTTGGTTCTATATAAATTTTAGAATTTTTTTTCTAGTTCTATAAAGAATGAACATATTTTTCTTTCTGACTAAAGTGCTCCCTTTAGCATTTCTTGTATAACAGGCTGGGTGTTCATAAAATCTCTTAGCTTTTGTTTGTCTGGGAGTATCTTTATATCTCTTTTATGTTTGCAGGATATTTTTGTTGGATATATTATTCTAGAATAATTGTTTTTCCTTTCATGCTTTAAATATATCATGCCACTAACCTGGCCTATACAGTTTCCACTGAGAAATTTGCTGCGATGTATTGTTGCTCCATTGTATGTTATTTGCTTTATTTCTCTTTCTACTTTTAAAATTATTTCTTTATAAATGACCCTTGTGAGTTTGATTATTAAATGTCTTGAGGTATTTGTGTTTCAGTTAAATCTCATTGATGTTCTATAACGCTCTTGTTCTTGAATATTGATATCAGAATAGAAGTTTGCAAAGTTCTCTATTATCCCTTTGAATACACTTTCTATTCTGATCTGTCTACCTCTTCTTTAAGGCCAATACCTCTCGGATTCATCATTTTAAGGTTATTTTATAAATCTTGTAGGCATGCTTCATGTTTTATTCTGTTTTATCTCATCTGATTGTGTATTTTGAAATATTTTACATTCAAACTCTCTAATTCTTTTTTCTTCTTGATCAGCTTAGTTGTTGAGAGACTGTCATGCATTCTTCAGTTTTTCCATTGAATTTTTTTTCAACAAAACTTAATGACTGGTTTATTTGAGTGGTGATGGAAAAAGGAGGGTATGGAATATTCCATTTTATGTTTTCTTGTTTTTGTTTATTTATTTGTTTCTTTGTTTGCTGTTTCCATCTCCCCCTCCCCACCGTCACCTACATCAGGCATTTCTCCCGGTGTGGTGTTATCCCTCCCCATCCTCCCTGCCCACCATTATCCTTCCCCTCCCATTCCCTCCACCTCCCAACCTAGCCCAGTGAGTGTTGTCCCCTTTCCTGTGCTCAAGTGTTCTCACCTGCCTATGAGTGAAAACGTGGTATTTGGTTTTCTAGTCTTGTGTCAGTTTGCTGAGAATGATGGTTTCTATATTCATCCATTTCTCTACAAAGGGCACGAACTCATCATTTTTTATAACTACATAGTATTCTTGGTGTATATGTGCCACATTTTCTTTGTCCAGTCTATCATTGATGGGCATTTGGGTTGGGTCCAGGTCTTTGCTATTGTAAACAGCTCTGCAATGAACATACATGTTCATGTGTCTTTATAATAGACACGATTTATAATCCTTTGGGTATATACCCCGTAATGGGATTGCTGGGTCAAATGGAATTTCTATTTCTAGGTCCTTGAGGAATCGCCACGCTGTCTTCCACAATGGTTGAACTAATTTACACTCCCACCAACAGTGTAAAAGTGTTCGTATTTCTCCACATCCTCTCCAGCATCTGTTGTCTCTGGATTTTTTAATTATCACCATTCTAACTGGCATGAGATGGTATTTCAATGTGGTTTTGATTTGCCTTTCTCTAATGACCAATGATGATAAGTACTTTTTCTTATGTTTATTGGCCGCATAAATACCTTTTTCTGAAAAGTGTCTGTTGATATCCCTTGCACACTTTTGAATTGGTTTGTTTCTTTAAAACTTCTTTAGTTCTTTGTAGATTCTGGATATTAGCCCTTTGTCAGATGGGTAGATTGCAAATATTTTTTCCCATTCTGTTGGTTTCCAGTTTACTCTAATGATTGTTTCTTTGTACAGAAGCTCTGTAGTTTAATTAGATCCCATTTGTCTATTTTGGCTTTTATTGCCATTGCTTTTGGTGTTTTAGTTATGAAGTCCTTGCCTGTGCCTATGTCCTGAATGGTGTTGCCTATATTTTCTTCTAGGGCTTTTAAGATGTTAGTTCTTATGTTTAAATCTTTAATCTGTGTGGAGTTAGTTTTTGTATAAGTTGTAAGGAAGGGGTCCAGTTTCAGCTTTTTACATATGACTAGTCAGTTTTCTCAACACCGTTTATTAAACAGGGAATGCTTTCCTTATTGTTTGTTTTTGTCTGCTTTGTCAAAGATCAGATGGTTGTAGATGTATGGTGTTACCTCTGAGGTGTCTGTTCTTTTCCATTGGTCTATATCTCTGTTTTGGTATCAGTACCATGCTGTTTTGATTACTGTAGGCTTGTAGTATATAGTTTGAAGTCAGATAGCATGATGCCTCGGCTTTGTCTTGGTTTTCTGGCTCTCTTTTGGTTTTGTAAGATGTTTAAAGTGTTTTTTTTCTAGTTCTGTGAAGAAGGTCAATGGAAGCTTGATAGGGATAGCATTGAATCTATAAAGTACTTTGGGCAGTATGGCCATTTTCACAATACTGATTATTCCTAACCATGGGCATGGAATGTTTTTCCATCTGTTTGTGTCCTCTCTCATTTCCTTGATCAGTGGTTTGTAGTTCTCATTGAAGAAGTCCTGTACATCCTTTGTTACTTGTATTCCTAGGTATTTTATTCTTTTTGTAGCAATTGTAAATGGAGTTCACCTATGATTTGGCTCTCTGTTTGTCTACTGTTAGTTCATAGGAGTGCTTGTGATTTCTGCACATTGATTTTGTATCCTGAGTCTTTGCCAAAGTTGCTTTTCAGATTAAGGAGGTTTTGGGCTGAGACAATGGGGTCTGCTAAACATATGATCATGTCATCTGCAAATAGGGACAATTTGACTTCTTCTTTTCCTAATTGAATGCCCTTTATTTCTTTTTCTTGCTTAATTGCTCTGGCTAGAAATTCCAATACTATATTGAATAGGAGTAGTGAGAGACGGCATCCTTGTCTCGTGCCACTTTTTAAAGGGAATGCTTCTAGTTTTTGCACATTCGGTGTGATATTGGCTGTGGGTTTGTCATAAATAGTTTTTACTATTTTGAGATATGTTCCTTCCATACCTAGTTTATTGAGAGTTTTTAGCATAAAGGGCTGTTAAATTTTGTCAAAGGCCTTCTCTGCATCTATTGAGATAACCCTGTGGTTTTTGTCTTTGTTTCTGTTTATGTGGTGGATTATGTTTATAAATTTGCATATGTTGAACCAGACTTGCATCCCCAGGATGAAGTGTACTTGATCATGGTGGATAAGCTTTTTGATGTGCTACTGTATTTGGTTTGCCAGTATTTTATTGAAGATTTTCAATTTTTTATCTACAGAATTTCTGAATGGTTCTTCTAAATTATTTTAATCTCTTTGTTAAATTTATTTGACAGGATTCTGCATTCCTTCTCTGTGTTATCTTACATTTCATTGAGCTTCCTCAATAACAGCTTTTTTGAATTATCTGTCTGAAAGATCACACATCTCTGACTCTGGAATGGTTTACTGGTGAGTTATTTAATTCATTTGGTGAGGTTGTGTTTTCCTGCATAGTCTTTATGTTTGTTGGTGTTTGGGCATTGAAGAGTTAGATATTTATTTTAATCTTTGCAGTCATGGCTTGTTTGTCATCATCATTCTTGAGAAGGCTTTCCAGGTATTCAAAGGGAATTGAGTGTTGCAACCTTTGGTCACTGTAGTCTTATGTGCATTAGACCTCATCCTAAGCTCAGTGATACTGTGACTCTTGTAGATGCATGGAGAAATTATCTCAATGGTCTTGTATAAGATCTGGGAGAACTTCCAGAATTATTAGAAAGATTCCTTTTTTCTATTTCTTTACATTCCCCCAAATAAATGGATTCTTCTTTCTGTGCTGAACTGCTTGAATTTGGGAGAAAGGTGATGCAGGCACTCTTGTGGTCTCCACTACTGAGATTGTGCTTGAAGCCAGCACTGTACTGGGGCTTGCTGAGGCCTATGTCAAGAATTTCCCTGCTATTTCTAAGGTTTGTTCAAGACCCAAAGCCTCACTCTTCAGCCTGTAGATGATGAATCCTGCCAGGACTGGGTCTCTCACTTCAAATCAGTAAGTTCCCTTTTTTTCCCAGGGTGGAGCTATGAATGCCATCCAGGAGCTAAGGCCTCACATTGAGGTCTTTAGTATTCTGCTTCATGCTTTATTTCACTCAGTTTGACTTGGTACCCAGATTTCAAGACAAAGCCCTCTTTAATTAATCCACTCTTTTTCGTAAGCAGAAGTCTCTCCCATGGCTACCACTGTCCTAGGCCCATGGCAAGTACTGCCATGTACTGTTGCTTATTCAAGATTCAAGAGCCCTTTAGTCAGCATGCAGTTAAGTGCTGCCTGACTTGGCTCTCTCTCTTTAGGAGAGTGGATTCCATTCTGGCCCAGGGTAGGTCTAGAAATGCATATCAGGAACTAAGGCCAGAAATTGGAAATTTTAAGAGACGGCTTGATACTTTATCTTACTATGGCTTAGTTGGTGCCCATGTTGTAAAATGATATTCTTTTTACTCCTCTCCCTCCTTTCCTCAAGCAGAAAGTGTCTCTCTCCATGATTACCACAGCTGGGAATGTCCTGGGTCACTTCTGAAAGCAGTATAGCCCTAGATCTTATCCAAGGTCCATGACGAGTAATGCCTAGCTACCACTGATTTCAGTCAAGTCCCAAGGGCTCCTAAGTAAGGTTTTGGTGAATGCTGCCAGGCCTTGGACTCTGCCTTCAGGGCAGTGGAATTCTGTCTGGTCCATATAAAGTCCAAAAATTCTACCCAATAAGCAAGACCTGAAATTGAGGACCCCAAGAACCCACTTGGTACTCTACCTGACTGTGGCTGAACTGATACTCAAGCTGCAAGA
Organism: Callithrix jacchus; assembly: GCF_049354715.1. NCBI lineage: Eukaryota > Metazoa > Chordata > Mammalia > Primates > Cebidae > Callithrix > Callithrix jacchus. The sequence goes on from NC_133524.1 coordinate 122,646,016, forward strand.
TGAAGTCCTCTTTACTGTTCCTTCTCCTGTCCTCAAGAAGAGGGAAGAAGTCTCTCCTGGAACTGTGAGCTGTACTGCCTGGGACTGGGGGAAGGGTGACAAAAGCACTCCTTTGGCCAACTGTGCCAGTATCTCACTAGATTATGCCCCCACGTCCACTGGTTCTCAGCCCAGTACAGCAGTAGGACTTGCCCAGAAATTATAGTCCTTGTGTCCTAGACTGTCTTTTAAGTTTATTTTGAACCCCATAGCACTTTAGCCCATGGTGGTGGGGCTAAGTAGAACTCAGGTTCTGACCTCTTAGATGGGTAATTCCTCTTTGGCTATGACTGGTATAAGTGTTCCCTCCATGGGTGCTGGCTATATTCTACCCTGAGTTGTTTTCTGCTGTGACAGGGCAGCACTGAGTTCCAATGAAATGTTCCATCATCACTTGACTCTCCCTCCCCCAAGCACACAGATTCTCTCTCTTTGTGCCACATGACCATTGCCAGGGTGGGAAGAATGTGCAAGGGTTGGAGTTGGCATTTCAAGACTGTCTTTCCTACTCTTTTCAGTTCAGTTAAAACTGGGTACTGTGAACACTCACATGACTTTTGGTTCTTATGAAGATTCTTTCTTAAGTGGATAGTTGTTCAGTTCCAGGAGAGCTCTAAAATGATGTTCCCAGAAAATAAGCAGATGACCAGATACTCCAAGAGATTTCCAATGCAAAAATTTCAATGATTGAGATCCTAGTAGCATTATATGTTCCAGTTATCCTCAAAAACTGTCCAAAGTCTCAAAATTTAATGTTTCTTCTTCAGCTATGATTAAAGACCATTTTGTCTTGAGTATAAAATTTTCCATAACTAGAGAGTCTTTTTTTCCAACTCTCTTGAGTGTGAGGTAGTTATGACTTCTGGAAACCATGTATTCAAATGTCTTATTATGCCTCCCCTTTGAGTTCAGTTTTTGAATTTCACAGCAAAACTACATGATGGTATAGTTTTCAAATCATTCATAGAAACTATTGTAGGAACAGAATAAGCATGGATATACCTTTATAGCAGATATTACAATAATATGCTTAATTTTTCTGTATGATATAACTTTCTGCTTTATACTCTCTCTCCCCATCCAAAATCATATTTTCCAGAAAAGAAAACTAAGATCTAAAGATGTTAATGACCTGCTCAGGAACCCACATATATGTAGAAGCAATGTCAGGACTAGAAATTGGTTACTTATTTTTATGTCACTGCTTTATCTGACACATAACAAAATTTATGATTTATTCTTTAGTATGGGAAAGTGTTATTTAGTTATCATAAATATTTTACTTAATATTTTCCAATAATTAAAGGTGTATACACAAAATTTAAAATGTACAAAAAGAATCTAGTTGAAAGGAAATGTCAGGTCTAAACACATGTATGCTCAATGATGAGACCCCTGGGTATCTCCCTTCATTATACTTATAGACACTGGAAGCTAGGACTTTACCCTTCAGTACAGACAGGGAGAGCCTTCTCTGAGGAATATAATCAGTTCAAGAGGAAAGAACTAAATAACTGACATTGAGAAATTACCAGTTAGCTGAAAAACACCTCTATAAAAAGTAGTCATAAAAAACAAAATAGGAAAACTTAAGGATAAAAAGTGTTGTAGTTAGAATTCTCCATAAACAGAGGTTGAGATGAGATTATTGTAAAGGTGATTGGTGTAGTGGTCAAGTAAACCATTTTCAATGTTTTAACATTGAGTTTAATGTTTCTGAAAAGGTTTATTTAGAAATTATTTTTATATAAAGAAGTTTCCCTTTATTCCTCATTTGTTAAAAGTTTGTTTTTAATGAATTTGTGTTATATTTAAGAACATTTTTTAACATATAATTTTATGGTTATTTTATTTTCTTCTTATTTTGTCAAGGTGAACTGCATTGTTTTGAAGATGTGATGTAATACCATTTTCATATATCACTGAATCTAATTTTCTATTATTTCACTAAGGATTTTCCATCAGGTTTGTGAAAGAGTGGTCTGCAATTTGCCGAAGCATAATATCCTTGTTAGATTTTGCAATCAGAGTTATCTTGACTCATAAAGAGTTACTAGCTTCAGAAAAAAGCTAGGAAGAAAACCTGACCAGAGTAAACTACATTTTCTTTTGGGACATAAACATAAGTTAATAGATAGCAAAAATAAATCCAATTATAGAAAACATATAATAATCATATCCATTAAATAAATTGAATTTATTATTTAAAACTTTCCCAAATAGAAATCCCCAAGCTCAGATGGTTTCACTGTGCACTTTTCCAAAGAAATAACCCATATTGTACATAAACTCTTCAAAAGAATTGAAAAACAGTAGCTACTGTATAGCATATAAAGGAAATCATAACTAATGTGTAAGGTAAGAAAATTAAATAAAAGCATAAAGATTTAAAAAATAATGTTTTCATTTGTAGAGGATATGGTTGTGCATAGAAAATTCAGAACAATTTTTAAACTTTTAGTATTTCTCAGATAATTCAGCAAGGATTCTCAATAAGGATTTAGAATAAAAACAAATAAATAGAAAACAAAATTTTAGAAATTATACCATTTCAAATAGCATTAAAAATAAAATAGCAAGGTATCTGGAAAGATGACCAATTAGGAACAGCTCCGGTCTATAGCTTCTGGTGAGATCAATGCAGACAGTGGGTTATTTCTGCATTTCCAACTGAGGTACCCAGCACATCTAATTGGGACTAGTTAGATAGTGGGGGAAGTCCACAGAGGGCAAGCCAAAGCAAGATGGGGTGTTACCTCACTCAGGAAGTGCAAAGGGTCAGGGAACTCCCTTCCCTAACCAAGGGAAGTCATGAAAGACTGTGCTGTGGAGAATGGTGCATTCTGGCCCAGATACTATACTTTTCCCATGGTCTTCACAGCCCACAGGCCAGGAGATTCCCTCGAGTGCCTACACCACCAGGGCCCTGAGTTTCAAGAACAAAGCTGAGCAGCCTTTTGGGCAGACACAGAGCTAGCTGTAGGAGTTTTTTTTTTTTTTTTCAAACCCCAGTGGCTCCTTGGAACACCAGCAAGGCAGAACCATTCACTCCCCTGGAAAGGGGGTTGAACTTAGGGAGCCAAGTGGTTTAGCTCAATGGATCTCACCCCTACAAAGCCCAGCAAGCTAAGATCCACGGGCTTGAAATTCACTGCCAGCACAACAGTCTGAAGTCAACCTGGGATGCTGGAGTTTGTTGGAGAAAGGGGCATCAACCATCACTGATGCTTGAGTAGGTGGTTTTCCCCTCACAGTATAAACAAAGCCACCTGGAAGTTGGAACAGGATGGAGCCCACTGCAGCTTGGCAAAGCTGCTGTAGCCAGGCTGCCTCTCTAGATTCCTCCTCTCTGGACAGGACATCTCTGGAAGAAAGGCAGCAGCCTCAGTCAGGGGCTTATAGATGAAACTCCCATCTCCCTGGGACAGCACACCTCACAGCTGTGGGAACAGCTTCAGCAGACTTAAACATTCCTCCTGCTGGTGCTGAAGAGAGTAGTGGATCTCCCAGCACAGCACTCAAACTCTGCTAAGGGACAGACTGCCTCCTCAAGTGGGTTCCTGACCCCTGTGCCTTCTGACTGGGAGATACCTCCAAGCAGGAATTGACAGACATCTCATATAGGAGAGCTCCAGCTGGCATCTGGCAGGTGCCCCTCTGGGATGAAGCTTCCAGAGAAAGAAACAGGCAGCAATGTTGGATGTTCTGCAACCTCTGCTGGTGATACTCAGGCAAATAGGGTCTGGAGTGTACCTCCAACAAACTCCAGCAGACCTGCAGCAGAGAAGCCTGACTGTTGGAAGGAAAACTAACAAACAGAAAGGAATAGCATCAACATGAACAAAAAAGACATCCACACAAAAACCCCATTCAAAGGTCACCAACATCAAAGACAAAAGGCAGATAAATCCACAAAGGTAAGGAAAAATCAGTGCAAAAAGGCTAAAAATTCCAAAAACCGGAATGCCTCTTCACCTCCAAAGGATCACAACTCTTCAACAGCCAGGGAACAAAACTGGACTGAGAATGAGTGTGGTGAATTGAGAGAAGTAGGGTTCAGAAGGCAGGTAATAACAAACCTTTTTGAGCTAGAGAAGCATGTTCTAACCCAATGCAAGGAAATGAAAAACAATAAAAAATGGTTAGAGGAATTGCTAACTAGAAAAACCAGTTTAGAGAAGAGCAAAAATGACCCAATGGAGCTGAAAAACAAAGGATGAGAACTTCCCAAAGCATACACAAGTATCAATAGCTGAATCGATCAACTAGAAGAAAGGATATCAGAGACTGAAGATCAACTTAATGAAATAAAACATGAAGACAAGATTAGAGAAAATAGAATGAAAAGGAATAAACAAAACCTCCAAGAAATACGGGACTATGTGAAAACACCAAACCTGCATTTGATTGGTGTACCTGAAAACGACAGGGAGAATGAAACCAAGTTGAAAAATACTCTTCAGGGTATTATCCAGGAGAACTTCCGCAACCTAGCAAGACAGGCCAACATTCAAATTCAGGAAATACAGAGAACACCAAAAAGATAATCCTCAAGAAGAGCAACCCCAAGACACTTAATCATCGGATTCACCACAGTTGAAATGAAGGAAAAAATTTTAAGTGCAGCCAGCGAGAAAGGTCAGGTTACCTAAAAAGGGAAGCCCATCAGACTAACAGCAGATATTCCTGCAGAAATGCTATAAGCCAGAAGTGAGTTGGAACCAATATTCAACATTCTTAAAGAAAAGTATTTTCAACCCAGATTTTCATATTCAGCAAAACTAAGCTTCATAAGCTAAGGAGAAAAAATTCCTTTACAAAAAAGCAAATGCTGAGAGATGTTGTCACCACTAAGCATGCCTTAAAAGAGCTCCTGAAGGAAGCACTAAATATGGAAAGAAAAACTGGTACCAGCCACTGAAAAAACACACCAAATTTTAAAGACCATCAACAATATGAAGAAACTGCATCAACTAATGGGCAAAATAACCAGCCAGCATCATAAGGACAGAATCAGATTCACACATAACAATATTAACCTTACATGCAAATGGTCTCAATGCCCCAATTAAAAGACACAAACTGGAAAATTGGATAAAGAGTCAAGACCCATCAGTGTGCTGTATTCAGGAGACACACCTCACATGCAAAGACACACATAGGCTAAAATAAAGGAATGGAGGAAGATTTTCCAGGCAAATGATAAAAAAAAGCAGAAGTTGCAATTTTAGTCTCTGATAAAACAGACTTGAAACCAACAAAGATGAAAAAGACAAAGAAGGGCATTAAATAATGATAAAGGGATCAATGCAATAAGGAAAGCTAACTATCCTAAATATATATGCACCCAATACAGGAGCACTCAGATTCTTAAAGAAAGCTCTTAGAGACCTACAAAGATACTTAGTAATAGTTGGAGACTTTAACACCCCACTGTCAATATTAGACAGATCAAAGAGACAGAAAATTAACAAAGATATTTAGGATTTGTACTCAGCTGTGAACCAAGTGGACCTGATAGTCATCTATAGAACTCTCCACTTCAAATCAATGGAATATGCATTCTTCTCAGCAACACTGCACTTATTCTAAAATTGACCACATAATTGGAAGTAAAAAAACTCCTCAGCAAATGCAAAAGAACAAAAATCCTAGCAATCTCTCTGACCACAGTGCAAACTAGCAATCAGGAATAAGAAACTCGCTCAAAACCACACAAATGCATGGAAACTGAACAACCTGCTCCTGAATGACTACTGGATAAATAACAAAATTAAGGCAAAAATAAATAAGTTCTTTACAACCAAAGAGAACAAAGACACAACCTACCAGAATCTTTGGGACACAGTTAAAGCAGTGTTTAGAGGGAAATTTATAGCACTAAATGCCCTCAGAAGAAAGCAAGAGAGATCTAAAATTGACACCCTAACATCACAGTTAAAAGAACTAGAGAAGCAAGAGCAAGCAGATTTAAAAGCTAGCAGAAGACAATAAATAACTAAGAAGATCAGAGCAGAACTGAAGGAGATAGGGGCATGAAAAAACCCTTCAAAAAAATTAATGAATCCAAGAGCTGAATTTTTGAAAATATTAACAAGATAGATACAACATTAGCCAGACTAATAGAGAAGAAAAGAGAGGAATCAAATAGACACAATAAAAATGACAAAAGGGATATCACCACTCATGACACAGAAATAAAAATTACGATCAGAGAATACTATAAACACCTCCACACAAATAAACTAGAAAATCTATAAGAAATAGATGAATTCCTGTACACATACACCCTCCCAAGACTAAACCAGGAAGAAGTGAAATCCCTGAGTAGACCAATATTGAGGCAGTAATTAACAGCCTACCAACCATAAAAGCCCCGGATGATATGGATTCATAGACAAATTCTATGAGAGGTACAAAGAGGAGCTGGTACCATTCCTTCTGAAACTATTCCAAACTATAGAAGAAGCGGGACTCCTCCCTAACTAATTTTATGAGGCCAGCATCATCCTGATACCAAAACCTGGCAGAGATATAAGAAAAAAAAAAATTTCAAGCCAATATCCCTGATGAACATTAATGCTAAGTCCTCAATAAAATACTGGCAAATGAATCCAGCAGCTCATCAAAAAGCTTATACACCATGATCAACTTAACTTCATCCCTGGGATAAAAGGCTGATTCAACATACGCAAATCAATAAACATAATCCATCACGTAAACAAAACCAATGACAAAAAAACACATAATTATCTCAATTGATGCAGAAAAAACCTTCAATAAAATTCAACACTGCTTCATGCTAAACACTCTCAATAAACTAGGTATTGATGGAACATATCTCTAAATAGTAAGAGCTATTTATGACAAACCCACAGCCATTATCATACTGTATAGGCAAAAGTTGGAAACATTCTGTTTGACAACTGGCACAAGACAAGGATGCCCTCTCTCACCACTCCTATTCAACGTAGTATTGGAAGTTTTTGCCAGGACAATCAGGCAAGAGAAAGAAATAAGAGTATTCAAATAGGAAGATAGGAAGTCAAATTGTCTCTGTTTGCAGATGATATGATTGCATATTTGAATAGGCTTTTGCCTATTCAGTATGATAATAGCTGTGGGTTTGCATAAATCACTCTTATTATTTTGAGATATGTTCCATCAATACCTAGTTTATTGAGCATTTTTAGCATGAAGGGGTGTTGAATTTTATCGAAGGCCTTTTCTGAATCTATTGAAATAATTATGTGATTTTGTCATTTTCAGATGTTTGCTGTAATTTATGCAGTCAACAAACAATGAAAAAAGCTCATCATCACTGGTCATTAAAGAAATAGAAATCAAAACCACAATGAGATACCATCTCACACGAGTTAAAGTGGTGATCACTAAAAAGTCAGGGAACAATAGATGCTGGAGAGGATGTAGAAAAAGAGGAACAGTTTTACACTGTTGATGGTAGTGTAAGTTAGTTCAACCATTGCAGAAGACAGTGTGGTGATTCCTAAAGGATCTAAAATGAGAAATACCATTTGACCCATCAATTTCATTGCTGGGTATATACCCAAAGAATTATAAATCATTTTACTATAAAGTCACATGCACAGTATGTTTATTGCAACACTATTCACAATAGCAAAGACTTGGAACCCACCCAAATGCCCATCAATGATAGACTGGATAAAGAAAATGTGGCACAAATACACCATGGAATACTATGCAGCCATAAAAAAGATTGAGTTCATGGCCTTTGCAGGGACATGTATGAAGCTGAAAACCATCATTCTCAGCAAACTAATACAGAAACAGAAAACCAAACATCAAATGTTCTGACTTATAAGTGGGAGTTGAACAATTAGAACACATGGACACAGTGAAGGGAGCATCACACACTGGGGACCGTCAGGAGTTGGGGTTTAGGGGAGGCATAGCATTAAGAGAAAGACCTAATGTAGGTGGCAGGTTGATGAGTGTAACAAACCACCATGGCACATGTATACCTGTGTAACAAACCTGTATGTTCTGCACATGTATTCCAGAACTTAAAGTATAATAAAAATAAAATAACTAAGAATATGTTGAACAAAATACATGGATTACAGCTACACTAAAAGCTATAGAAAAATATTGAGCAACTTTTTTAAAGTTATAATGAAGGGATGTATTTTGTCAATACAGTGAAAGACTCAGTATTGCACAAATGTCAGTTCTTCCCAAATGAATCTAAAGATTGAACATAATTCCAGTTAAAATCCTGGAAAATGACCAATAATAGTCAAGGTGATCATGAAGAAGCCTGAAGCTAGAAAACATACGTTACTGGATTTTTGAAAGTATTATAAAATTATAATAATTAGAACAGTGTGTTAGTGGTGCAAATATAAACAAACTGAATAATAGAACGAAATAGAGTTCAGAAACAGACTTATGCATTTACAGTATCCTGAATTTCTATAAAGACAACATTAAAGAACAGGGAAAATGAATGAATTTTCTTTTAAATAAATTGCATTGGGTGAATAGAATATCCATCTAAAAATGAATTTTAATGATATATATAAAAATCAATATCAATGTTTGCATATCTTAATGTTAAAGGTAAAAAATGAGAATTCTATAGAAACTTGTAGAATATATTTATGAACTTCTAGAAGACAACGATTCCTTAGACAAGGCAGAAAAAATAACCATAAAATAATAAAATATATATTTATTTAATTATATGAACACTGTAAATCAATATAAAGATACCATTAAGGAAATTAAATAACCCAAAGAGTGGAAAAAGATGTGCATACATCTAAGCCAAAAAAATATGGTGTCCAGAATACATAAAGGACTCCCATTAATACAAAAAGGATATGACTTACTAGGAAAATAGGCAAAAGACTTAAACACTTTGCAAAGAAGGATAGTCAAATGACCCTAAAACACAGAAAATAGTAACCCTATTTCATTATGTAGAAGGGGCAAATGGACAATGCAACATCACCATGTCTCCACCAGAATGGCAGTTGTCAACAATAAAGAACAAGGTGATGGGCTTTCATTGAATTATCCCAGTCTGCCTCTCTAATATTATGTACCATTTCTTCACTTATTCCTCATTGGACTTATTTTTGTTCTTCAGATTCACTCTTCTTGGAAGTCACACTTGATCTTCACATTGCTGTGTCCTACTCATTCATATTTCCTTGTATGTGTTGCCTTTTGAAAAGAAACCATTACCTTACTGATTCATTTTCTATATTTGATGCTTCCTTCTCTCAGTTATTTTACCTCTTTAGTTATTTATTTCTATCTTGTCCCACTAGAGAGTGAACTCCATGTGATGAGAACCTCATCTCCCATATAAACTACTGTCTTCTAGTATCCTGATTGGTGACCCAGAAATAATTTTTTCAGTGAAATAGCAATGAATAAATAAAATGCATATCTATGTTATGGTTTGAATGTTTGCTCTCTTCAAAACTTATTTGTTTGAAACTTAAGCCCAAAGTAACAGTGTTTGGAAGTGGGTCCCAATGGGAAGCATCCAGTAAATGAGGGCTCTACCTTCATGAATGAATTAATGTTACAGTAAAAAGGCCTTTTGAAAGTAGATTCATCCCCCTTTTGCTTTTCTGCCATGTGATGAACAGTATTCCTTCCTCTGGGGGATGCAGCTTCCAGGTACCATGTTGGAAGTAGGGACTGAGTCCTTAAAGACACCAAAATTAGTGGCACATTGATAAATTGTCTGTTTGATATTTCCACCGGGATATCTCAAAAGCACATTAAACTCAACATATTCAAACTATATCCAAATACACTATTAAGGTTTTTATATTTAAGACAACAGGACCATTATATACCCAGTTTTCCAAGCCTTGGAGTCATTTTTGACATTTTGACCTCCCCTTAAACACTATACCCATCTAATTAATTGCCAAGTTCTAAAAATGCTATTATATTTAAATATTGTTTTAATTTATCCAATTTTCTCCATCTTTATCACTGCAATTATTTTAATGCAAACTAACATAATCTCTTGCCTCAACTATTACAGTAGTCTACTAACTCTTCCCCACTCTAAAGGGCATCTGATCTTGTTTCTCTCCAATCTATTTTTCACCCTATATCCCAAGAGTGTCTTTTTGTTGTTGTTGTTGAAAAGTAAAGTTTTTTTTTCTCATTTCCCTCTTTTCCTTCCATCTCTTCTTCTTGATTATTATTTTTTGAGGTTACTTTAATCCAGGATTAAATAACAGTAATTGGAAAATAACATGCATTAAATCTTTTTTATTATATTTTTGAAATTTTTTATTTTTTTTTAATTTATTTACTTTAAGCGCATACTATATCTGGCATTTCTCTCCATGTTATCCCTCCCCACACCCCAGTGTCTCTCCCCTACTCCCCAACTGTCCCCTGTATGTGATGCTCCTCTCCCTGAGTCCATGTGTTCTCATTGTTCAACACCCACCTATGAATGAGAACATACGGTGCTTGGCTTTCTGTTCTTGGGTCAGTTTGCTGAGAATGATGGTTTCCAGATTCATCCAAGTCCCTACAAAGGACACGAGCTCATCATTTTTTATGGCTGCATAGTATTCTATGGTGTATATGTACCACATTTTCTTTGTCCAGTCCATCATTGATGGGCATTTGGGTTGATTCCAGGTCTTTGCTATTGTACACAGGGCTGCAATGAACATACATGTGCATGTGTCTTTATAGTAGGACAATTTATAATTATTTGGGTATATACCCAATAGTGGCATTGCTGGGTCAAATGGAATTTCTATTTCTAGGTCCTTGAGAAATCGCCACACTGTCTTCCACAATGGTTGAACTAATTTACACTCCCACCAACTGTGTAAAAGTGTTCATATTTCTCTACGTCCTCTCCAGCATCTGTTGTCTCCGGATTTTTAATGATCGCCATTCTAACTGGCGTGAGTTGATATCTCAGTGTCGTTTTGATTTGCATTTCTGTAATAAACAGTGATGATGAGCATTTTTTCATATGTTTGTTGGCCTCATATATGTACTCTTTTGAAAAGTGTCTGTTCATATCCTTCGTCCAAGAGTTTCTTGAACTACAAATTCAGTTGTAGCATTCCTAACTGCACCCCTCAAAGAATAAACTTAAAATACTTAATGGTTTTTTTCCCAGGATAAGAAAAAATATCATCTATGGTCTTGTCTTTACTAAATCCCTAAGCTCTTTATTTTGATGAACTCCCTTCTTCAATCATGTTGAGATTTCTTTAGTTCTTTTAACAGTTCTTGTTCTGTTCTACCTAAAAGTCTTTTGGTTAGTTGCTTTTTCCTAGTATTTATGCTAACTCCCTGCCTTGGAATGGAATTTACATTTGGATCTTCGCATGGTTTCCTTTCTTTCAGATATTAGGTAAAGCAACACCTTATCTGATGTATCAGACCTCTATATTATAGTCTTGTCTTCATAGACATTTACCATATTTTTAATAATATATTTGACTGTTTACAAATGTAATTGGTGTCTCACACACTAGACAATGAACTTACTTAAGGCATGGTTCATCTCTTTTTATATTCCCTCCCTAAGAATTGTTTCCCCAATGCATAGTAAAACACCTGACATATAGCAAGAGTTCAGGAATTATGTCTAAGTTAAAAAGTGCATGTTGCTTTATACAGAATTTGAGTCAGGTGTTATTTAAGTGTTACATTAGCCAAATTAAAAACACAACGCTATTTACAATAGCCACACAAGAAAAATACCTAGAAATACATCTAACCTAGGAAGTAAATTATTTCTACAAAGAGGACTACAAAACACTGCTGAACAAAAGGAATCAGTTCTGTTAAAATGGCCAAAATGCCCAGAGAAATAAACAGATTCTATGCCATTTCTATCAAACTACCAAGGCCATTTTGCACAGAATTAAAAAAATAGATTCTAAAATTCACATAGAACCAATAAAGATGCTCAAAAGCCAAACAATCAAAAGCAAAAAAACAAAACTTGAAGTATCACACAATTCAACATCAAATTATACTATAAGTTAACAGTAACCAAAACAGCATGATATTAGTACATGAACAGACACATGGACCGATGGAATAAAATAGAAAACTCAGAAATAAAGCTGTATACCAACAACTATCTGCTTTTCAACAAAGTTGACAAAAATTAGCAATGGAGAAAAAACTCCTTATTCAATAAATGGGACAACTTTTTATCCATATGCAGAAAAGAAAACTGGACCTCTACTTACCACCATCTACAAAAATAAACTCAAGATGAATTAAAGGCACAAATGTTAGGCTTCAAGCTATAAAATCCTATAAGAAAACCTAGGAAATACCATTCTAGGCATTAGCCTTAGCAAATAATTTATGATTAGGTCAAAAACAACTGCAACAAAATTGACAAGTGGGACCTAATTAAATTAAAGAGCTTCTGCAAAGCAAAATTAAATATTAACAGAGTAAAGAGACAGCCTACACAATGGGAGAAAATATTCACAAGCTATGCATTTGAGAAAGTCTAATATCCTGAATCTGTAAGTAACTTAAGCAATTGAAGAAGCAAAAAACAGATATTCCATTAAAAAGTGGACAAAGGGCAAGAACAGACACTTTTCAAAAGAAGATATAAAAGCAGCCAAAACAACCTATAGAAAAATGCTCATCATCACTAATCATCAGAGAAATGCAAATCACAACCACAATAAGATGCCATCCTACACCAGTCAGAATGGCTAGTATTTAAAACTTATAAAATAACAGATATTGAGGAGGCTACAGGAAAAGGGGAATATTCATACACTGATGGGTAAGGATGTAAATTAGTTCAGCCATTGTGGAAAGCAGTTTTGATATTTCTCAAGAAACTCAGAACTACAACTTGACCCAGCCATCCCATTAGTGGGTATATAACAAAAGGAAATAAATCATACATGCTGAAGATGTCTACCAGTTTCTCCAAATGCCTTTTTAAAAACACATCACAGATGATTAGTGAAAATGCTGAGTATGACACTTTTCTTCTTGCATGTCAGCTACATAAACAGTTTTGTACAATGAAAAATACTAATTTGTTTGAAATTCCATGTTGAACTACTGTCATGTTCAGCTTCATTGCATGTAACATAGACCTAGTCCATCAGATCATGTGTTCACATTTTCAGGAGGGTGTTCTTTATTCAATAAATTTTAATTTAGTATAAAAAAATTTACCAAAAAGGCACATGTACTTACTTGTATGTTCATTGCAGCACTTTTCACAATAGCAAAGACACGGATTCCATCTCAGTGCCCATCAAATGGTGAATCTGATAAGGAAAATATGGCACACATATACCATGAAATTCTATACAGCCATAGAAAGAATGAAATCATCTACTTTGCAGCAACATGGATACACCTGAAGACATTATTGTAAGCGAATTAATGCAGGAACAGATAACCAAATACTGCATCTTCTCACTTCTAAGTGGAAGATAAACATTGAGTACACATTGACATAAAGATGGAAACAAAAGACACTAGGGATTACTAAAAAGGAGAGAGATAAGAGTTTACATGGTCTAAAAAACTGTCTATTGGTATCAGGCCATTCTTGTATTGCTATAAAGAAGTACCCAAGACGGGGAAATTTATGAAAAGAGGTTTAATTGGCTCACAGTTCTGCAGGCTATACAGGAAACATGGCTTCTGGTGAGGGCTTAGGCAGCTTTTACTCATGGCAGAAGGGTAAAGTGAGAGCTTGAAGGTCACATGGCAAAAACAGAAGTAAGCGCAAGTGAAAGAGAAGGTGCCATACACTTTTAAATGACCACATCTAGTAGGAACTCAGAGAAGAAGCTGATTTATCACCAAAAGAATGGCCCAAGCCATTCATGAGTGGTCCAACCTATGATCCAAATACCTCCCCAGGCCCTACCACCACCATTGGAGATTATAATTCAGCATGAGATTTAGGCAGGGAGAAACATCCAAAATATGTTAGGTACTATGCTCACTACCTAGGTAATGGGGATCATTCATACCCCAAACCTCAGCATCAAGCAATATACCCATGTAACGATGTACTCTCTGAATCTCTCTGTATGTGTATTCTTTGAATCTAAGATAAATGTTGAAACTTAAAATTATAACAGTAATGATATTTCAAATAGAAATAATTATTTTTAAAGTAAAATACTTTCTTCAAAACATAGTCTGAATAAATCAAAATTTTGTATATTGTTTAGAGAATGTTTCCCCTACGTATATATTATATTTGCCTCCTTTCATACCTAGAAGTCCATAAATACTGGCAGGAAGTATCTAGGATAGCTATACCTATAGAGTTTATATAAGAACATGTTTTGGAGTAAGACAAATAATAAAAATAATATATTTTCACTATAAAACTAATCACATAAAACTTTCATATAGGATCAATAAGTCTAGTTGGTAAAGCAGGATGATAATTTATTCTGGTAAACTCATTTATTTACTTATCTTAGAACCATTATATCTTCCCAATCTAATGTTAAGTATTTACATGCATTGTTTCTGAAAATAAAATCATAAGAAATGAAATAGGGAAATGAACAGGTACATTCATTCAATCTGACACATTTGACCATAAGAAGATGAAAATGACATGCCTGACCTTAAAATGCAACCATCCTTTTTATAGATAATTCTGTTTTGTTAGGAATGCCAATCAAGTATTTCATGAATATATTTCAGTAGCTGTGAAATTTGATTAAAATTTAATGTAGCCTCACTTCTTCTCTAAGTCTGAAATAATTTAGGTGGTCAACTGTCTGTGAAATTATGGTTTTACTTGTTAATTGTTCATGATCTTTATAAGAAAAGAGTTACTTTTACTTTGTTCTAAAAACTGATGATATTATATTAACCAGATTGCAATTTTATTCTTTTTTCATTTCTGACACAGCTTTTAATAAAAAAACAAATTAATGATAAATACTTTGTCTTCATGAAAGTCACACACGCATACACACCTACACATACACACACACACACACACACTCCTAATTGTTTCTAAAGTATTCATATGTAAATTGAGGCTACAAAAAATTATTGCTTAGTGTACATAGATATTATAGAATTTAATGAATATTTGTAAATTGTGAGATATTGAGATCTGAAAGAAAAGGCAAAATAACATTTTGTGTTATTTACAATAGAAAGCTCTCTAAAAAAAGCCAGTAACTACAGAATAGGTAAAAATGAATATGGAATTATTGTCTTTACATCTGGGGTACAAACATAAGTAATTATTTAGAAAACAAGACAGGAAATATATTTTTCATCCTGAGTGGAATCTTGAAAATATTTGTGACCTCCCTCAAAGAGAACTTTTTTTACCACATTTGTAGTATCCTAAGCCTATTATATTAGCTTTAAATAATCTTGAATCTTGCTGGGGGAAATAAATTCAGCAGTATAAGCTGGAGCAAGCAGGAGTATAGGTGGACCTTGGTATTCACTTATTTAACTGTTCCTGATCTTTAAGTTTTCCTCTTTGGACTGGGTACTATGCTAAAGACTTGATTCTATCCTTTAAGTGGCTTGTAATTACCTAAGGGGGATAAGGCACATGAAACAATTAGAAAACAAGAGAGAACACTAATTTTTTATTGTTGTATAACAAATAATCACAGACTTAGTTGCTTAAAACAACACTCATTTATTAACTTATAGTTTGGTAGGTTAAAAGCTTAAGCAGACTCAACTGGCCTCTGCTTATAGCATCAACAGGCCAAAATCAAGGTGTTGGCCAGACTGGACTCATATGGAGGCTCTGGCAAGAATACACTTTAAATAAAAGTTATTGAATAAATCACATTTTGGCAGTTTTGAGATTGAGGTTCTACCGTTTGCTGGCTGTCAGTGGGATAGGGAGCTGCTTTCATTTTCTAGAGGTCACCTGTGTCTCTTGGCACATGACTCTTCCCACTTAAAGACAGCAAGAGTGTTTTGAGTCTTATTCATATTTCATTGCTCTGGCTTCTACCACAAGACCTAGAAAACACTCTACTTGGTATGTTGTTTCCTATCTTTTTACTTTCAACTTATTTTTGACTTTAGTTATAAAGTGTCTCTTCTAGTCAGTATGTATTTGGATCATGTTTTTTTTTTTTTTTTTTTTTTTTTTTTTTTAGTCCATTCTGCTGATTGCTAATTTTGGGGTGTTTAATCCATTTATATTTAATAAAATTATTGATTAAAGAAGGATTAACATCTGCTGTTTTCCTATTTGTTTCTCTATGTCTTATGTCTTTTCTGTTTCTCTAGCCTCCGTTATTGCCTTCTTTTGCATTAAATAGACATTATGTAGGGTATTTCCATTCCCTTGTCATTTGTTTAACTATATTTTTTAGTTATTGTCTTCATCTTTTTTTCCAGTTTACAATTAACAGTAAAAAATTCTAGTTGCTATGAATACCAACTTTAAATAGTATAGAAACACTTTGTTCAAATAGAGCTCCATTTCTTCCTCCTCTTTTTGGTTATTATTTTCATTAAAATGATACACACACACACACACACACACACACAGAGTAATTTGATCAGCACAGATTTATATTTGTTATTTTACGCAGTTGTTTTCTAAATGATTCAGACTGTTGGAGTTAAAAACAGTAAATAGATTAATGATGCCTTTTATTTTTACCTATGTAGTTATCTTGCTTGGTGTCTTTTATTTTATTGTGAAGATTTATGTTACTGTCTCATGTCCTTTCATTTAAGCCTGAAGAGTTTCCTTTAGTATTTTTTTCAGTGAAAGTCTACTAATGATTTGTTCTCTCAGTTTTTGATTATCTGAAAATGTCTTAAGTTTTCCTTCATTTATGAAGGAGTTTTGTACGATATAGAATTCTTGCAGAATTTTTGATTGAGATTTTTTCTTTCCAAATTTTGCACATAGCATTCCACTGCCTTCTAGTTTCTATGATTTCTAATGAGAATGTGACTGACAATTTCCTTTGTTTTCTTTCTTACTTGTTTCATTTTAGCTTTATCAAGGTATCATTTATATGTTACAATTGTACACATATAATATATACATCTCGATGAGTTTGGACATATTTAGGTGACTGATAATCAAACTTAGGATCTCTGACAAGTGATTTTCTTTACCTGCTTTCAATATTCTTTGTCTTTTCTTTTAGTATTGTTAGACATGAATCTCTTTCATTTTATCCTACTTGAAGTTTGCTAAACATCTCAGGTGTGGGTATTTACTTTTTAAAATGAAATTTGTATAATTCTAGGCCATTATTTTAAAAATATTTATTCTGCCCTTTCCCTCTCTCCTCCATATGTTGGTATGCTTCATTGTGTCCTATAAGTTTTGGAGGCTCTGTCCAGTTTTCTTCAGTCCTTTTAATTTCTTTTCCTCACAACTAGTCTATCTTCAAGTTCACTGATACATTCTCCTAACAACTTAATTCTGATCTTAAGCACCAATAGTGAATTTTTGATCTCATATTGTACATTTAAACTACACAATTTCTATTTGGTTTTATTTATTAATTTTTATATTTATATTGATATTTTCTATGAGATGATAAATCATCTTATACCTTTAATTCATTTGATATGATACAATTTATATACATACACATATATGTATTATTTTTATCTAGTGATTCTAACATCTAGGCTTCCTTAGGAATAGTTTCTATTGACTAATATTTTTTTCCTTGTGTATGTGCCACATTGTCCTGCTTCTTTTCAAGCCTTTTAATTTTTGGTTGAAAACCAGACCATTAAAATAATTAAACGTGGCAACTCTGGAAGTAAGATCTCACTCAACCAGGTTTTAATTTTTTTTTCAATTGTTGCTTTTGTTGTTTTGTTGTTTTTACTTTTTGATTTTTTTTACTGACTTTCTTGGAGTGATTCTTTAAAGTCTGTATTCTGTCTAGTGTGCCCACTAAGGTCTCTGATCAATTCATTGAATGGCAAGCTAGTGATTAGAGAGGCTCCTGGCCTTAAGTTTTTTTTGTGTGTTTATTTATCTATTTTTGTTGCTGTTGTTGTTTCCTTACATACTGTCTTATAGTTTACAAAACCCACTATGTACCATCTCATTTCTCAGATTTTCCTTTTAAATTTTGTAGACAGCCTCTTATTTATCCCAAATGATGTCACCAACTCAGGCAGCTGTGATATTAAACAACAAGCTCTAATTGCTTTCAACAAAATACCCTGGGGAATGGGATTTTCACAATGAAATAACTCTGAGTCATATCAAATGACAACAAGCCCTGTAAATGATTCCTTTCCGGGGAGCATTAACATAAGTTAAATAGGAACAATTCTTAAGTTAATTAAGAACAATTCTCTTTAGATGGGTCTTTTTTGAGAAGATCCAAAACTATTCTAAGAATTCCCCTTTGAATGGCTACTATAATTATTATTTTCATAGCTATGAAGATTGCATAGTTAATTATTTTCAAGGCTACTGTGGTGATGGGAGAAAGGGATGAGAATAAGAGAAGATAAAATGCCACAAAATGATGAATATTTAGCTGAGGTGTTCTTTTGTTTTGTTTCTTAAATATGTATAATAAAAAGAAATATGAGCATTCCTTTGGTCCTTGAAGTTGGTGAATTTCAGATGGAGTCTCTGAGTGGACATCCCTTTTGTTGAAGTTGAGGCTATTTCTTTTCTATTTTTTTTATTTTTAATAAATGCAAAAACTTTATTCAAGTCTCTGTTACAGAGTTAACATGAATATATATACATTTGAAACAATAGCCATATTAGTAAATTTGAATGGGAACAACTGTTGAACACATGTCTACAGGAATACACCAATTTTTAATAACTGTGCTGCCCAATATAGTAGCCACATGTGGTTTCTGGGCACCTGAAATGTAGGTAGTCCAAATTGAGATATGCTATAAATGTAAAATACACATCAGATTTCAAAGACTCAAGCATTGGCAAGAAAATCCAAAATAGACAAATGGGACCTAATTAAACTCCAGAGTTTCTGCACAGCAAAAGAAACAATCAGTACAGTGAATCAGCAACCAATAGAATGGGAAAAAATTTTTGCAATCTACCCCTCTGACAAATGGCTAATATCCAGAATCTACAAAGAACTAAAACAGATTTAAAAGAAGAAAAACAAGCCCATTTAAACGTGGGCAGAGGCTATTTCTTTTTGTTTTTTAGTTTTCCTTCTAACAGTAAGATCCCTCTGCTGCAGAACTGCTAGAGGTCCACTCCAGACCCTGCTTGCCTGGGAATCACCAGGGGAGACTGCAGAACAGCAAGGATTGCTGCCTGTTCCTTCCTCTGGTAGCTTTGTTCCAGACGTGTACCCGCCAGATGTCAGCCAGAGCTCTCCCAAGTCTTAGGATACAAAATCAATGTACAAAAATCACAAGGATTCCTGTGCACAATAACAGACAAACAGAGAGACAACTCATGAGTGAATTCCCATTCACAGTTGCTACAAAGAGAATAAAATACCTACGAATACAAGTAACAAAGGATGTGAAGGACCTCTTCAAGGAGAAATACAAAGCACTGCTCAAGTTAAAATGAGAGGACAGAAACAGATGGAAAAACATTCCATACTCATGGTTAGGAAGAATCAATATCATGAAAATGACCATACTGCTCAAAGTAATTTATAGATTCAATGCTATCCCCATCAAGCTAGCATTGACCTTCTTAATAGAAATGGAAAAAGCCACCTTAAAATTCATATGGAACCAAAAAAGAGTCTGCATAGCCAGGACAATCCTAACCAAAATAACAAAGCTGGAGGCATCACGCTATCTGACTTCAAACTATACTATAAGGTTATAGTTATCAAAACAGCATGGTCCTGGTACCAAAACAGAGATATAGACCAATGGAACAGAACAGATGCCTCGAAAGTAATGCCACACATCTACAACCATCTGATCTTTAACAAACCTGACAAAAACAAGCAATAGCGAAAGGATTCCCTGTTTAATAAATGGTGTTGGGAAAACTGGCTAACCATGTGCAGAAAGCTGAACCTGGACCCATTCCTTACACCTTATACAAAAATTAACTCCAGATGGATTAAAGATTTAAACATAAGGCCTAACACCAAAGAAAACCATAGAGGAAAACCTAGGCAATACCATTCAGTACATAGGCATAGGCAAGGACTTCATGACTAAAACACCAAAAGCAATGGCAACAAAAACCAAAGTAGGCAAACGGGATCTAATTAAACTTAAGATCTTCCACACAGAAAAAGAAACAATTATTAGAGTGATCAGGTAACAAACAGAATGGGAAAAAATTTTTGCAAGCTACCCATCTGACAAAAGGCTAATATCCAGAATCTACAAAGAAATAAAATACTTTACAAGAAAAAAACAAAACACCCCATCAAAAAGTAGGCAAAGGATATGAACAGGCACTTTTCAAAAAAAGGCATTTATGCGGCCAAGAAACATGAAAAAATGCTCATCATCACTGGTCATTAGAAAAATGCAAATCAAAACAACATTGAGATACCATCTCACATCAGTTAGAATGACAGTCATTAAAAATCTGGAGGCAATAGATGCTGGAGGGGAGCAATATGAACACTTTTACACTGTTGGTGGGAGGGTAAATTAGTGCAACCATTGTGGAAGACAATGTGGTGATTCCTCAAGGACCTAGAAATAGAAATTCCATTTGACCCAGCAATCCCATTACTGAGTATATACCCAAAGGATTATAAATCATTCTGTTATAAAGACACATGCACACATATGTTCATTGTGGCACTGTTTACAGTAGCAAAGACTAGGAACCAACTCAAATGCCTATCAAGAATAGACTGGATAAAGAAAATGTGGCACATATACACCATGGAATACTATGCAATCATAAAAAAGGATGAGTTCATGTCCTTTGCAGGGACATGGATGAATCTGGAAACCATCATTCTCAGCAAACTGGTACAAGAACAGAAAACCAAACACGGCATGTTCTCACTCATTAATGGGTATTGAACAATGAGAACACATGGACATAGTGATGGGAACCTTGCACACTGGGGTCTGTTGGAGGGGGTGGGGGGCTAGGGGAGTGATAGCAGGAGGTGGGGAGGTTGGGAAGGAATAACATTAGGAGAAATACCTAATGTAGGAGACGGGGATGGAGGCAGCAAACCACTATGGCATGTGTATACCTATGTAGCAATCCTGCAAGATCTGCACACATACCCTAGAATTTAAAGTATAAATAAATAAATAAGAAAGCCAAAAAAAACAGTAAAAATAAATATGAAATCTGGAGACAACAGATGCTGGAGAGGATGTGAAGAAAAAGGAACACTTTTACACTGTTGGTGGGAGTGTAAATTAGTCCAACCATTGTGGAAGACAGTGTGGCGATTCCTCAAGGCCTTAGAAATAGAAATTCCATTTGACCCAGCAATCCCATTACTGGGTATATACCCAAAGGACTATAAATCGTTCTACTATAAGGACACATGCACATGAATGTTCATTGCAGCACTGTTTACAATAGCAAAGACCTGGAATCAACCCAAATGCCCATTGATGATAGACTGGATTGGGAAAATGTGGCATATATACACCATGGAATATTATGCAGCAATCAGAAATGATGAGTTCGTGTCGTTTGTAGGGACATGGATGAAGCTGGAGAACATCATTCTCAGCAAACTGACACAAGAACAGAAAATGAAACACCGCATATTCTCACTCATAGGCGGGTGATGAAAAATGAGAACACATGGACACAGAGAGGGGAGTACTAAACACTGGAGTCTATTGGGGGGAAAAGGGGAGGGCCAGTGGGAGGGGTAGGTGGGGAAGGGTAGCCTGGGGAGAAATGCCAAATGTGGGTGAAGGGGAGAAAGCAAACAAAACACACTGCCATGTGTGTACCTATGCAACTGTATTGCATGCTCTGCACATGTACCCCAAAACCTAAAATGCAATAAAAAAAATAATAAATATGAGCTTTCCTATTGTGGTAGTCTTTTATTTTCAGCATTATAAAAGATTTGATTTTGACAGCTTTTCTTATTGTTCTTACTGGTTTAAAAGAAGAGGTGATTTTCTGAGCTCCTACTCCATAATTTTGACCATTTTTCCCATGTTTGAGTTATCACGCCTGGTCAATGCATTGACTCTCTTAGAATTGTGAAGTGTCTCTGTCCCTAGTAACACTCCATGTCTTGAGATATATTTTGATTGACATTAATATAGTCATTCTAGTTTTCTTATGCTCACTATTGCAAGATATATCCTTCCCATTTTTTTTACTGTCAACATACTTGTGTCTTTGTGCTTAAAGTAAGTCTCTTATAAGTAAAATTTAATTGCTTACTGTTTTTAATCATGTCTAAAATTATCTGATTTTGCTTGTTATATTTAGTTTTGACATTCTGCTATTTGATTCTAAGTAACTCTATCTTCCTTTGCCTGTAACCCTCCTACTCTACTTTTACTAGTATTAATTACCTAGTTTTAATATTCTATTTACATTTTCCATTGGCTCTTAAGCAGTATCTTTTGGTTTTGTTATTTAATACTTGTTCAAAAATTTTAATATACATATTTTACTTCACACAATCCATATAGTTTCAATATTAAATGACTTCCAAAAATTTAAAGAATATATAAGAATCTTGTACAAGTATATTTCTGTTGAGTTCTGTTTATTATTACTATTGTCTCTAAGAATGTATTATATATATTAAATGTTTTAAGTTATAAATCCTTCAGTACAGTTATAATTTCTGTTTTGAACAGTCAAATACTTTTAATGAACTTTGTGAAAAGAGAAAAATGTGTGTGTCTATAGTATTGTATATTAACAGAGATGTTTGTCATGTTCAATGATGTTCATTCATGTAGACTTGAGTTGATATCTAGTGACATGCCAGTCTTCTTCATCCTAAGCCTGGTTACCATTTATAATGTTCAAGGCCCTAGGGCTCTACAATCAGTAGGAGGCGATGACAGCCAGGGTTGTGTACTTCCCTTCAGGGAAGCAAGTTTGTCCCAGTTCTGGGCATGTCCCAAGATGACATTTGAGAGTCAGGGCCTAGAGTGAGAAGTCTCAGGAATCTATCTAGTGCTCCATCCTGCTGCTGCTGACCTGGCACCCCAGATGCAAGACAATATGCTTCCCAATCTTCCCTCCCATTTCCACAAGCAGAGGTGTCTCTCCCCATGGCACCCACCACCTCAGGCCCACAGCAAGTACTGTCTGCCTACTGCTGATGTTCATTCAAGGCCCAAAGATTCTCTTCAATCAGCTTGAGGTGAATGCTGCCAGGCCTGGTACTCTCCCTTCAGGGTAGTGGGCTTCTCTCTGGCCTAGAACAGGTCTGGAATTGCCGTCCAAGAGACAAAGCCTGGAATCGAGGATTCCAACAACCTACTTGGTGCTCTACCCTAATGTGCCTAAGCTGGTACCTATGCTGATGTTGGGTTCTTATGAAAGTGCTTTTTTTGTGTTCATAGTTGTTTAATTTGGTGTTTCTGTAGTCAGGACAATTAATGGAGTCTTCCATTTGGACATTTTTCTCTGCCTTCTCTTAAGTTTGGATATAGTTAGAGTTTAATTCCTTCTATTGAGTTTTTTATCCTTGAGAGTAGATTACACTTTCCTGCATCTTCACATATCCAATAAGTTTGGAAACTAGATAGTTTAGTTTAGATAATATGTTTTAGTGAGTCTGGGTTCTGTTTTGTTCTTCTGGAGATTTTTATTGTTCTTGTTCTTATAGGCAGTTACCTTACTTGGTCCATCCTACAGAGTGCAGCAGCTGCTATCTTGTTCCTTCCTTATATCTTTCAACTGCTACATTTTTATTAAACTGGTTCCCTGGGTTTTCCCCTGCAATTGTAGTTTGTGCTTAGCCCAGTTTCGCAATGGAGTGTAGTTTCTTTGCTTCTGTGGATTTTCTTTTAAATATTCATCTTGTTGGTCAGCTTTGGACTCTATCATCTAATACTTAAGCCATTAAGGCTTCACTTTTTTACTTTCCAAGATGGCCATTGTTGGGGAATTAATACTGTTGAAAATGGAGCAACCTCAGAAAACACATCTAGTGCAGTTCTGTCTTCTAGTGAAAAATTCGTCTCCAGTCCTTCTAAGAGTGTGTTTGTTTTTGAGGCAGTTTGTTTGTTTTTCTGTGTCACCTGGTCTCTCCCTATATATGTGTAGTTTCATGAACAATTGTAGTTACACTCAGATTTGGGGTCTCATTCTTTCTTCTGTTTCTTGATTCCAAAATTTTTTCCATTAATTTCTGGCTGCTCTTCCAGTCCTAAATTCTATTCTACTCTACCTCAGTCTAGTAAGGTTACTGTTTATCTGCACTATGGCTGTGTGGTTTTGGAGCTCTCTCGGATAAGAAAAATTCAAACTTGCAGTTCTTGTCCTTTGCAAATACAGTTTTTTTAAAAAGAAAAGACTCTCCTCTTACCTTTGTATGCTCTCCAGTAACTTTTAAGTAGTTACTTTTCACTGTTTGTCCAGACTTTATCATCACTGTCTGCACACTACCTTTTCAACCCATATTCATTATGAAAATTCTTTTTTTTTTTTTTTTAATTTTTTATTGGATTATAGGTTTTGGGGTACATGAGCAGAGCATGCAAGACAGTTGCGTAGGTACACACATGGCAGTGTGCTTTGCTTTTCTTCTCCCCTTCACCCACATTTGGCATTTCTCCCCAGGCTATCCCTCCCCACCTCCCCCTCCCACTGGCCCTCCCCTTTTCCCCCCAATAGACCCCAGTGTTTAGTACTCCCCTTTCTGTGTCCATGTGTTCTCATTTTTCATCACCCACCTATGAGTGAGAATATGCGGTGTTTCATTTTCTGTTCTTGTGTCAGTTTGCTGAGGATGATGTTTTCCAGATTCATCCATGTCCCTACAAACGACACGAACTCATCATTTCTGATTGCTGCATAATATTCCATGGTGTATATGTGCCACATTTTTCCAATCCAGTCTATTATCAATGGGCATTTGGGTTGAGTCCAGGTCTTTGCTATTGTAAACAGTGCTGCAATGAACATTCTAAGAAATAATTCTCCAGAAAAAAATTTGTATATAAACAACCTCATTGTAGCACTTTATATGTATAAAATTTGAATAGTAAAGTCACATATGACAAATCATCAGTGCAATATCATTCAGTAAATAAGATGATTATGAAAAATATGCATTAACCTTAAATGTGTACTTTATAATATTAGGTGATTGGAGAATAATGCAAAATTATATCTTCACACATATTGACAGTAGTTAGTAGGGGATGTGAAAAACTGGTAATTATTTTGTGAATGTATAATTATTAAAAGCTTATTTGTATTCATTTATTTCTTCAAAAATATGGTAAGTACTACTAAATACCACTGTACATATATAGTTAAAACAAAAATTATCACTCTCAAGGAACTTATAATCTACCAGAAATGCTTATACAAATTAAGAAATTTTTTATAATGAACAAAATGTACAAATGTATAAGCTATAAAATACACTATGGGAGTAGAGAAAGATCTTAAGTCTTCATTTTTTTTTTCTATTTGGAGCAACTAGATTTCTAATTCAAAAAGTAATACATGCTCATTTTAGAAAAGAAAATGATATATATTCACAGAGGAGGTACAATCTTACCTAATTTTTGAAGGAAGATAAGACTTTCTCAATTGGTTCTGAGTTAGAGAACAGAGAAGCAATTATTGGTCGTATGCATTATGTTAAATTTTTATAACTGAGAAATACAACATTTAAATCATTTCACAGTAATATGCAGATTATATGCTATAACCCTAGCATGTGGAAAAATAGACCTCACATTCATGGCTTGTGCTTTCTGGTTGTTTACAACTGATAGTACTCATTTGAGTGAAAGTTATGTAAGGGATGGCCTACAGAAAATATAGTATTTGGAAGCCAAAATATACATAAACACACACACTCACACACACACACACACACATGGTCTATTAAATTTATTCTTTTATTAGACCTAAATTTTCAACTCTGGCTTCAGTAAAGAAGACATCCCTAAAACTAAGCTGACTCTGAAAGTATGAACTTAGAAGCAAAGTAGAATTCTACAGCCCGTATTGTACCTGACAGCATACATCTTCTGTTGTTTTACTCCTTTTTCCATGTTAAGCTTCTTAAGGGAGTGGACCATATTGGATTAATATCCTTATTCTCTACATAGTATTTGCATAATGCCTTACATATAAAGTCCATTAAATAAATATAAATAATTTTAAACTAAAAATAGATAATTTGCTTCCAGAGAAATATAAAGCAGAAAGGATCGTCTTTGTTGTTGAATTTGCTTGAGTAATGCAACAAAAAAATTGTGAAACCACTTTAACCTCCATCACTGTCTTATTTGCTACTTTCTTCTCCCTTCTCTACCTCTGTTCTCATTTTAAGCTATAGTCAAATGGCTTCTCTTGTGGACTGTACATATGCAGTAAGAATAAAGATAACTTAATATGGCTGAAACTGAAAGAGAAATGAGAGCATGTGTGAAAAATCCAAAGTTAAAATATTTTAAAACCAATTAAGTGTATTTCTCAAGGCTATTTAAACAGAAGCTCCATTCCTAGCTGCTTATGCATTCATAGAAATACAATTGTTTTGATGGAAGAAAGATTTTTTTAAAAAATTATTCTTGGCTAAGAGCATAGGCCTAACCATTTGGATCCAAGACTCAAAAATAAAACCTAGACATTTTAATGTTTCTCACAAATGATTTGAGCTTTGAGTTAAAGCTCAACCTTGGTAGATGAGTATAGTTTATTTCAGTCTAGCTACAAGTGATACACAGGTATCAGTTAACAAATATTTACTATGTCTTAATATGCACCATGTTTGGTGGTAGGTGCTGTGGTTTAAATGGTGAAATAAACGTACATAGTCCCTATCCTCCTGGAGCTTACTGTATAGCAATCTTAACTAGACTAATAATTAACTTCAATTATAATAATCAATAAAATACTCACAACCCACCAAGGTTAGCATAGAACTAGAAATAAATAACAGTTACTGGAAAAACCTGAATACTTTCAACTGAAAGTCATATTTAGATTAGTTCTTTTGCTAATTGTGATAGTAATAATAGCTGATATTTAATGATTTCCTACCACTTACCACATAGTGTTGTAAATCTCTGATAAACCTTGATTTATTTAATCATCACAATAAATCTTGGTAGCCTGTATGAAGTTAGTGAGTTGTCCAAGTAATCTAGTTAGAAAGCGACAGACCCACTGCAACCCAAGTACTCCAGCTCCAGCATCAGTGCTTTCCATCACTCTAAAGCTCACTAGGTGTCTAGGACACCCACACATCCATATACAGTGCAACTTGAAGTTTATTTTTCAAATGCATAAGAGATATTTAAGAATGCAGAAAAAAATTCAAAGGTGTGTGAGGTGTGTGTGTGTGTGTATGTGAAGGATTGAAAAAAACTATTATAACTGTTGAATTTGCTACTTTGTTGTTTAGTTTTACATGAATTTATTAAAATAGCATAAATGGTAGAGGGGCTATAAATTTATAACTATTGTTTTAACAATACAAAACTGTTACAACATAGCAACTTTGTGACAGCTATTGTACAGAGTGGATAATGATCATAGAGTTTATCATTGCAGGTAGTGATAATCTCATAAACCCTCTTGATGCATATAAACTTTTTGTAAGAGACATACTTGATAAGATCTGATGTAGTCATTCTAATAGGACATATATTAGTCTGCTCAGGATGCTATAACAAATACCTTTGACTGAGGGGCTTAAACAACATTTATTTGTCACAGTTCTGGAGGATGGAAAATCTAAGACGAGGTTCCAGCCTATTCAATTTCAGACAAGGGTCCTTTTCTGGCTTGCAGAAGGCCAGATGGCTGCTTTTCTGCTGTGTCCTCTCATGGTGAAGAGAGAATAATCCCTCTCTCCCTCTCTCTCTCTTGTTCTTCTTATAAGGTCACTAATCCCATCATGAGTGCCCCACCTTCATGACTTGATCTGACTAATTACTTCTCAAACGCCTCATCTCCAAATATCACATTGGAAGTTAGGACTTCAACATGTGAATTCTGGGGAATGGGGCGGAGCATTATTCAGTCCATAACAAGTCTTTATTGTGTATTTTGTATGTAAATCAGCACTCTTCCAAAAAGTAAAAAAGTAAATTTCTCTTTCTTAGTTACTCAACCTGCAGCTGGGCTTATTTAAAATATCTTCACTTAAAACATTCTGAGAGTAATATATATGTATTATCTAGTCAGCTTGGTTTCAAATAAAGTAAAAATAAACAAGAATAAATAATCTCAATCTTCCCTGTAGGCTAGGTAAATTTTATTCTAACAAGAGGTTAGTAGCTGTTCAAATATAGCTTGTGAACATTTCTAAATGCCACCAGCTTTCCCAAAGTCACTGTGAAAAATATTTGTCCAACTTTTGAACAAAATCTTTCACAGTAGAGCTGAAACTGACTTACTTAGTAACTCATTTAATAGTGGTATATATTCTTTATAATTACATTAACAGATATTGTTAACAGGTTTATTGAGTTTGGGTGTTCTAATATCTCATGAGGGTGCTTGACAATTCCATTTGCTGATGGGTGCCGAATAAAGAAACTAAAAGGGACACAGGTGCCTTTGGACTCACTGTAAGTATACCATCACCCCCAAACCATGCAGCCTAATGCTATCTGCCTATTAGTACTGTCTTTAAAAATACATCACACTGGAGAATACACTTTATGCATTACACTGTTGTATAAAATTCCTAGTTGGAAAAGACAACTCTATACCACCAAAATAATTTTCTATAACTAATGTGTATATTGCTCCATGCAATTTAAGAATGTTCTCCTTCTTGAAAGGATTGAAATCATATCTCATGAGTGATCAGATAGCCCCTTTTTACCTTGAGATGGAATAAAATGAATAGGAGCAATTTTCCCTTCAACAAATAATTGTAGATAAGTAAGCAATAAAAAGACACATGCACAATTATGTTTATTGGGGCACTGTTCACAATAGCAAAGACTTGGAACCAACCCAAATGCCCATCAAGGATAGACTGGATAAAGAAAATGTGGCACATATACATCACGAAATATTATGCAGCCACAAAAAAAGATGCGTTCATGTCCTTTGCAGGGTCATGGATGAAACTGGAAACCATCATTCTCAGCAAACTGACAAAAGAACAGAAAACCATACGCCACATTTTTCTCACTCAGAAGTGGGTATTGAACAATGAGAACACATGGACACAGGGAGTGGAACATCACCCATTGGGATCTGTTAGGGGGAGGTGGACAAGTAGATGAATAACAGGGGTTTGGGGGTAAGGGAGGAATATCATTTGGAGAAATACATAATTTAAATGATGGGATGATGGATGCAGCAAATCACCATGGCACGTGTATACATATGCAACAAACCTGCATGTTCTGCACATGTACCCCACAACTTGAAGTATAATAATAAAAAAGTCACCCAAAATTAACCCATGTGGCTGAAGCAATATCTTTATACATATATATATAATAATTCTGATTAACAATGCCTATTATTTTTATGATATTTGCTCCTTAATTGTAATCTTAAAATAGAAACTTCAAAAGTCAAAAATAAAGCTTTTGTCAAAACTGGTAAACTCCCTCAACCCTACCTATCCAAGATCCAAATTTTTTTTTAAAGTTTTTTGATTCTCTCATAATGTATGACAGTTTTTACAGAGACCTGCATTTGTTTGAAAGACGCTTTGCTCAGATTGACTCTCATACATTATAAAAATACATATTTTTCTATTAAATAACAGTGAATCTCATGAAGCAAGCCTTAGAAAACTGAAATTATGTGTCTGAGCCTAACCTATAATGTCCCTTGGCCAATTTTTTAATTTATTATTTATAATATGGTGAATGCTCTTAGATGTAGTAAAGGTACAATCAGCCAGAGAAAAAGAATAAAAAATAATCTAACTTTTAAATTTTCTCAACCCCAAGTCGTTAATAACAAATAGAACCTCTAGCTTTTTAAATATATATATCTAGAATTGTTTACTCTGTCAATAGGTTTTTTGGGAGGGCATTGCTTCTTTGGTTCAGTACTCAAGAGAAGGGTTTCATCTGTTTTCTAGTAATAAGGAACCCACACAGTGAGAAGAAGGCTGTTCATGTACTTTTGAATTCAATTATATACTGAAAAAAATATGCATCTATCTGGATTGATGGTACATTTGTGTGTATATTATCTTTGCCTGTGTATGCCAATGGGGCATCTATCTTTAATCATACAGTATATCTCATGACCATCCAAATTGAGCAAGTTTCAGATGCAAGCTAATCAAGTTCTCCCTGACAGCCTCAGCAATCTTTCTGTTTTTGGTGGGATGACATATTCATCATTCTCAATCACACTATGGCTAATGTATGAGAATGTTAACATCTTTCATTTTTTATATCTGTATAGACATAATTTGGAGAAGAGAGTAGATACTGTGTGCCACATTAAGGCTTGGTTTGCTGATTGTTTAGACAATTAAAAGGAGACAAGTCAATATAAAATATGACAATGCTGATGTTTATTTTCAGCAGTAACATTTTCACTTGAAAGACTCCCTTTTGAGTGGTAGTTTCTTGCCAAATTATTTATATATCATATTTATATTTAAATGAATTTTTGTCGTCCACTGTGTGTTATGTGCTTTGCTGAGATCTTTGGGATATCTTTTCCAACAAGGCAGTTTCTAACTAGTTAAGCATCTCTTCTTTAAAACAGCCAAATAGAAAACTATCCTAACTCAGATATACAAAAGGCAATTCTGTTAGTCTACTTTGTGCTGCTATAGCAGAATATCTGAGATTGGGTAATTTATAATGAACAAAAATTTATTGGTGCACAGTTCTGGAGGCTGGAAAGTCCAAGATTGAGAGACTGGCACCTAATTAAGGAATGCTTGCTGTGCCATGCCATGAAGAAAGGGTAAAGAAAGAGTAAGAGAGACCAGGGTGGGGGCAGTTCATCCTTTCAAAAAAACACTATCATAATAATGAACCTACATTCACAATAATGTCATAATTTCATTTTTTATGTTGGTGCCCCATGACCTAAACTACTCAATTAAGCCATACTTCCATATACTGGGTGCCTAATTTCCAACGTATGCATTTTGGAGATCACATTCAAACCATAGTAGTAATATAAGAACCTACATTATATTATAGGCAGACTGGGGATTCCTTTTAAGGGATGCTGGAATCAATATAGTGAAGGATTTGGAATATTTTAAGGGCATTTATTTTGCTAATTGTTAAAGTAATAGAAGCTATATTAAGATCATATTCATGGTAGTATTTAAAATGTGTTAATTTATTTCTCTTTTCTACTTTTCTTATAAATTATTTTCATTTACTGTTATGTCCCAATTCCATAACATGTGAGTTGGCATGGCTTGTTTCCCATTACATAATACTTCTGGTATTTATCCTTTTCACCCTCTGCTTTACTGAAGTATACTTGGCAAATATAAATTGTATTTAAGGTATACAATATGATGTTTTAATATACATATGCACTATGAAAGGTTTACCACCATCAAGCTAATCAGAATACCCATCACTTCTTATACTTACTCTGTAGTGTGTATGTGTGTGCGTATGTATAGTTAGAACACTTAAGATCTACTTTCTGAGCAAATTTCAGATATACAATATATTATTATTAACTACAGTTACCATGCTGTACATTAGATTTCTAGAAATTCTCCTATCTAATAAAATCTCCCCAATTTCCCCTTAACAAGCCTTTAGCAAGCATCTTTCTACTCTCTGTTCCTATAAAACTACTTTAGATTCCACATGTAAATGGGACTGTGAGGTATTTGTCTGTATCTAGCTTATTTCATTTAGCATACTGTCCTCTAGGTTCATCCATATTTGTGCAAATGACAGGCCTTCCTTATTTTTTAAGGTTGAAAAGTGTGTGTGTGTGTGTGTGTGTGTGTGTGTGTGTAGTGTATGTCACATCCGTTATCCATCAGTGGACACTTTATGGGTTTCTATACCTTGGATACTATGAATAATGCTGCAGTGAACATGGGGTACAAATGTGTGTTTGAGATACCAATTTTGCTTCCTGTAAATATATACTCAGAATTGAGATTATGGATTATATCATAGTTCTATTTTTTTAGGTTATTGAGGAAACTCCATAATGTTTTCCAATAAAGGCTTACCAATTTAAAATCCCTCAGACACTGTACAATGGTTTTCTTTGTTTTTTTTTTTGCTTTCTCCTTAACACACTTATTATCTTTTGACTTTGTGATAATAACCATGCTAACAGGTGTGAGGTAATGCCTCATTGGGGTTTAGATTTACATTTTCTTGATAATCGGAATTAGTGATGTTGAACACCTTTTTATATACCTCTTGGCCATTTGCATGTCTTATTTGGAAAAAATGTCTTTTCAGGGCCTTTGCTCATTTTTAAATATTTTTTCTGATATTGACATGTATGTATTTCCCCTTAATTTTAGATATTAGGCCTCTATCAGATAGATGGTATGCAAATATTTTCTTCTGTTCCATAGATTTCCTTTTCAGTTTGTTATTTCCTTCACATGCATGTTTTTGTAATTTCATGTAGTCTCATTTTTTTAAATTTTTACTTTTGTTACCTGTGCTTTTGGCCTTTTGGTATCATATCCCAAAAATAATTGTGAAGTCCAACATCAAGGATATTTTTCTATGTATGCTTTTAATATTTTAAAGTTTCAAGGCTTAGATTTAAGTCTTTCTTTAAAGTATTTCAGTTAATTTTTGTGAAATGTCTAAGATAAAGATTTAATGTCATTTTTTTGCATGTAGATACTCAGTTTCCCAGCAACATTTACTGAAGAGACTATTCTTTCTACATTGCATATTTTGGTGCCATTTTTGGTGATTAATTGACTGTATTTAACTACTGTCTTATGACAGTTAATGGTGCAAAAAATACAAGAGAGACTGGTGCAAAAAAAATACAAAAGAGACTTACAGGATCTAGAGGAACAATAAATTTTGCTTATTATTAAGAAGAAAACTTTGCTTACTTTTTATTATTTATTTATTTATTTATTTGAGATGTAGTTTCGCTCTTGTTACCCAGGGTGGAGTACAATGGCGTGATCTCGGCTCACTGCAACCTCCGCCTCCTGGATTCAGGCAATTCTCCTGCCTCAGCCTCCCGAGTAGCTGGGATTACAGGCATGCGCCACCATGCCCGGCTAATTTTTTGTATTTTTAGTAGAGGCAGGGTTTCACCATATTGACCAGGATAGTCTTGATCTCTTGACCTCATGATCCACCTACCTCAGCCTCCCAAAGTGCTGGGGTTATAGGTGTGAGCCACTGCGCCTGGCCCAAACTTTGCTTATTTTAAACATTAAACAACTTCAGTAGGTCTCCTTTCCATTGAACTTGTCAGAACTTTTAATATGTACTGTAAATTTTCAAAGGAAAAGGAATTCCTTTATTTTATTTGTCATCTTTTCTTTTATTTTTTTTTTCTATAAAACAGTTTGTTCTCAGTATACACATTAGCATGCATTTGTTCTTAAAGTACAATTTGGGAAAGCATAGTAATTTAAGGTTTAATATTTCCTTTTGTCATTTTAATGTAATATTCAAACTCTCCTCAATTCCTAATTTGCTAGTATATTACAAAAGTGAACTACACAATTATGAAGAAACATAGACATGAAAATATAGACAATATCACAGTGGATTGCTTCAGTCATCTAATTTATCCTGTATAATTTAGTGTTTCTTTTTTAAAATTTTATCCAAGAATACCTCTGGCATTTCTTATTCTGCATGTAGTTGTCATATAGTATTTTCAGATTATTTCTCAACAAGATTTTGAGGCTCTGAAGGAGGAAGAAGCCATGGGAGTCTTGTATCAGAATCTAAGTTTGTAGTTTGGCAATTGCTGGGACCATACTTTGCATGTTTTGGCTGTATTTTTTGGCAAAGAGCTGATTCAGGTAACTTTCTTCAGAAGGAGTTATGATATTTGGCAAACATTTTAAGGTTACATAGGTATTATTTGAAACCCATGCAGTTCAAAGAAACAAGGTACTTAGGGAAAGATTAATAATTTTTGGTTTATTTTCTTTAGCTTTAAAGAAATTAGGAAAAAGAGAGATAACAGATGGAGCAAAATTCCAGATTAGTGAAGACAGCATGAGATAATACAGTTCTTCTGCTATCCTTGAGTTCTAGATAAAGTTCTTGAGAGGTCCTGGTAATGACCAAATTGCTATATAATCTAGTATCCAGTTAGTTAGATGACCATTTCTTTAGAAACGTAGATGGCTGAAGAAGGGGTCAAGATGACTGATTAGAAGCAGCTGTGTCTGCGGCTTTCACAAACCGGCAAGTAAATTTTGCAACTTCAAATGATGTATCCAGGTTCTCACATTGTGACTGACTAGGCAGATGACTCGACCCACCAAGAGCAAGGAAAACTAGTTTGGAATTATGACCCACCTGGGAGTGGCACAGATACAGGGTAGCCTCCATCCCCAGCCAAGGGAGTCAGCAAGGGATTCTGCAACTCTGCCAGGAAAACATGCCTTTTCTACATATCTTTTCAATCTGTGATCAGGATATTCCTTTGTGAGCCCATGTCACCAGCCTTAGGTCTGAAGCACAGAGCTGTGTGGTGTCTCAGTGGAGGAGCCACTCGCTTGGTCGCTTGGGAAACCCAGGAGTTTTACATACCCTGACCCAGAAATTCCAGCATGTGGGAAATCCTGTGCATTACCCTTGAAAGGGGGCTAAATTCAGGAAGCTGAGTGGCATCATTCTTTGGGCCACACTCCCACAGCACCTCACAAGTTAAGATGCACTGACTTGGAATTCCAGCTGGCCAGTGGCAGCAGGCTGGAGATGGCTTAAGGCATGAAACAGACAAAATTCCCAGGGGGAAGGTAGCTGCCATATCTGCCATTCCTCAGCTGCTCTAGCCTCTAGGGACAGGTAGGAATGTCACAACACAGCACAGATGTTGTGCCTGATCATGGCCAGTCTGCTTCTTTAAGTGAGTGCCTGATCCATCCCTCCTCACTGGGTGGGACCTCCCTGTGGGAATTTCAGCAACTACAGTCATGGTTATATAGGCAGAACTCTAATCTATCCCTGGGATGGAATCCCCAGGGAGAGGGGCAGCTGCTGACTGCAGTTCAGCCAACCTACTATTTCCAGGCACCTGAATCTGTTCCTACTGATTGGGTAAGACCATCCAGCCCCTGCAGGAGTGTTCCAGCTGGCATTCGGTCAGTTCCCCCCAAGACAGAGCTCCTAGAAGAAGGAGAAGACTGTCATCTTTGCTATTTCACAGCCTTCACTGCTGATACCTCCAGGCGTGGGAGGGACTGAGATGACTAGGGTCTGAAATGCACTCCCAGCAGCAGCTCTATGGAAAAATGACCTGACTGCTAAAAGAGAAACAACAACAAAAACTGGAAAGCAACAACAGAATCAACAAAAAAGACCCCACAAAAATCCCTATTCAAAGGTCAATAACATCAAAAATTGAAGGTAGATAAGCCCACAAAGATGAGAAAGAGAGAAAGATTCAAGGCAAAAATACTGAAAACTAAAAAAACCAGAGTGCCTCTACTTCTCCAAATGACTGCATTACTTCCCAAGCAAGGGCACAGAGCTGGGCACAGGCTGAGATGGATGAATTGAATAGACTTCAGAAAGTGGGTAATAATTAACTTCACTGAGCATTAACCCAATACAAAGAAGGTAAGAATTGTAATTAAAAAATACAAGAGCTGGTAACTAAAATAGCCAATTTAGAGAGGAGCATAAGTGACCTGATGAAGCTGAAAAACACAACACGAGAACTTCACAATGCAATCACAAATATCAGTAGAAGAATAGGCTAAGGTTAGGAATGAATCTCAGAGCTTAAAAACTATCTTTCTGAAATAAGACAGCCAGACAAGAATAGAGAAAAAAGAATGAAAAGAGGTGAACGGAACCTCCAAGGAATATGGGACTATGTAAAAAGACTGAACCTATGACTGATTGAGGTACCTGAAAGAGATGTGGAGAAAGGTACCAAGTTGTAAAACATACTTTAGAATATTATCCAGGAGAATTTCCCCAATCTAGCAAGACAGCCTAACATTCATATTCAGAAAATCCAGAGAATTCCATTAAGATACTTCAGGAGAAGATCAACCACAAGACACATAATCATCAGATTCTTCAAGGTTGAAATGAAAAACCATTTTTAGGGCAGCCAGAGAGAAAGGCCAGGTTACCTACAAAGGGAAGCCCATCAGACTAAAAGTGGACCTTTTCAGTAGAAATGTAATAAGCCAGATGAAATTGGAATTCAATATTCAACATTCCTAAAGAAAAGAATTTCCACCCTAGAATTTTATATTCTGCCAAACTAAGCTTTATAAGCGAAGGAGAAATAAGATTCTTTTCAGACAAGCAAATGCTGAGGGAATTCATCATCACCAGGCCTGCCTTACAAGCACTCTTGAAGAAAGCACTAATATGTAAATGAAAAACGGTTACCAGCCACTGCAACACCACTCTGAAGTACACAGACCAGTGACACTGTGAAACATGCATATCAACAAGTCTGCAAAATAACAAGCTAGCATGATGACAGTATCAAATTCTCATATAACAATATTAACCTTAAATATAAATGGGATAAACGTCCCTATTAAAAGACACAATGTCAAGCTGGATAGAGTCAAGATCCATCAGTATGCTGTCCTCAAGAGATCCATCTCACATGCAAAGACACAGACAGGCTCAAAATAAAGAAATGGAGTAAAATTTACCAAACAAATGGAAAACAGACAAAAGCAGGGATTGCAATCCTAGTTTCTGATAAAACAGATTTAAACCAGCAAAGATCAAAAAAGACAAAGAAGAGGATTACATAATAGTAAAATGTTGAATTCAACAAGAACTATCCTAAAAATATATGCACCCAATACAGGTGCACCCAGATTTATAAAGTAAGTTCTGAGACACCTTCAAAGAGACTTAGACTCACACAAAATAATAGTTGGAGACTTTAATACCCACTGACTATATACTAGACAGATTATTAAGACAGAAAATTAACAAAGATATTCAAGACATGAACATAGCTCTGGATCAATTGGATCTGATAGATGTCTACAGAATTCTCCTTGCCACAAAAACAGAATATACGTTCTTCTCATCTCCACATGGCACTTACTCTAAACTTGATCTCATAATTGTAAGTAAAACAATCCTCAGCAAATGCCAAATAACTCAAATTATAACAATCTCTCAGGCCCCAACACAATCAAATTAGAACTCAAGATTAAGAAACACAGTCATCACCACCAAATTACATCAAAATCTAATAACCTGCTCCTGAATGACTCCTGGGTAAATAATGAAATTAAGGCAGTAATCAAGAAGTTCTTTGAAACTAATAAGAACAATGAGACAACATACCAGTATCACTGGGATGCAGCTGAAGCAGTTTTAAGGGAGAAATTTATAGCACTAAATGCCCACATCAAAAATCTAGAAAGATTTCAAATCAACAGCCTAACATCACATCTAAAAGAACTAGAGAAACAAGAGCAAACAAACCCCAAGTTAGCAGAAGACAAGAAATAATCAAGATCATAGCAGAAGTGGAGGAGGTACATTCATAAAAAACCCGTCAAAAATCAACAAATCTGGAAGCTGATTTCTTGAAAAAAATTAATATAATAGATAGACCACTAGGTAGGCTAATAAAAAAGAAGAGAGAAGAACAAAATAGACAAAAATGATAAGGAGGATATCAGCAGTGACCCCCACAGAAATATAAACAACCATCAGAGAATAATATAAACATTTCTATGCACATAAGCTAGAAAATATGGAAGAGTTGGATAAATTCCCAGGAACATACACCCTCCAAAAACTGAATGAGAAAGAAATTTAATTTCTGAATAGATCAATAACAAGTTCTGAAACTGGGGCAGTAATAGCCTACCAACCCCAAAAAGCCCAAGATCAGATGGATCTACAGCTGAATTCTACCAGAGACACAAATAAGAGATGCCACCATTCTTACTGAAACTATTTCAAACAACTGAAAAGGAGGGATTTTTCCCTAAATCATTTTATGAGGACAGCAGTATTCTGATATCAGGAACTGCAGAAATTCAACAAACAATGAAAACCTTAGGCCACATTCCATGTTGAACATAAATGCAAAAACCGTCAATACAATACTGAC
Source organism: Callithrix jacchus (assembly GCF_049354715.1). Lineage (NCBI taxonomy): Eukaryota > Metazoa > Chordata > Mammalia > Primates > Cebidae > Callithrix > Callithrix jacchus. The sequence goes on from NC_133524.1 coordinate 122,684,384, forward strand.
AAACCAATTCCAGCAGTACATCAAAAGCTTATCAAAAGCTTGATCAATTGATCAAGTTGGCTTCATCCCCAGGATGCAAGGTTGTTTCAATATATGCAAAACAATAAATGTAATTCATCACATAAACAGAATGAAAGACAAAAAAACACATGGTTATCCCAATAGATGCAGAAAAGACCTCAACAAAATTCAACATCCCTTTATGTTAAAAACTGTCAATAAACTGGGTATTGAAGGAATATACCTCAAAATAATAAGAGCTATATATGACAAACCCACAGTCAATAGCATACCAAATGGGCAAAAGTTGGAAGCATTCCCCTTGAAAACCAACACAAACAAGGAGGCCCTCTCTCTCTACTTGTATTCAAAATAGAATTGGAAGTTCTGGCCAGGGCAATCAGGCAAGAGAAAGAGACAAAGGTTATTTGAATAGGAAGTCAACTTATCTTTGTTTGCAGATGACATAATCCTACATGCAGAAAACCCCATTGTCTCAACCCAAAAGTTTCTTAAACTGATATGCAAATTTGGAAAATCTAAGGATACAAAATTAGTGTGTAAAAGTTGCTAGCATTCCTATACACCAGTAAGAGGCAAGCAAAGAGCCAAGTTATAAATTAACATATTAAATTCACAATTTCTACAAAGACAATAAAATTCCTCAGAATACAGCTAACAAGGGAAGTGAAGGAACTCTTCACGGAAAACTACAAACTACTGCTCAAAGAAATCAGAAGACACAAACAAATGGAAAAATTTTCCATACTCATGGGTAGGAAGAATCAATATCATGAAAATGGTCATACTGCCCAAAGTAGTGTATAGATTCAATGCTATTCTCATTAAACCACCATTGACATTCTTCAGAGAATTAGAAGAAACTATTTTAAAATTCATATGAAATCAAAAAAGAACCTGAATAGCTAAGACAATCCTAAACAAAAAGAATGATATTGGAGGCATCATACTACCTGACTTCAAACTACACTACAAGGCTACAGTAACCAAAACAAGATGGTACTCATACAAAAACATACACATAGTCCAATGGAACAGAATAGAGAACTCAGAAATAAGACCACACACCTACAACCATCTGATTTTCAACAAACCTTACAAAAATAAGCAATGGGGTAAGGATTCCCTATTTAATAAATGGAGCTGGGAGAACTGGCTAGCCATATGCAGAAAATTAAAACAGGACCTGTTCCTTATCCCTTATACAAAAATTAACTCAATATGAATTAAAGACTTAAATGTGAAACCCAAAACTATAAAAATCCTAGAAGAAAATCTAGGCACAATACTATTCAAGACATAGGCACTGGCAAACATTTTATAGCGAAAATGCCAAAAACAATAACAAACAAAAGCAAAAATTGACAAATAAGATCTCATTAAACTGAAGAGCTTCTGCAGAGCAAAAGAAACTATGACTAGAGTGAACAGACCACCTACAGAATGGAAGAAATTTTTTTCAATCCATCCATCTGACAAAGGTCTAATATCCAGAGTCTTCAAGGAACTTAAAGAAATTTAAAAGAAAAAAAAACCATTAAAAAGTGGATCAAGAACATGAACAGTCATTTCTTAAGACATTTATAAAGCCAACAAACATGAAAAAAGCTTATCATTGATCATCAGATAAGTGCAAATCAAAACCACAATGAGATATCATCTTATCCCTGTCAGAATGACAATTATTAAAAAGTCAAAAAACAGCAGATACTGGTGGGATTGCAGAGAAAAAGGAACACTTTTACACTGTTGGTGGGAGTGCAAATTAGTTCAACCATTGGGTAAGACAGTGTGGTGATTCCTCAAAGACCTACAGGCAGAAATACCATTTGATCCAGCAATCCCATTACTAGGTATATACCCAAATAATATAAATTATGTTATAAAGACACATGCATGCACATGTTCATTGCAGCACTATTCAGAATAGCAAAGACATGGAATCAATCCAAATGCTTATCAAAACTAGACTGATTCAAGAAAATTTGGTACATATACACCATGGAATATTATGTAGCCATATAAAAGATAATGTCTGAATAGACAAGGTAGCCATTTTTTGTTTTAGATTTTTATAGTAACATGATTTATATTTGATTTTGATTTAGCTTTTCAGTAACATGATGGAAGTGGTGAAAGTGTTCTAGGAAAATAATTTTAGGCAAATTATATAGGATGAATTGAAGATATTGTGGATAGGAAGAAGGCTCCTGAGAGGTAGTGACAATTCCAGTAAGGGGTTTTTGAGATAGTCCTCGGTACTAGATTGAGTGTGCCAAGATGAGGATAGCGGCAATGGTGATAGAAAAGCATGCTACTTAGTATCAGATATTTCCACGTTTGTTTCTCATAGCTATTTTTGGTTTGGTTTTATCTGACACTGAGGGGAATGCCACAGCTCCAATAAGCCGGAGACCCTTATATTTAATTAGTACAAGTTTAATGACAAAGGTCCTGAGTAAACAACATTTGTGTGTAATTAACGTTGCCAACCCCTGAGTAGAGAACAGTCATGATTATAGATGGGCAAACGTTGGTCTTAGGAGAACATGAGTAAGTTAGCTATTTAGATAAACACCTCTACATGCCCTTGTTATCTGCTCTTTGCTATTAGCTCAAGGTGAGAGGATTAGGCTACCTTCAGCCATAACTCCTGAGACTTTTACAAAACCTTACAGCCTTCCAAGAAGGTTTGCATGTATTTTATAATTTTTCCACCACCCTGACTGATTTCCTACACATATTGATAATGGGTGACAACTTGTTATTCTGTTTTCAATCAGATATTCTTGGAAAGCACTGTTTGTACTTGCCCCAATTCTGAACAGGCTTGTCCACATGTCAACTAAGGAGATATTTTGATATGTAAAAAATAATATTATCTACCAAAAAACAAATTGAATATATAATTTGCTGTAAACAATGATGCACCATAATCCAAAGTTGTTTTTGTTTTGTTTTCTACAAAACTAGCTATTTGATATTATTAGTAATATCATTTCCCTGCTTTTGAATGACTATCTGAACTCCTATCGTGTGTTCAGAATAAATATCCAAGTGAAAGTTAGACAGGCATGTCAGTTGTGGAAAGGATAGCTAGAATACTTCTCACCCAGAGGAAAGTTAAAACATCTTTTTTGGTATAGGAAGAAAGGGTAAATAATATTAACATTTGCCTTTGTGTAATTTTACACTGGATTTTCTTGTACAATTGTTCTTATTTTCTGAGAGTTACCACAGTATTTACATTTATGAACCAGTTCCAGTAATTTTAATATCAGTGAAAGCAATGATAATAGCAATGGTAATAGTGATAGGTTATTAAAAACTTATTTTCTGCCAGCTATCTTTAGTGTTTACATAAACTGTGCAAAAGCACAAAGTTTTGTCTGGTTATTTCTCTACTCTTAATGCCTATAACTGTGCCTGGGACCACATTATAGGCTCCATAAATACTGTTTGAATAAATAACCATCTACTACATGCTCAGTATTGTACTAAGTGCTGAGGATAAAAAAGTAAACAAGAGAAATAAAGTGTCTGCTTTCATGGAGTGTAAAATCTAACAGATTTATTTCCTCCTGATTATATGTAGATAAATGAAAAAGTACAGGAATAGGTTTAAAGCTTATGTATTTAATCTTTTTTAAAAAATGTTCATTGTGTGTTTCTCTGCATTAGAATATAAGTTCTTTGTGGACTGGGACCTTGTCCATCTTACCAAGTTTCCCTATGCATAGAACAGTATCCTGAATATCATACTCAATAAATAGTAGTTGGATGAATAACCTTTAAACTTTTGCTAATTCTATCTAAACTGGGTTTAGGTCATTTCCTGGGCATTTTTTAATTTAGGAAGGAGGAGAAGATATATTAAAGCCAGAATAAAAAATTTTCTGAGTAAAAATTAATCACAAAAAAGTGTTGAAAGATAGAAGGGGGAATTTAATATAGATAATTTTTTAAAAGTGGTTGGAAATTATAAAATTATAGAAATGGAGAACAGATTATAGGGTTCTGGGAGTTGGCACAAGGTGGGAGTAGCCAAAAAGTGGGTGTAGCTATAATAAGGACACTCATGGGATTCTTGTGACAATGGAATTGTTCTGGATCTTGACTATTTCAATGTCCATATCCTAGTTGTAATATAGTACTGAAGGTGTAACCACTGGGAGAAACCAATTAAACAAACAAAGAGACCTTCCTGTATTATTTCGTATCACGGCAAGGGAGTCTACAATTATCTCAAAGGTAAGTATTTAGCTAGAAGTCACTGAAAATGAGTTAGAAGCAATTCACAAGAAAAAAAATAGCCGGGCGCAGTGGCTCACGCCTGTAATTCCAGCACTTTGGGAAGCTGAGGCGGGTGGATCACAAGGTCAAGAGATCGAGACCATCCTGGTCAACATGGTGAAACCCCGTCTCTACTAAAAATACAAAAAATTAGCTGGACATGGTGGCGCCTACCTGTAATCTCAGCTATTCAGGAGGCTGAGGCAGGAGAATTGCCTGAACCCAGGAGGCCGAGGTTGTGGTGAGCCAAAATCGTGCCATTGCACTCCAGCCTGGGTCACAAGAGCAAAACTCCGTCTCAAAAAAAGAAAAGAAAAGAAAAGAAAAGAAAAGAAAAAAATAGTTTTTTCAATGTATAAAAATCAGTAGCATTTCTATACATCAACAAGTGTTCAAGCCAATAGCCAAATCAAGAATACAATCTCATTTACAATAGCCACAAAACAAATTATATACCTAGGAATATGTCTAACCAAAGTGGTAAAAGGTCTGTACAAGAAGAACTAACAAACATTGCTGAAATAAATTAGAAATGACGCAATCAAATGGAAAAACACTGCACGCTCAAAGGTTGGAAAATCTTTAAAATAGCCACGTTGCCCAAAGCAATCTATAGAGTAAGTGCTACTCCTATCAAACTACCAACGTCATCTTTTCTCAGAAAAACAATTCTAAATTAATATCACACCAAAAAAAGAGCCCAAATAGCCAAAGCAATCCTAAGCAAAAAGAAAACAGCCAGAGGCATCACATTACATGACTTCAAATGATATTACAAGTCTACAGTAGCCAAAACAGCATGGTACTGGTACAAAAACAGACACAAAGACTAATGGAACAGAATAGACTACCCAGAAAAAAAGCCACACACCTACAACTATCTTTGAAAAACTTGACCAAAATTAGCAATGGGGAACGACTCCCTATTCAATAAATGGTGCTGGGATATCCATCTAACCATATGCAGAAGAATGAAACTGGACTCCTTTCACTACAAAAATTAACTGAAGATGAGTAAAGGATTTAGGTGTAAGACCTCAAAATATAACAAATCCTATGAGAAACCATAGGAAATACTCTTCTGAGCATCAACCTTGGCCAAGAGTTTATGACTAAATCCTCAAAAGCAATTGCAACAAAAACAAAAATTGACAAACTTGCTGTGCAGAAGCTCTTTGGCTAACTAATTGTTTAGCTAACTAAGCTAAAGAGCTTCTGCACAGCAAAATAAATGATCAATGATGTAAACAGACAACCTGCAGAATGGTAGATTATATTTGCAGACTACGCATTCAACAAAAGTAAGGTACTTAAATAATTCAACCAGCAAAGAACAAATAACCCTATCAAAAGTGGGCAAACACATGAACAGACACTTCTCAGAACACATGCATGTGGTAAATGAAAATTAAAAAATGCTTGACATCATTAATCATCAGAGAAATACAAATCAAAACAACAATGAGATAACATCTCATACCAGCCAGAATGGCTATTACTGCAAGTAAAAAAAATAACAGATGCTAGTCAGCCTGCAGAGAAAAGGGAATGCTTATACATTGTTGGGGATATGCATTAACTCAGCCACTGGGGAAAACATTTTTGTGATTTCTCAAAGAACTTTAAAACAGAACAACCATTTGACCCAGCAATCCCATTACTGGGTGTATACCAGAAGGAAAATAAATTATCCTACCAAAAAGACACATGCACTCATATTTTCATCACAGTAGCAGTGACATGGATGCAACTTAACTGGCCATAAATGGTGGATTGGATAAAGAAAATGTTGTACATATACTATGGGGAATATTATACAGCCTTAACAAGAATGGAATCACGTCCTTTGTGGCAACATGCATGTAACTAGAGGCCATTATCCTAAGCAAATTAACACAATAACAGAAAACCAAATGTATTTTCTCACCTATAAGTGGGAGCTAAACATTGGGTTTTCACGGACATAAGTCTGTGAATAATAGACACTGTGAACTATTAGAGAGAAGAGGAAGTAAGAGAGAAAAGAGCTGAAAAACTACCTATTGGGTACTATGCTCACTACCTGGGTGATGGGATCATTTGTTCTCCAAACCTCAGCATCAAGCAATATTATCATTTAAAAAACCTGCACATGTACCCTCAAATCTAAAATAAAAGTCGATAAAAGAACTACCAGTTTTTTAAAAAAATGTTTTTAAAGGAGACAAAAGTTTTGTTCATGCATACCATGCTTCACTTCTAACTTTATTTTCAAAGGATTGATAGAGACACCTCAGAAACCCAAGCCAGCAATTACTGACATAAGATAAAGTGGTGTGCTATATAAATATGCATTTTACCCCTCTGTATTGTCATAAAAATATTTCTAAATCCAAAATATCAGATTTTCAGGTTATTCTCAAAGCTGCTGGCAGTTGTAGCTGTTTGTAACATTGATTCTCAGTCTGAAGTCTTTGCTGAACAACTTGAACATGATTCTGAGATTTGGCATGTAGGTCTGTTAGCTCTTTTCAATGATTTTGGATGACATCCAAGCCAACTCATAAATGTAATATTCAGAACACCTTTTTTTCTCCAGCCTTCTCTTAGCACATAAGTCACGTTTGTGAGGGTATATCTGGATTCTTCCAATCTCTCCTCATTTTAAATAAGAAGGCAAGTCAAAAATACTATATGTCCTCTCTATCAACACTTATTTGAGAATTCTGTGGAAAGCTAATACAATTTACAAAATCATAGCCTGATACATAGGTCTCCCAGAATTTCAGTCTCCAACTCCAAAGCAGCAGTGTTTTGTGTTTGATATCACAGGAAAATAATATTTACATAAATATAAATATCTATCATATCTTGTAACAATGTTGAGTCCAAACTGGCCATTCTATTAAATTTAAAAGATATAAACTAACCTCTAGCTCATGTGTATTTTTCATGAGATTAAGTCACATAAGTGATGACATGATTATACACACAATGTGGTCACTGTAAATAGAGTGTGTGTGAAAAACATTTTAACTCATGAAACTGTTGTGAAACTGTCATATTTAGTAAATATTTAAATATAATCCAGTTCTACTTAAAAGCTTCTGTTTATAAATTTATTATACATGCTTACAAAAGTCTGCATGTTAAGAATTTTTAAGCTGCTTAGATCTCATTAAATTCTGAATTCTTTTCTAATTGGTACTAATATAGCATATTTCACAATTTTACAAACTAGTTATACTACCTGTAGTACAAATTATCCCATGGATAATTGTGTTTTTCTTTTCATATAGCTGCTTGAAAGCCATTATTCTTAAACCTCATTTTCCAAGTATAAATCTAATATATTTATATTGAATATAAAAGTATGTAAAACATAGAAAAAACTGGAAAATCACAAGTAGTGCCATTAAACAAGGACAGCTATATAGCTTTTTAATTACTGCTACATAGATTTATATACTCATATTTTCTGTACTTAATATTTTTTGCACTTTGATGAAATAGATGGGATTCACATTTTTTTTTTTGCTTTTTACTCCCTAGCTGTGTGATTGTTGGACAATTCATTTAAGCTCTCTGTGCTTTATTTTTCTCATCCGTAAGATCAGAAAAATATCATCTGCTTCTCCATATAATCATTGTAGATGAAATAATCCATGCGTGGCTTTGAGTAAGAACTCAATGACTACTTAGCTGCTGTTACCACTGGTAGTACTAATAACACCAACACCAGTATCATCACCACCACTATTATGTGCTTTTGTGTTCTGCAGCGGTTTCCTTTAAAGTTATTATAACAAACATTTCCCCAGGATATTAGGAACTTTGTAGGAGCAATTTGAGTTGTATTTAATTCACTTTAGAATTCTTGATTGTATCTTTTACAAACAACACCTCAATGAACCTCTTTGGACATAAAACATTTAAATTAGTTTTATTTATTTTTATTTTTTTCTTTACTATTGTATTTATTTATTTGTTTATTTACTTATTGCATTTTAGGTTTGGGGGCACATGTGAAGAACATGTAAGATAGTTGCATAGGTACACACATGGCAGTGTGGTTTCCTGCCTTCCTCCCCATCACTTATATCTGGCATTTCTCCCCATGTTATCTCTCCCCAGCTCCCCACCCTCCACTGTCCCTCCCCTATTTCCCCTTAGAGACCCCAGTGTGTAGTGCTCCCCTCCCTGTGTCCATGTGTTCTCATTGTTTAACACCCGCCTATGAGTGAGAACATGCGGTGTTGGATTTTCTGTTCTTGTGTCAGTTTGCTGAGAATGATGGTTTCCAGGTTTATCCATGTCCCTACAAAGGACATGAACTCATTATATTTTATGGCTGCATAGTATTCCATGGTGTATATGTGCCACATTTTCCCTGTCCAGTCTATCACTGATGGGCATTTGGCTTGGTTCCAAGTCTTTACTATTGGAAACAGTGCCACAGTGAACATTCGTGTGCATGTGTGCCTATAATAGAACGTTTTATAATCCTTTGGATATGTACCCAGTAATGGGATTGCTGGGTCAAATGGAATTTCTATTTCTAGGTCCTTGAGGAATCGCCACACTGTCTTCCACAATGGTTGAACTAATTTACACTCCCACCGACAGTGTAAAAATATTCCCATTTCTCCACATCCTCTCCAGCATCTGTTGTCTCCAGATTTTTTAATGATCACCATTCTAACTGGCGTGAGATGGTAACTCAAGTAATTTTGATTTGCATTTCTCTAATGACCTAGTGGTGGTCTCAATTGCTTTGATTCATTACAGCATTATATAGATTATATGGATTTTTGTTATGTGACCTTGGAAACTGTATTATTTTTATATAAGATAAATAATTCAACATTTCAGTTACTAAAGTAAACAATGCTCTTGAAAACCAATTACTTTTTAAAGTGATTGCTTATAGGTATGAGTTTGGTTTGTCTTCATCTTTGCACATACATGCATATCATTCTGTTTTTCTCTATTAATATATCTATGTATCCCTTTCCGTATATCTCTTTAACTAAATGTCTATTTATCTGTCTATATCTCTATTCACACTTGCATCTTCAGTCTTATAGGAAGGCCTCTCCATAAAGAGTTACTGGCAGATGGATTATGTCTAAAGTATCAAAGAAAAATCTTCAAACTTTAAAAAATCTATTTCACTATTCACAGTTATTTTATGTTTTTAGATGAAATTGTGGAATTAGGCCACAGCTGGCAGCCGTGATGGAAAGAAAAAATGAAAAGAGAAAGCAATTGGTAAAGCTACTAATGAACTGATTTGACATGGTGTTTAGCACACTGACTTCATTATAAACCTGTAGATGACAGATATTTAAAATTTCTATGTGACAGTATTGAGCAGGAAAATAAAACAGTGTTTGTAGTTGATATTGCAATGTCATCTACAATGATAAAAAGGTCAAATATACTTTGCAAAACTGAGTATCTCTTAATGAACCAAGAATACATAGGTAAACTAGAAGTTTAATAATATAGTTAAAACTCTTTCCAGAGGGAAAAATATTTAAAAAATTGTAGCATGTTACAAATGTGAACATTAGAAATATATCAAAACTCTCTTAATTTAAATGAGTTAATTAATATTTATTATTATAGATACATAAAGAGACAATAATTACTTGAAATTGGAGAGAGTAAATAGACTCACTAAGGTATAAAATTTTCAAAATGTAAATTGTGTTAGGTCTTCTAGACATCAATTTTTAAAAAGGAATAAAAAGATGATGCTCACTCCATTCAAAAATCATCCCACAAGATTCCAACAAAAAATTCCCATTAATTATAGTAAAATTACAAGATTTCCATAACTTCATGCCACAATATGTCAGGAAGGGTTGCCAGTGCAGAGAAGCTCAAGACTCCTAGAAATACATCTAGAAAGAAAGTCTGTGGTTATGAATATCAAAGTGACAGAGTTAAAATTGCCAGCGTGTGTGACATCTCCTGAAGGGCAAAAGCAAAATCTGTTGTTTACAAAGGCAGACATAGTCATTCAAAGAATACTTTTCTGTACTCCCTCTATTCAATTAGGCATAAACCAGAAACCAAACAGATTGAAACATTAAACAACAAGCAGTCTACTGTTAGTTGCAGAGAAGTAAAATGTTAAATAACTCATATATAACACTGTTTCATAAACAAAAGATCACTTCTCTAGCCCCTCCTCTGTATAAACTCCTATCAACTTCTGGTCTATGAAGACTTGGTTTATTCCAAGTTAAGTAATCACCAATGAGGAACTAGCAATACACACACACACACACACACACACACACACACACACACACACCATATATACCATAAGGCAGCTATAAAGATAGGAACAGAAAAAAACAAATGGTGGGCAGGAGTAGGTGGAACAAGATGGCAGAATAGACATTTCCACCAATTGTCCTCCGTATCACAGACACCAATTTAACAAGCATCTACGCAGAAAAAATCACCTTTCTAAGACCCAAAAATCACATGAGCACTCACAGTACCTAGTTTTAACTTCATATCAATAAAAGAGGAAATGAAGAGATAGAAAAAACAGTCCTGAATATCCATCACCACCCCTCCACTACCCCTCACAGCAGCTGTGAGCTGCATAAAGCCCCTCTAAGCACTAGCGAAGAGAGAACACAGCAATTGTGACACATTGAACTCTGTGCAGTTCTGTTAGAGCAGAAAGGAAACCTGGAACAACCTCAGCTGGCACCCACCCATGGAGGGAGCATTTAAACCAGCCCTAGCAGAGGGAAATCACTGCAACTTTCAGAACTCAGGTACCCACAAGTTTTGCCAATAAAGGCTAAAGCATTCAGGGTCTCTAGATAAACATGAAAGGTATTCTAGGCCACAAGAACTGCAACTCTTATGCAGATGCTAGCACTGAAATAGGTTCAGAGCCAGTGGACTAGGGGAGCACCAATCTACTGAGATGATATCACCCCTCCCCTAAACCCAAGCTACATGGCTCACAGCTCCAAAAGACACCCTTTTCATCTGCCTAAGGAAAGTAGAGGAAAGAACAGTAAGAATTTTGTCTCGCATCTAGGATTACAGCCCAGTCACAGGAGGATAAGGCACTAGTCAGAATCATGAGGCCTCTGTTCCATGCCCTAGTTTCCAGATGGGTACTTCTAGATACACACTGGGCCAGATAGAAGCCAACAGCATTGAAAGAAAGGACTCAGTCCTTGCAGCACTCATCACATGCTAACTTCAGTGCTTTGTGTCCTGCAACTAGCAGTCATACCCAGGTACTAACTGAGGGCATTGGTGAGCCTCTGAGACTAGTTGGCTTCAGGTGAGACTCGGCACATTACAAGATATGGTGACCATGGGGCAAAATTCCTTCTGCTTAAGTAAAGCAAAGAAAAAAGTAAAGAGGAATTGCCTTAAACCTCAGGTACCAACACTGCCACAGGCAGGTGGAGCACCAAGAGGGCTCTTGGGTTCTCTGATTCTAGGATTTGACTCTTAAATGGCATTTCTGGACTGGCCCTGGGTTAGAGCAGAGCCCACTGCCCAGGATAGGCAGCGTTCACCACAAGCAGACTTAAGAGGACTTATGGCAACATAAGTGGTAGTCTGGTAATCCTCCTCTTGGCCACGGCTGGTGGTAGCTATGGAGTAAGCCTCCTCTGCCTTTGGAAAGGGCAGAAATAGAAGGAAGGGCTGCTTCTTGTAATTGAGTGCCAGCTCAGCCACAGTACAGTAGAACACCAGGTATACTTTTAATGTTTTTGACTACTCCCTGACTGGACAGTATTTTTGGACCTACCCGGGGAATAGGGGACATCACTGTTCTGAATCGAAGAACAACAGGCCTGTCTGGCTTTGCCACCTGCTGACTTTATAGGTCCTGAGCCTTGAACAAATACAGGCGGTAGCCAGGGAGTGGTCATAGCAGGCCTTGGGCAAGACCCAGTGCTGTGCTGGGTTCAGTCTAAACCAGCAGAGTCATAAGTGAAGTGACCACAGAGGTACTTATGTCACTCCACCCTCAGCTTTAGGTGACTCAGAAAGAGACTCTGTTTTGGAGAAAGTAAGAAGAGAACAGATGTCTCTGCCTGGTAATCCGGAGAATTCTTCTAGATATTATCAAAGACCATCAAGGAGGTACCTCTATGAGTCTGTAATAACAACAGTGTTGCTGGGCTTGGTGTGCTCCCTAAAGCAGAAACAGCTTAGATGAAAACAACCAAGTCCTTTTAAATATTTGAAAATTCTTTGCAGGAATGACGGCTACAAATAAGGCCAGAGAGTGAAGATTACAATAACTACCTCACTCTTCAATGCCCAGAAACTGAAGAATATCCATTAGCATCAGCACCATCCAGGAAAACGTGGCCTCACCAAAGTAATTAAATAACACATTATTGACCAATCCCAGAGCAACAGAGATATATGACTGAAAAGTCAGAGAATTCAAAATAACTGCATTGAGAAAACTCAAAGAAATTTAAGATAACAAAGGGAAGAAATTCAGAATTCTATCATACAAATTTAACAAAGGGATTCAAATAAGTAAAAATGAAGCAGAAAGAAATTCTGGAACTAAAAAATGCAATTGGCATGCTGAAGAATGGATCAGAGACATTTAATAGCAGAATGTATCAAGCGGAAGAATTAGTGAGCTTGAAGACAGGCTATTTGAAAAGACACAGACAGAATAGACAAAAATAAAAGGAATACAAAACAATGGAGCACACCTATAAGATGTAGAAAATAGCCTCAAAAGGGAAAATCCAAGCATAATTTGCATGAAAGAGGAGATAGAGAAAGCGAAAAGATAGAATGTTTATTCAAAAGGATGACAGAAAACTGCCCAAAGCTAGAGAAAGTAATAAATGTTCAAGTACAAGAAGGCTATAGAATACTAAACAGATTTTTCCCGAAGAAGACTACCTCAAGGTATTTAATAATCTAACTTCCAAAGGTCAAGGTAAAGAAAGAGTCCTAAGACCAATATACAGAAGAAACAAATAACATACAATGGAGCTTCAATACATCTGGTAGCAGACTTTTCAATGGAAACCTCATAAGCCAGAAGAGAGTGGCATGGATATTTAAAGTGCTGAAGTAAAAACAAACAAAAATCCCTTTCTCCCTAGATTAGCATAGCCAGTGAAAATATCCTCCAAACATGTAAGAGAAATCCAGACTTTTCCAGACAAACAAAAGTTGAGGGATTTCATCAATACCAGACCCATTCTACAAGAAATACTAAAGGGAGTACTTCAGTCAAGAAGGAAAGGACATTAATGAACAATACGAAATCATAGGGAAGTACAAAACTCTCCAATCAAAAGACATAGACTGGCTAAATGGATGAAAAAGTAAGATCCGTATATCTATGGCCTACAAGAAACACCCTCACCTATGAAGATACACATGACTCAAAATAAAGGGAAGAAGAAATATATTCCATGTCAGTGGAAACCAAGAAAGGGCAGCAGTCACTATACTTATATTGGACAAAAGAGATTTTAAGAGAGAAATTACTAGAAGAGACAAAATAATGATAAAGAGGTCAATTCAGCAAGAGGATCTAATTTTAAATATATATGGACCCAACACTGGAGTACCCAGATATATTAAAATAATTGTTAGAAAGAGAAATAAGTGACAATACGATAATAGCTGGAGATTTCAATACCCCACTTTAAACATTTAACAGATCTTCCAGACAGAAAACCAAAAGGGAAACCTCAGAGTTAATCTGCACGATTGAACAAATAAATCTAATATATATTAACAGAACATTTCATTCAAAGGCTACAGAATACACATTCTTCTCAGCACAAGGAACATTCTCAATGATGGACCATATCTTAGGTCAAAAAACAAGTCTTACAACATTTAAAAAAAATAATATCAAGCATCTTCTCTGACCACAATAAAATAAAACTAGAAATTAGTAACATGAGAAATTTAGGAAGATACACAAATACATAAAGATTAAACAGTATGCTTCTGTATAATCTGTGGGTTTATGAAAAAAGAAGAAAACTGAAAAATTCCATAAAACAAATGATAATGGAAACACAACATATCAAAACCTGTGGAATACAGAAAAAGCAATACCAACAGGAAAGTTTTTAGTGTATATGCCTACATCAAAAAAGAGAAAAAATTCAAATAAACTAATGGTACATCTTAAAGAATTGTCAAAAAAAGAGCAACCCTTACTCAACATTAGTAGAACAAAAGAGATAATAAATATTGGAGCATAAATAAACAAATTTAAAACAAAACTAATACAAAATCAATGAAACAAAAAGTTGTTTTTTGAAAGGTTAAAAAAATGGGCCAGTCATTAGCTAAACTAAGAAAAAGAAATAGAATACAGATAAATAAAATTAGAAATGGAAGATAAGACATTGCAACAGATATTGCAGAAATTCAAAGGATTATTAGTGGCTACTACGAGCAAGTATATGTCAAAACATTGGAAAAATCTAGAAGATATGGCTAAAATTCTAAATACATACAACCTACCAAGATTGAACCAAGAAGAAATACAAAATCTGACCGGACCAATAACAAGTAATGAGATTGAAGCTGTAATAAAAATATCTTCCGGTAAAGAAAAGCCCACTACCTGATGGCTTCACTGCTGAATTCTACCAAACATTTAAAGAGGAAATAATACCAATCCCACTATTTAAAAATAGAAGAGGAAGGAATACTCTCAAAATCATTCTATGAGGCCAGTATTAGCCTGATACTAAAAGCAGACAAAGACACATCAACAAAAGAAAACCACAAACCCATGTCTTTGATGAATATTGCTAGAAAAATCCTCAACAAAATACCAGTAAACCCATTTAAACAATAAATTAGAAGCCGAGTGCCATGGCTCATGCCTGTAATCCCAGCACTTTGTGGGGCTGAGGCAGGTAGATCATGAGGTCAGGAGATTGAGACAATCCTGGCCAACATGGTGAAACCCCGTCTACTAAAAATATAAAAATTGGCGTGGTGGTGCATGCCTCTAATTCCAGCTACTTGGGAGACTGAGGAAGAAGAATCTCTTGAACGTGGGAGGCAGAGGTTGCAGTGAGCCGAGGTCTCGCACTGCACTCCAGCCTGGAGACAGAGCAAGACTCCATCTAAAAAAAAAAAAAAAAAAAAACCCAATACATTAGAAAGATCATTCATTATGAACAATTGATATTTATCCCTGGGATAACTCAACATATGAAAAGCATTCAGTGCAATACTTCATATCAATAGAATGAAGGATAAAAACCATATGATCATTTAAATTTTATCAAGTGCTGAAAAATCATTTGATAAAATTCAACATCTCTTTATGATAAAAAGCCTTAAAAAACTAGGTATAGAAGGAACATACCTCACCATAATAAAAGCCATATATGACAAACCCACAGCTAGTATCATATAGAATGGGCAATTCTGAAAGCCTTTCCTCTAAGATCTGGAACATGACGAGAATGCTCACTGTTACTACTGTTACTCAACATAGAACTGGAAGCCCTGGCTATAGAATCAAACAAGAGAAGGATATAAAGAGCATTGAATTTGGAAAGGAATCGTCAAATGATTCTTGTTTGCTGATGATATGATCTTAAATTTGGAAAAACCTAAAGAGTTCACAAGAAAGCAGTTAGAACTGATAAATTCAGTAAAGTTGCAGAATACAAAATCAACATACAAAAATCAGTAGCATTTCTTTTTTTTTTTTTTTTTTTTTTTTGAGATGGATTTTCACTGTTGTTGCCCAGGCTGGAGGGCAATGGCATGATCTTGGCTCACTGCAACCTCCGCCTCCAGGATTCAAATGATTCTTCTGTCTCTGCCTCCTGAGTAGATGGGATTACAGGTGCCTGCCACCGTGCCAGCTAATTTTTTTTTTTTATTTTAGTAGAGACGGAGTTTCACCATGTTGGCCAGGCTGGTTTCAAACTCCTGACCTCAGGCAGTCCACTCCCCTTGGCCTTTCCAAGTCCTGGGATTACAGGCCTGAGCTACCACGCCCAGCCCCCAAAATAATTAGTATTTCTACATGCTAATTGAACAATATGAAAAAGAAATTGAAATATACCCCCATTTAAAATAGCCACACATAAAATTAAGTTCCTGGGAATTAACTTCATCAAAGAAATAAGATCTTTATTATAAAAAATTATAAAACACTGATAAAGAAAATTGAAGCAGATACCAAAAAATGAAAAATATTGCATGTTAATGAATTTGAAGAATCAATATTGTTAAAATGTCCGTAAAACCCAAAGCAATCTACAGATCCAATACAATTCCTATAAAAAACCAATGACTTTCTTAACAGAAATAGAAAAAAACTATCCTGCAATTTATATAGAACCACAAAAGACCCAGAATAGCCAAAGCTATCTCATGTAAAAAGAACAAACTCTAGTAATCAACTTACCTAACTTCAAATTTTACTACAGAGCTATAGTCAGTAAAACAGCATGGTACTGGCATAAAAACAGACACATTGTCCAAAGGAACTGACTAGAGAAAGCAGAAACAAATCCACACACCTATAGTGAACTCATTTTTGACAAAAGTGCCAAGAACATACACTGAAAAAAAGGCGGTCCTTAAAAAAGTCCTGGGAAAACTGGATATTCATATGGAAAAGAAATAAACTAGACAACTATTTCATGCCACATACAAAAATAAAATCAGAATGCATTAAAGACTTTAAGACCTAAAACTACAAAACTACAACAAGGAAACCTTGGAGGAAATCTCTAGGACATTGGTCTGGGTAAAGATGTATTGAGTAATACCACATAATCACAGAAAACCAAAGCACTCATGGACAAATGAGATAAATTTAAAAACCTGTACAGCAAAAGATACAATCAACACAGTGAAATTGCTGGATCAAATGATAGTTTTACATTTCCTTCTTCAAGAAATCTCTCTACTGTTTTCCATAGTCATTGTAATTCATGTATTAATCTTCTGCAGTCTAGGTTCGAACTATGTAATAGTTGCACCTGTTATTCTTCAAATGTAGCTAAAGATTGATTAGTGAACTGAATAGACATTTGATTTTGCTATGTCATCCAGTGACTGCAGGTGTAACTAAATTTGTGTCTGTTCTGTCTTCAGTTCACCACCAAAAGCATGTCTTTAAAAAAAATCTAGATTTATTAGGTATGAGCTGAGAGGAGTCAAAGAATTAAAATAAAGTCTAGATTTATGATGTAAGTTAGGAGGCATATATGACTTTTGTGTAGCAACTAGAAATTTGATTTTCAAAATGGATATGACATTCCATGTTTAAAAACTTGTAAAAAAGAAATTTTATATATAATGACAGTTAAGAGAAATGCTTTTCATAGTTTATGTTTTTAATTTTTTCATTTTTGAAAATTATCCCAAGTTCCTATTCTAAGGTAGCATATCAGAATTTACTGCAAGCAATTGCTACTTAGAGGAACTTAATAAGTATAGTGGGACTTATATTTGCAATGAGCATTTCCCTAAAGAATTGTGCATATCTTAAATTTTTAAAAATTAAATTATACTTTATATATATTAGGAGAGTTTCCTACTTAGGGACAATCTTTCATCTGTCATTTGACTTTATCAGGCTTGCTTAATTACGTTTAGCATAGTATATATAAAATTATCCAGTACTTGGCATTGTTACCCACCACCAAGAGCAGAATTTAATTTAATTAAAAGAAACCATCTTACAGATGTTTGAATTTATCAATTTATTCTACAAAATTGATTAGGTACTGAATAAAGTAGCAGTCTGTGAGATAATATGCAGGTTATACTCTTGAGATGCTTACACTGTGGAGTTAGGAAAAGAAAACATTTTTTTATTCAAACTATAAAACAATAGCAAGCAATGTTCAGAGCAAGTGATCAATGCAAGGTTATATATTCCACAGAAAATGTTACAATACATAGCTCAGAAGTGAATATCATGGGCAAGCTTCGAAGATGCTACTCAACAAGAAAAGATTATCTGTTAACTTTGATTTTGTAACGTTTCTACTTTCTTCCTATCAACACGCATACTTTTCCTCTTCCCTCATCCTTTTGACTAATCTCTCTTTCTCTCTCTCTCTCTCTCTCTCATACATACACGCAGTCTTTTACTCCACAATGCCAATAAATACAGTTGTAAAGACTTTTCTTTTCTGATGAAATTTCCAAGTTAAACTAAGTCTGCTCAAGACCTTTAACAGCTAGGAAGCATCTTTATATATTGTTCCCTGGTGTCTTTGATCTAATTTCTGGAAACTATTTGAAAATCTCAGGTGTCTGAATGCAAATTTTATCCTTACAGTTCATTAATAGCTCTGTAAAAGTTAAATATATGAGCTGCTGCAAATTGGATCAGCTAAATTATTTGCTTAATGGATACATAGCCTGGGTACCATAGTACTAAGAGAAATATAAGGTCACAGTATCAATTTTACTTGATCATTTATTTTTTTTCTCTCACCATTCCTGCTTCTATGAATTAAGGATGCAAATTTATATTAAAATATATATGACCAAAAAGAAAATAAGAAAATTAGAAACACTGTTGTGGTCAAGTACTAATTTGAGAAAGTAGATGTTAATTTATATGGGGTCTGCTCTTCTGTTAAATGTTTTACCCATATGATTGCATTTAAAAAAAAACAAAATGTTTATTATTATCATTTTAGAAATAAAAACAAACAGCAAAAGACTCAACGACCTCCCCAAAGTCACGCAGTTAGCAAGCAATAAATCTAACTCCAAAACCTGTATTATTCAAACTCTTTCTCATTAATTTGGAGTCAGATAATCCAAGTTCTTACCTTTTCTCTCCCACTGAACTTTGTGACCATGGAGACAGCAGGTAACAACTTTGTGCCTCATTTGTTTTCATCTTTAAAACAAGGATAATAATAGGACCTACTTCAGCATCATTCTGGATAATGAATTAGTTGATATAGGTGCAGTACTTACAAGTATGAAATAAGTGTTAACTATTAGCACTGTTGTTGTTGCTATCATTATTAATTATTTGGGGAAAAGAAGGAGATAAATTACCCCATTTTTATATTCTGAAAGGGCTCAATATGACTAATTTATGTGATAACCATCACAGTTGGATCATGGAATGTTCTGGTTAACCTACTATTCTGTCTGATAGAGTGTTATATAATTCATCTTATTCAGTTAATAGATTACCAAATATTTTTAAGATACTGGATATACTATACTAAATTAATACTTAAGAAATTTTATCTCATAAATTAGTCAGAAAAGGCTTTGGTACATTTTTGGGCTTTACTCTCAGAAATGATAAATGCACTTACTATTGGTATTTCAGTAGTGAAATAAAAGAAAGGAATATAATGTGATACAGGACAGGAAACAGATTTTACTCTGAATGAAGAAACTAAATTTGATGCTTCCGAGTTTAGTAAAGGGACCTTTTTGAAAGCAGATTGTCATATCCGGTATTATACTTGCTGTTAGAGAAAAATTAAAAGATGTCATTCTCTGTGAAAAAATACATTATACCATGAATGTAGGTAGATTTCCAGATAATAAAGCTCTACCATGCAAGGGGAAGTGTTCTTCAGTTCTATCTGCTTTGGCTTGGTATAACATCTAACTCAGAGCTTTAATTTCAAAGAAGAATCTTGTTCTAGTTAACATCCTATAAAGCAAACAAAGAAGTTGTATACCGAGGTATATTAAGTTAATATATATTAAGAATTGCTTAAATTGTCTCTGTGATACAGAAACAAATAGCTATTTTTGCAAGATTATTGCACAAGTCATTTCAATTAATAGAAATTATTAAAATGAAAATTCAATTTTCGACAGAAGTCTGGATAGTACTTTACTCAATTTGTTCAAAGATTTGCATGACGATTTAGTTGTAAAACTTCATTTAAAATTAGTATGGTTCAGATATCAGGACTTCCACTTCAGGACAGGATAAACTAAGAGACTGAATTTACCACCACTCCATCTGCCCAAAAGAAGAAATAAAACAGACAAAAACCATTCCAAATATATAAAATGATGGTTTATAAAACAACTCATATCAGACAAGTGAGGACAGTGATTCAGAAGAAATGAGAAAAAAAAAAACAAAAAATGAGTCTTATGAATGCTTCACCCTACTGCCTTGGAATTTTCAGGTTACGTTGTAGATAGGAGGAACACAGGCTTAATCTGACAAACTGCCTCAGTTCAAGTGATGGAGCTGAGTGTCTGTAGACACCAAAATGACTAGAATTTTCATGACAAAGGTCAGAGAGAGAGAGAATGTAAGATCCATAGAAAATTACCCCAGAGCATTTAGCAGAGTACTGATTAGTACACGCATGTAAGGAAAACAGGAAAAGCCAATAGAAAGTATTAGAGGGAATACTGTTTAGCTATCACAAAGGGCAAGGAATAGTGCCTGTTCTAACAAGCCAGAATGAAAATGCCTATGAGAGTTTTTTTTTTTCTTTTCTTTCAGAGCAACCAATTCCCCAACTCTCTGACATGAACTGGGCATCTTACAGTTCAATTCAATTCTGACACTTACTATTTGAAGGTCACTCAGAACCCACAGGTTGAGTTCAGTCCCATAAGACTCCTCCCACCTCAGATGCCAGCTATAAATGGGGTGCCCAGGCTATCCACATTTTTGTCAGGCTAACTACAAATTTGGGGGTTTAAAATTCCCTCAAGTTTGATCATTCACTACTATAACCCACAGGAATCAGGAAAGTACTGTGTCATTACCCGTCTATTATAAAGATAAAACTCAGGAACAGTAAACGGAAGAGATACGCAAGGCAAGGTAAGGGTTGAAAGGAGTAATGTGGAGCTTTTATTCCTTCTAAGGTTGCACCACTCTCCCAGGACCTTGTGTATTTACCAACCTAGAAGCTCAATAATCCCCATCATTTAAATGTTTTATGGAGGTTTCATTACATAGGCATGATTGATTAGATCATTAGTTATTAGTTGATTGACTCAATTTCCAGCCCATCTTCCTTCCTGGAAGTTTGGGGGTGGGCATTAAAGTTCCAAGTTTTTAATCAAGGCTTGGTCTTTCTGGCAACTGTTCTTCATTCTAAATTTGTGCTAACTTGAAGCTATCTAGGGGTCCACTAAGAGTCAACTCATTAGTACAAAAGATGCTCTTATCATTCTTATCTCTAAGGAAACTCCAAGAGTTTTAGGATCCAGGAAATAGAATGAGACCATATATATTCTTTAGACACCAAAAGTCATAATTCATGGGACAGTGGGTGGGAAACTGAGAAAGGACATGTCTCAATGTTGAGAGTAACTAGACTTGGACTATTTGGATCTGGCTAACTAATCTTGAAAGCAAGACCCAAAGGGATAAAACCATTTCCAAATAGTTTAAATGCATCTCACAACAAAGGACAAGATGATTTATAGTAATACAAAAATATACAGGACCTAACAAAGTAATATTTGCAATGCTTGGAACCACTCAAAAATTACCAGGCATGAAAAGGAGCAGGAAAAAACAACCCATAAATGACGAGAAAAATCAAGTAGTCTAAACCCAAACACAACTGACACCAATGTTGGAATTAGCAGACAAGGACTTCAAAACATTTATTGTAACAGTAATCCAGATGTTCAGGAAGCTGGTTGAGACATAGAAAATATTTTTAAAAAGCCCAAATCAAACTTCTAAAGATAAAGACTACATCTGCATTTTAAACATAATACAAAGGATGGAATTATTGGGCTATTAGACATTGAAAAATAAAACATTAGTAAACTTACACCCACAATCAGACACTATCTAGAGAAAAAAGAGAGAAAAGATGTGCAAAATAAGTGAAGACAGAACATATGAGTTATTGGACCGCTTAAAGTGGCCAAAGATGCGTTTAATTATATTTTTCAAATGTTAAGAGAAAGAAGAGAACAGAAAAATTATTTGGAGACACGATGACTGAAAATGCTCCAAATTTGATGAAAACTGTAAACCATAGATCCCAAGAAACTCGACTTGCCACGGTACAAGTCATATGAAGAAAATCACACCAGGATACAATATAATCAAATGGCTTAAATCCAATAATTTTTAAATTTCCAAAAAAGGAAATTTAAATGCAGACAGAGGAAATAGGATACAACATAAAGGGGTACAAAGATGATGATAAGCACTCTTACTTCTAGTCAACATTGTAATGGACGTTTTATCCTGTGCAACAAGGGAATAAAAAGAAGTAAAAGGAACTCAGATTAGAACGAAAGAAATGAATTGTATTTATTTGCAGAAAATGTCATGAAATCTACAAAAAAGTTACAAATAGTTTTTAGGATATAAGATCATTTGCAAAAATTGTACTAGAAATGAGCAATCAAACTTTGCAAAAATCTATTATTTATAATAGCATCACAAAGTATTCAATACTTAGGAATAAATGCCACATAAAACCTGCAAAAACTGTACATTAGCAACTTTAAAACATTGCTGAGAGATGTTTAAAAAGCCTTACATTATTGAAGAGATATGCCTTCTTTATTGGTCAAATGACTCAATATTGGTCACATGTCAATTATCCTCAAACTGATTTATAATTCCATATAATCTCTATCAAAATTCAAGTTGGTTTTTAAAATACACTGACAAACTGGTTCGAAAACTTCATATGTAAATCCAAAGGACCTAGAATAGCCAAAATTATTTTGAAAAAAGAAGAAAAATTTGAAGGGTTAGCATATCCAATTAAACGAATTATTACAAGATTCAACAATCAAGACAGGATAAACAAATACATTAATGGAAGAGAAAAGATAATTCAGAGATAGACACACATATAAATAAATGATTATTAAATTTTTTATAAAATATGTTAAAGTACATGTATAATAAAATGCACATCCTTACCATATTAACTGTACAGTTCAGTGTATAAATACACTTTTACATATACTTTACACTATTAAGTACATTCACACTGTTGTGCAATCATCACCACCATCTAGCTTCAGAACTTTATTCATCTTGCAATGTTGAAACCCTATATCCATTAAGCAATAAGCCAAATAACCCCTATTTTCTCCTCCTACTACTACTTTTTGGCCACCACAATTCTATTTTCTCTGCAGAAATTTGACTACTCTAGTTACCTCAAATTACTGATATTAAAATATTTGTCTTTTTGTGACTGACTTATTTAGTTCATTTAGCCTAGTGTCCTCAAGGGTCTTCCATGTTGTAGCCCATGGCAGAAAAGCATACCTTTTAAAGACTGATTAATATTTTATTGTATGTAGAGATCATATTTTCCTTATCCAATACTCAGTTCATGAATACTTGAGTTATTTCACCTCTGGGCTTTTGTGAATTGTGCTGCTATGCACATGGGCATCCAAATATATCTTCAAGACACAGCTTTCAATTATTTGTAGTATATGCCCAGTAGTGGAATTTGTGGTTCCTGGGATGATTATATTTTAATTTTTTGAGGAATTACCATACTGTTTTCTACAGTGGTTGCACCATTTTACATTCACACTAAGAGTGCACAAGGTTCCATTTTCTCCACATCCTCATCAACACAATTTTCTTTTTTTTCTTTTTTTTTTGTAATACTAGCCATCCTAATAGCATGGTGTGAGGTAATATTACCTTATAGTTTCATTTATATTGCCCTAATAATTAGTGATGTTAGTATCTATTCATATGCTTATTGGCCACTTGTATAATTTTGCACAGAAATGTCTATTCAAGCTCTTTGCTTATTTTTAAATCATGTTATTAGTTTTGTTGTTGTTGTTCTGTTTTAAGTGTTCTCCATACATTCTAAATATTAGTTTCTTATCAGATATGTAATTTTCAAACATTTTTACTGACTCCCTGGGTTGCCTTTTCACTGTGTTGATTGTATCCTTTGATACATGATAGTTTTGTCATTTTATTTTAATGTAGCCTAAATTATCTCTATTTCCTTTTGTTTCTTGTGCCTCTGGTGTCATATCCAAAATATTGCTGCCAAATACAATGTCATGAAGCATTGTCCCTACGTTTTCTTTTAAGAGTTTAATAGTGTTAGTTCTTAAGTTTAGTTCTTTCATTGTTTTGAGTTAATTTTTTATGTGGGGTGGGGTAAGTTTCCAATGTCATTATTTTTCATGTAGGTATCTCGTTTTCCTAAAATCATTTGTTGAAAAGACAGTTCTTTCTTCATTGAATGGTCTGAACAACCTTGTTGAAATTCATTTGACCATATATGCAATAGTTTATATCTGGGCTTTCTGTTTTATTCTATTTGTCTGCTTTTAGTCTAGTACCATATTGTTTTGATTACTGTAGTTTTATACTAAGTTTTGAAATCAGGAAGTATGAATTCTCTAACTTCTGTCTTTATTTCAAGATTGTTTTGTCTATTCAGGGTACTTTGAGATTCATATAAACTTTGGGGTAAAGGGGATTTTTTTGGTAAAAAAAAATGTTGTTGGGTTTTGGATAGAGATTGCATTGAATCTAGATCACTTTGGGTAGTATCAACATCTTACATCTTAATGATTTTAAGCCTTACAATTCATAAACATAAGATGTCTCTTATTTATGTATGTCTTCAACATTTTTCAACAATGTTTTATAATTTTATTGTATGATTTTGTTATACTTCCTTGGTTAAATTGCTCCCTAAGTATTTTATTATTTATGATGCTATGGTAAATGAAATTGTTTTCCTAATTTCCTTTTTGGATTGCCCATTATTAGTGTATAGAAATATAACCGATTTTTGCAGGTTGACTTTGTATATTACCACTGCTGAATTCTAATTCTCGTTTCTAACTTTTTTGTGGAAACCTAAGGAATTTATGTGGAAACTTAAGGAAAAGAGCTATTTTTCCTTTTCAGTGTGGATTAATTTAATTTAATTAATAATAAATTAATAAAAATAGTTAATTTCAATTTATTTTTGCCTTAATTTTCTGACTACTGGAG
Source organism: Callithrix jacchus (assembly GCF_049354715.1). Taxonomy (NCBI): domain Eukaryota; kingdom Metazoa; phylum Chordata; class Mammalia; order Primates; family Cebidae; genus Callithrix; species Callithrix jacchus. The sequence continues at coordinate 122,709,654 of NC_133524.1, forward strand.
TAAGGGTGCAGACTTTCCCTACTGCACATAGCAGTGCAATTTTTTTCTGCTGTGAATAACTTCCCACCAACAGAAAGATCTGGGACTCAAGACCTGCCATTCAAATTATTTTGTCCCATGGGGTTTTCCCTTGATATGGTGTTCTCCTTTCCCTAGAAACAGGACCTCTGAGATTTGTACTTCAGTGATTGCTCTTGCTCTTCTGGGTCTATCCACCTTGTAGGGCTATCAGATTCTTGGATGGTTCTGGAGAATGTCTGCAAAGAATTCTGTTATGTGACCTTTCTTCAAATCGGCCAGCAATGGGTACTAACACCTACTCTGAAGGATGTAGTAAGGTAATGACATAGGCTGTGTAACATTCCTTGGTTGTAGATAGGCTTCCTGTGATGGCTTTCTTGAATGCTGGTTATACTGGTAGTGAATGTGTCACATGGACAGACCCAGGACCTCTGTTTTGCCAGAGTGTTGCAGACAGTGGTGTTAGCTGAGACCACACAGACATTTTCTCCTTTGTAGCCAGTTTCATTCTACTGAGAGGTATTTAAATGGCATGTGTTGGTTGGCCTTCAGCTTGGAGGTGGTTCTTGCAAGAGAGCACCAGCTTTGTTAGTAGCTGTGGGATATGAGCTTTCCCTAAGTTGCCCAGAGGAAGTATTCTGGATTCTCAGGCAATAGGCAGAGCCATAAAGCTCCAAAAAGTGTATGTCTTTTGTGTTTAGCTATGAATGGTGAATAAATGCCAGCAGATGGAAGGAGGTTTATGTAGATCTGAGCTTATATTCTCCTTGGGTGGGCCAGGCTGCAGCACCAGTGGAGATGGGAGGTGGTTCTCAGGCCGCTGGGGTAATGTTTCAGAAGGGTGTATAACTGCCTCTGCTATGCAGAAGAGTTCACAAATTGAATGGGAATTAGTGGGCAGCAGTAAGTTTCACTCAACTTCTATGCAATTTACAAGACCAGTCTCGCTCCTGCAGTGCCCCACTAACAGTGCCGGGTTTAGATTAGGCAGCCTGTGCACAGGACTTACACTTAGCCCAGGCCATAAGGTTCCTTGCAGAGATAGCAACTATGGCTTTTAGGCCATACCCCTCCCTATCTAAGAGTGTGGCTGGGCACCCATATCCTGTACTTGTCTCTGCAGCGCACATTCTGATCACCACCCCAAACCAGGCTCTGTTTAAGAGAGTTTGTCCCCACTTGAGATCATATCACAAAATTCACTTGGGACCTTATTTCACCCTGCAAGGACTCACTGAGCTTACTGACTGACTTCTCTGAGAGCCCCTGTGAGATATAGTCTCACTACCTTCCCTCAGTGTAATCAGGATTTCCTTCTATACTTCTAAACTGAAGGAAGGCATTCCTGACTATACTGAGGGAAGTCAATATGGTACTTCCCTCAGTATAGTCAGGAATGCCTTCCCTCAGTTTATGCTGGAGACCGGTATTGCCTACAAGGCACTGCCTGCTGCTGCTTCTACTTTTATATTCCATGCAACTCCCTACATTTTTTCCAGGTCTGAATAGGGTCAAGGCCATCTCCTGTGACCTCAATTTTCAGATTCCCTGGTGGTGATGTGAGCTCTCCAAACAATTTTTTTGATTACCAAAACTGTTTTGTTATTTTCTTTTGGGTTTATTTTTTGTAGTAAAACATTTAATTTTCTTCTCATTTCCTTGTATGTATATCATATAGGTATTTCCTTTATGGCTACCATGGAAATTAGTTTACATACTAAAATGAAAACACTCTAATGTGAATTTTTATAATGTAGTAACTTTGGAAATTAGGTTTTCTCTCTTCTCCAGGGTTTCATTTATCTATTTGTTTTTAAGTTATTGTAGACTGTATCAGTCCAAGGTGTAAGCTTAATTTCAATAACATATAAAGAGTATGCTTCTATGAAGCTATGTTCTACGCCCTTTAGTTTATGTCATGAAATTATATCCTTATACTTCATGTGTCTAAAAAAATTGACTAATAAATTTAATGTATTCGTTTTTTAAATAATGTAAAAATAAAAAGTGTGATTATAAACCATAGTTATTTTAATTCTAGAATTTATAATTAGATACCATTTCCTGTGATGCAGGGGACTACTTTTACTTGGTTCCAAGCTGATTCCAGTTGGGGTTTGCAGTGGTTAGAAGCCTTTTCCTCTATTCCCCATGTGGCCATCCTGAGTTTCTGTGTTCATCAGTATTTCTGTTACTTCTCTCATGCAGTCCAGCACTGTCTCTCAGCTATTTTCATTTATATGTAATTGTTTATTCATTGTTCTGGCTACCTTTGTGAAAGGGGATGAGTGCTAGGGGATTGTAGCCAGCCATCTTAATAATGTCACCTGCCCATGTATTTTTTTTTTTACTAAGATCACTATTTCATTATAAATCTTTGAGGTTTTGACTACAGTTCTTTCATTAAAGGAGACACTCTTGTATTTCTTGTAGGATAGGTCTAGTGATAACAATGTCCCTCAGCATTTTTTTTAATCTGGAAAGTTTTAGTTTGTGTCCTTTTCAAAGGACAGCTTTGCCAGATATAGGATTCTCAATTGATGACTTTTTTAGTGCTTTGAATATATCTGCCTACTTCCTTCTAGTCTTCAAAATTTCTGATGAGAAATCTGCTGCTAAGTTAATTGAGAATCACTTCTCTGTGATGATTCATTTCTCTCTTGCTGCTTTCAAGACTGTTTTCTTTTGTCTTTTGATAAATGGATTATAAATGTGTTCCAATGGGAATGTCTTTAAATTCATTTTACTTGGGATTTTGTGAGCATATTTGATGTTTACAGTCAAATATTTCGTCAAATTTTATCCATTTTTTAAAAATAATATCTTTGCTCCTCTTTTTTATTTTTTCCTTTGAAACTACAACAATGTGTATTTTTGTCTGCTTGATGGTGTCACAGAGGTCTCTTAGGCTCTGTTCACATTTATTCAATTTTTATTTCTCTCTTTTTTTCGGACTTGATAATTTCAATTATTCTATATTTAATTGTACTGTCCTTTTGCCTGCTCAAATCTGTTTATTAGTCCCTCTAGTGAATTTTTTATTCCAGTTTTTGTACTTTGTAATTCCATATTTTTTGTTTCTTTTACTCTTTTCTTCCTTTATTGGTATTACTATTTTGTTAATACATTATTTTCTTTACTTTCTCTAAGTCTTCTTTAGTTCATTGATTATTTTCAATACAGGTATTTAAAGTGCTTGTTTAGTAAGTCTGTATCAGGTTTTTGTTAGCAATGGTTTCTTGAGTTTTAATTTTTTTCTTTGAATGGGCCACATTTTTCCATTTCTCTGTATGCCTTGTGATTTTTTGTCAATGATGTCCATTTGAATATTATAGTGTGGGAACATTGGAATTCAGGTTTTCCCTCTTCCCCAGGGTTTTCTTTATTTATTTTTAAAATTATTGTAGTCTGTGTAAGTCTGAGGTTTAAACTTCAGGTCTTTTCAAGTATTTTCTGATCTTCTGCCTTTTCTTGGGCATGTGTGATGACTTTCTAAATTTTTCACACGTGGGTGCATTTGAATGTCCCAGTTTTTAAACGTCTGGTTGCCAATAGGAGAAAAAAAGAATGAATTCAGGGAGGGAGCATAATTACTTCAGCCAGAGAGAAAGTAGTTGCAACAAAGTTGGTGAGTGTTACAATAATGGCTGCTCACCTCTGTGTCTGCACTTCTGCAATCAGAAACAGCAATCAGCAATCAGAACATAGATCTCATTCAACAGGAGTGCAGCATACATATTTCCCATTCTGCCTCGGGAAGCTGAATGCCTGCTACTCCAGGAACACATGAATAGTTGTCTGCTACAGGGCTGGTGGTGCTGGATGTCTGTGTGCTACTAATGTAATAGCTAAAATTGACTGAAATTAACTCTAATTTAAAGACTAAACCTTCATCTGTAAGTTGCATGCCTTTGAATTGACTCTAGAGCTCCAAAATTGTTACATCAGACAGAGTCTGCCAGTGCAATTGTTGTCTAGGTTAAGAGATGGATTTCTGGTGCTTCAAACTCTACAATTCCAGAATCTTTTCTTCTATTAACAACTGATTTCTGGCAAGTATACAAAGGCAATTTAGTAGAAAAATGATAGTCTTTTCAATAAAACGTGCTAGGAAAATTGGGTACCCAAATGCAAAAGAATAAATTTATATCCATACCTACAACATATTTGTAAATTAACTCAAAATTTTTCCTAGATTCAAATGTAAAACCTTGACATGTAAAACGACTAAATGAAAACTTTGAAGCAAATTTGTGACCCTGGGTTAGGCAACTATTTCATGGATATGATACCCAAAACCCAATGTATAAAAAGAAAACATTATCAAAATTTAAACCATTTGTTTCTAAGAGACACTGTTTAGATAATGTTAAGAAAACCCACAAACTCAGATAAAATATTTGCAATTAATATTTCTTAAAAGGTCTTATATATATAAAGAACATTTTTTAAAAATCTTAAACCTTAATATAGGTTGAGTATCTCTTATCAGAAATGCTTTAGACCAGAAGTGTTCCAAATTTGTTTTCTTTTTCTAGGCTTGAAATATTTGCATTATACTGGTTCAGCATCCATAATCCAAAAATATGAAATCCAAAATGCTCCAATGTACATTTCTTCTGATTGTCATGTCATTGCTCAGAAGTTTTCAGATTTTGTAGCATTTTGGGCTTCCGATTTTTAGATTAGAATATTCAACCTGTAAGAAGAAAAATAAGTATCTCTAACATAGAAATGAGCTAAATATTTGAACATACACTTTATCAAAGGAGATATAGCTTAAGCATATAAAATACTGATAATCATGCTTAACTGTCTAGGAAGTACAAATTGAATTCACAATGAGATACCAAAGCAAATGAATTAGAATAAATAAAATTTAAAGACTAATCATATTAAGTTTTGGTGAAGATGTGGAACCATTGAAACTCTCATACATTGTGGAAATATAAAGGGGGTATAATCACATTTGAATGCAGTTTGACAGTGTCTTAAATATTTACACATTAATGTATCATTTGTTCCAACCATTTCACTTCTAGATATTTATCCATGAGAAAAGGAAGCATATATCCTTACAAGCACTTCTACATAAATATTCATAAGAGCTTTATTCATAATAGCAAAAAGTAAAAGTAACCTAAATACACATCAATATGTAAATGGATTAACTGAGGCATATACCTATAATGGAATACTTCAAAGCAGCAAAAATAACAAACTAGTGTTAAATGCAGACACATAAATAAATCTCAAAATAATTATTCTGGGTAAAATTGATTCCACTTATATAAAACTCTAAAAAAATGCTACATAATCTATATAATTGAACTCAAACCATTGCTCACCTGGGGAAAGGGAGAAAGGATGGGACAAAAAAACTTACAAAAGTGTACAAAAATTTGGGGGTTAGATATGTTTATTATCTTTATTTTATTCATTACTTCATGACAGTGTACTTTATGTCATAACTTAGACTGTACTCTTTATATATGTGATATTTATTATATTTCAATTAAACCTCAATGGAGTTGTTGAAATATAGTGGCTATTGCTCAGTAGGACAAAGAATATAGATATACCAAATTTCTGAGGTTTATATATAAAGATGCAACTTCAGGATTTCCACTTTAGAAGGTCTAAACTTTGAACTGGGAATGTGTACATACAATTCTGAATACCACTGCACATAGCTATGGGAATAATTTATTCCATCATAGTACTTTTATTTTAATTTTGACTTAGTTGCTCTTTGATTTTGTGCTGAACTCGCATATTGTTTACTACACCTTCCTTGAACTTGTATTTTTCCATTTATTTTTATTTATTTTTTAATTTTATTGTGTTTTAGGTTTTGGGGTACATGTGAACATGCAAGACTGTTGTATGGGTACATACATGGCAATGTGGTTTGCTGCCTTCCTCCCCATCACCTATATCTGGCATTTCTCCCAATGTTATCCCTCCCCAACTCCCTACCCCCCACTTTCCCTCCTCGGTTCCCCCCAACAGACCCCAGTGTGTGATGCTCCCCTCCCTGTGTCCATGTGTTCTCACTGTTCAACACTCACCTATGAGTAAGAACATGCAGTGTTTGATTTTCTGTTTTTGTGTCAGTTTGCTGAAAATGAGGGTTTCCATATATTTTATGTCAACTCTTAGACATCTACCTTCTTTTCTATAGTGTAGCCTTTAGACATAGGTGCATACTCTCTTTTAATATGCATTGCAGTATATTTTCCTCAAACATTTACAATGTAGTGGGGGACTTGCATAGATGTATTCTTAATGGGATAGATCGCTATTTCTCAAACTCTGCTCTATTGGGATTTTAGGCTCAATAACTTTCTTTGGTTGAGCATTTTCCTATGCATTGTTGGATATTTGCGTATCTCCTTGCCTTCACACACTATATGCCTGTAGTATCCACCTGCTGAGTTGTGACAACCAAAAATTTCTGTAGATATTGTCAAATCTCCCTTAGGAGACTGCAAAATAATCTGCAATTGAAAACCATTGGCATAAAATTATTATTATTGATCTTTGTGTTTCTATCACCTAGAAAATTGCCTAGTGTAATAGTTGTTTATTAAGTACTGAGTTAGTAATTTTGAAAAGACTGCTGGAAATTAGAGGAAAACATTGGGTACTGATACATAGAACACAGTGAACTGCCATACCTCTTGAATTCATGGTGATGGCTTTCTTAGGAAACAAAAGTAAATGTTTGATCTAGCCAGTCTTTGTTGACTTGGTTAAAACCAGTGACTATTACTGGGTTAGATATGATAACAATTTTCACATTATCAATAATAGAGGTAGATCTCTGTTATTAATACTGCAAAAAAAAGAAGTTAAAACTCATGGAAAAATAAAGCACATTCAGGGTGCTTTTCAGGATCTTAAAAAAAAGGAAAGGTAACAGAGCACAGATTCTTAGATCCTAGAAGCATCTTGTAAATTATGTGGATTCTAGAATGTTCTACTTGTTGATTAATAAAAGGAAAATTAGAAGAAGCAAATGGCTAGCTCATAGTCATAGACTAATTATTCACAGTACCAAGGCCTTCTGGATGTTATTATTTTATGACAAGTGGTACAATCCATTTAGAACCGAGGCATATTTAACTGGTAATAGTGGAGGGCAAGAGAGCATTCATTAGTCTACTTATATTCTGGATCAGATTTTTTATTAAGTAGAGGAAATTTGACTTATTTCAATCTGAAATGATTGGAGAACTGGGGGAGAAAATGGGGTGAGTGGGGAAAAATGTTTCTAGGATACAAATCAACCTGAATAAGCCTCTACAAATATTGTCTGTTTTCTCTGACTCTAAAGTTAACTGTAAGATTGGAAAATAGCCTTGAAAACACACCAATTATTATTACAATGCTAATTTCACACAGAAATGTACAAAGCCAGACAGGTACAGGAAATTATCTAACCAAGCATCTCCCATAAAAAACCTGTTTGATATAATCATAGAGGACAGGAAAATTATAGGGGAGAACAATGTATCCACTATATGGAGGACATATAAAACAAGGAGGAAAAATAAGGAAACTTTGTATCATATGGTAGTTATACTATTAATTTTTGCAGAACCTTCATACTTTTGTCCTTAATAGCTGGACTGATTTACATTTTCACCAACAGCGTGTAAGAGTTACTTTTTATTTATTCTTACCAGTATCTATTATTTTTTTTCATCTTTTTGATAATAGCCATTCTAGCTATGGTGAAGTGCTAATTCATTGTGATTTTTGATTTGCATTTCTCTGATGATTAGTGATGATGGGTGTTTTCTCATATATCTATTGGCTATTTGAATGTTTTACTTCAGGACATGTTTATTTAGATCCAGAGTTTTTCCTTATTTTTAGTCAGATTACACGTGTTTATTTGCTATTGAGTTGTTTGAGTTCCTTATGTATTCTGGATATTAACCTCTTCTGAAGACACAGTTTGTGAATATTTTCTCTTTTTCTGTAAGTTTTCTTTCCAGTTTGTTGTTTCCTTTGCCGTACAGAAGCTTCTTAGTTTGATGTAATTTCATTTGTCTACTTTTGCTTTTGTTGCCTGTATTTTTGAAGCCTTATCCAAAAAATCCTTGCCTATACCAATGTCCTGAAATGTTCCCACCATGTTTTCTTCTAATGATTTCATAGTTTAGGACCTTAAATGTAACTTCTTAATCTATTTTGAATTGATTTCTGTGTGTGATGAGTGATAGGAGTCTAGTTTTGCTCTACATGTGGATATCCAGTTTTCGCAGCACCATCTATTGAAGAGATTGTTCTTTCTCTAACAAGTGTTCCTGGTGCCTTCATCAAAAATTCAATTGGCTGTATATGTGTGGATATATTTCTGGTTTCTCTATTCTGTTCTGTTAGTTGATGTGTATATTTTTATGTGAGTACCATGGTGTCTTGGTTACTATAGCTTTGTAGTATATTTTGAAGTCAGGTAATAAGATGCCTTAAGCTTTATTCTTTTTCCTCAGAACTGTGTTAGCTATTTGGGTTCTTTTTGGTTCCATAAAAATTATAGATTTGATGTTGCTATGCCTGCAAAAATTGTCATTATTATTTTGATAGTGATTACATTGATCTATCAACTATTTGGAGTAATATAGACATTTATATTACATTAATTTTTAAAATTCAAAAACACAAAATATCACTCAATTTGTGTGTCTTCAATTTTTTTATCAATGTTTTATCCAAAGTAAATAAAATCAGTATGTCAAAGAGATATTTGCATTCCCATTTTTGTTACAGCAATAATAAAGTTATGAAATCAACCTAAGTGTCATTCAACAGATGAATAGATTTTAAAATGTGTAATATATACACAGTGGAATACTCTTTAGTCATAAAAAGAATGGAATTCTTTCATTTGTGATAACATGGATTAATCTATAGGACATTATTTTATCTGAAATAAACCAAGTATAGAAAGACAAATACCACATGAGTCCACTCATATGTAGAATCTTAAAATGTTGATTTTAAAGAGGTAGAGGATAAAATAATGGTATCCAGAGGCTGGGGAGGGTAGGGGCAGGGGGAAATGGGGAGAGGTGAGTCAACAGGTCCAAAGTTACAGTTAGATAGCAGAAACAGGTTCTAGTGTTCTCTTGTACAGTAAGGTAACTACAGTTAAAAAAATACATATTTCAAAATAGCTGCAGGATAATTTTGAATCTTCTCACCATAAAAACAATTTGAGGTAATATATATTCTAATTACCCTTATATAATCATTACACAATGTATACAGGTATAAAAATATACCATGCCCCATGAATATGTCTAACTATTTTGTCAATTATAAACAAAATAAGTCATTAAAATGTTAGATTTTTCAGAAACAAAATTCAAGTTAAAATTATTGATTCAGTATGAAAGGTAAAGAAAAAAGCTAAGAAGATTATTTTAACAGAAGACATTTTCTTATATATTCAATATCCCTTGCTAATAAGTGTTTCTCTGAGCACAAGTATTTGTGATTAAAAGAAAGAAATGAGAGACTATTATAAGATCTCAAACATATGCCCATCCAGCTGTGCAGCTGTTCAGGAGATCTTCCAGCCATGCTAATTTATTCTCAATTGGCAATTAAAAAGTGGCAATTATTAAGAAAATTAAGTAAAGAAATCAAATAAGCAAAACTCTACAATTTGGATTCCATAGGAATTCTCAGTTTAATGCTCTAGTATTGAACAGAATATATTTTCACCATCAAGACAAGAAGCACCACCAGCTATCATCTTTACTATTTTTTTGTGTGGGGTTTGTTTGTACGTGTGTGTGTGTGTGTGTGTGTGTGTGCAAGCAGACAAGCCAAATAAGTAAGTAAAACCCATCAAGTACACAAAGAAAAGAAGCAGGTACAGAGTACAGAGTTAAAAACTAAGATTCTAGGGGAGGGGGCAATTACTAGAAAGTGGGGGGGCCTGTCAATTGCATTTTCAGATTTTTCATTCCTACTATTTAGGAATACAATTAATTTGGTGTATTGACCTTATATCCAGCAATCTCAGTGAACTCATTTATCTGTATTAATAGTTTTTTCAGGTATTCCTCAGGATATATAAGATCATTTCATCTGCAAATATATTTTTTTCTTACTTTCTAATTTACATGACTTTTATTTCCTTGATTTGCCTACTTGCCCTTGATAGAACCTCCAATAAAACATTAATGTGACAAAAGCAGATATCCTTTTCTTGTTCTCAGATTTGGAAGAAATGCATTCAGTCTTTCACCATTAAACATGATGGTAGGTATGGAATTTTCATAGGTGTCTCTTGGCTTCTTATTAAGTATTTACCTCAAATAACTAAGAAATACATAATGCATATATAGCAACTCTCAGAGTGTCAGAACACATTAAGTGCTAAATAAATAGTACAAATGTTTAATTATTATAATTCATACTAAAAAATGAACTAATTTGCTCTAATACATCAAAACTAGCAATAAAATTTATTGATATGCCCTTACTTCATTTGACATCCTGTCTCTTTCCTTATAAAATTAAACTCCATGGTTAATTATTATAATCATTATTTTTATTTACAATTCAGCTTTCCCTCTTTGCCTTTCGTAAACAAAATTGGCCAAACTAAACGCAATTACCTATTTATTCTTCATCAGTATGGTGCAGCTGAATGTGACTGGAGGAAAACACACAACTGCATAGACTGATCTCCATTTAAACACAAGAACACAAACCTAAAATGAGCCCTTAATGATGTCAAATAATGACAGCTCTCCTTTCCTCTAGAGAACTACTTTATACCTTTTCCATCCTCAAATCCCAACATCTCTTCCATCTTTACTTTCAGTTAATGATCTTTCATTCTGTTTTACTAAGAAAATTGAAATAATCAGAAGAAAAATATATTTTAATGTGAAACAATTAAAAATAATCTTGACAAGTAATGTTGAAGTTTATTTGAAAGAGTGAATGAGAAAAAATGACATAAAAATCTGTAATAAAGAATAATGAGAGTAGGCTAACCCTAATAAACCTTCAAACAGATTGAAAACTTCTTTTAAAATCCTTGGACTTTAGTGCTTCAATAGACAGATTAATGAAATAAAAATTTTTAACTTCCCCAATTGACTCAAGCTCATATGGAAATTCAATAAATGATAAAGAAAAAATCTCCAATATGTGGAGAAAACAGGGACAATTTAGTAAGTGATATTTTTAAAAGCCAGATAGTCATATGGAATAATATAAAATTAGGCATAGTCTTCATATGATGCACCAATATAAATTCCAAATGTATCAGAGATCTATAAGTAAAACATAAAAATATATAAGTATTAGAAGAAAACATGGGTCAATTTCTTTATCACAGGAAGGTGTAGTTATCTTTCAGATGATGGCCCCCAAATCCAGAAATAATAAATTAAGATAATGAAACATTGTTCTATACACAGCTTTTTAAAAGTTTGCATGGTAAAAAATGCCATATACAATTATAAAATACAAACAAAAGGCCTATTGATAATTCTGGCCTTAGAGACAAAGAACTAAAATTTGTATATATAAAGATTTCTTCCAAATTGATATTATCAACATCTTAACAGAAAAACTGAAAAAAATATGAACAGATGGATAATAGAAAAATAAAAAATGGCCCTGAAACTTGTGAAAAACTCTTAAGCAGTATTTTTACTTTGAGAAAGGCCAAAAAAATTACATTGATTACAATTTATTCACATATATCAGATTACCAAAAATACTAATGTTTGACAACTTTTTTGTTGTTGTTTTTGTTTTGTTTTTGTTTTTGTTTTTGTTTTTTGAGATGAAGTTTTGCTCTTGCTGCTCAGGCTGGAATGCAGTAGCACGATCTCAGCTCACCACAACCTCGGCCTCCTGGGTTTATACAATTCTCCTGCCTCAGCCTCCCAAGTAGCTGGGATTACAGGCATTTGCCACTATGCCTGGCTAATTTTGTGTGTTTAGTAGAGATGGGGTTTCTCCATGTTGGTCAGGATGGTCTCAAACTCCTGACCTGAAGTGATCCGCCTGTCTTGGCCTCCCATAGTGCTGGGATTACAGGTGTGAGACACCGCACCCGGTCTGGACAACGTATTTTATTAGAGATATACAGTCTTGTATATTGCTATTATGAATGCAAAATTCTGGAAATCCTTATGGGAAAAATTTGGCAGTAACTAGCAAAACATATCTGCATTCATCATTTGAGCCAGCAAATGCACTTCTAGAAATCCTTCCCAAAGTTACTCAAGCAAAAAACACTAAAAGACATATGAATAAGCACGTTGATTACAACACTATTTTTAATGGCAAAGGCATGGAAATAATCCATATGTTCCCAAATAAGGGTAAGGTCAAATAAATTATAATAAATTCACACAATAAAATACCCTGAATCTATAAAAAGGCAAATGAAGAAAGTTTCCACATTATGTTATGGAATGATACTTAGATTATAATATGTAAAAAAAGCAACTGGCAATATTGTGGCTTAAAAAGAAAACAATGGAGCAGTTAGATCATAACTAATACATGATTTTTATGGTGGAGGGAAAACATAAAGTGAATATACTTTCTTTGTAATTTTGCCTTTGGGACCCTGTAAATGTTTTACATAATTGTAATAAAAAATTAGAAAGAGGAAAATGCAAACCTTAAGAATTGAAAACAAAGTGAAACAATTATTATAACTGTATATTAAGGTACTTATAAATAGAAGAATTGCTTAAACTAATTTAAAACAGACTTTTTTTTTCTATATGTTGTAGTGGCATATAGTCTAAGAATGGCAAGAAAATCTTCAGGTATATTTTGTAACCTTGTTGTTAATATAAATGTCAGTGTTGTTCCTTTTGATTTATTATTAATATATTGTATAACAAGTAACATAATTAGTTATGTTAGTATCATAGGGTAAATATTCTTGGTGTAACAGAAAAAAGATAAAAATATAAAATCAAAGAAGAGAAGCAAGTCCTATACTATTAATTGTTAAGAGAAAATAGAAGAATTCACTACTTATATTTAGATTTTGTAAAATTATGGAACATTCTACCTGTGTTGACTGAGATATCCTACAAGCAATGAAAACCCAATAATAATTAGCATCCTTTTTGCCCAGAATGTGATTTCTACATACCATTTCTCACTAAAGGGACCTAGAAGCCCTTTCCATGGTCTTTTCCATGTCTGAAGCAGGAAAATCACATGGTGAGTCTGGGTGATATCATTGTGTCAGGAGGCAAGGAAACTATCAAATAGATTATTTCACAAGGTTTACATATATCAAAATATCATGTTTTATTCCAAAAATATATGCAATCATTATGTTTTACTTAAAATAGGACAAAACTTAAAAATAGTAATGGTATTAATTCAAAAGAACACAGAAGCCAATTTAAAAGGATTCTGTCTTTGCATAAATATTAGACAATTGGAGCGTGAAAAATTAATGTCTAAAATGTGTTAAAGTGCATGAACTTTCCCTTAGAATTCTAAGTGTTTATAATGATTCTTCAAAGAGAAATGTCATAGATAATCATTAGAAGCTGCTAAGCACCAAATCATTACTTGGAAAATTTGGTAAAGAAAAATAAGTATTTACTCTGCCTTTACTATGAGAAAGGTAATGAAATAATTAATGATAGAAAGTTATTTCATGTGGAAGAATTCCAGCTAATAAATACAAAAAGAATATTAGAATTGGAAAATACCAGTTTTGCAATTTTAAATGAAATAATGGATCTCGGCAATAAATATTAGTGAGTGTTAATCTATTGGGTGAAAAGTTAGTATTTATAATGAGAGGAGAAGATTGACACCACGTAATCTCATTAACAACAATTTTGGAATAGATAGAGGTGGAACAATAAGACATTATGGTTTAATTTGGTGAAAAGTACATAACAAAACCTACTAAGCATTATTGTCAAAGGAACAGAATAAAATGTGACTCAATCTATCATCCATATTCAACTATTAGTGTAAAGAAAACACTTAAGCAAGAGGAACATATTGAATAGTATCACAAGAATGGAAACACGAAAATACAGAATATAGAAAATTTTGGAGCATGAATAGCCTGGATTCTTCAACAAAAAAGTGGTATTAAAAAAGAAGATGCTATACATTAAAATAGGTTAAAGAAGTATATTAACTAAATGCAAATGTGGACCTTCTTTTGATCATTATTTATACAATCGAATGTAGACAGTCTTGAGACAATTGGTCAAATTTGAAGATGGAATGAAATTCGAATGATATTATGTAATGATTTTAAAATTTTTCATGAAAATGATATAATAGTTATATTCAAAGGAAAAGTACCATTCATAACTTTCTATTAGAATAACCTCTGAAAAATTTGAGTGAAGTATGATGTCTAGTTTTTAAATTATAGTAGCCTAGCAAAAAAGCGTGTTTTTTTATGTAACAAGATTGGCAAAATGATGTAATCTTTTTTCTTTTTTTATGTGTTTGAAAGTTTCCATACCAAAATATTTTAATAAACAAACTTCTGCAGTCTCCCATTACCAAATCTATCTACCAAATTAGCCTCTATACCTTATATTTCCTGTTTACATAGATGAGCTAACCATGTGCCTGTTTATATCCAGAATCTCCATGTATGCACTAGATTTGTTTTTGTGCCTAACGAAGAATAATGCTCCAACAATTCTTCCCTTTCTCCTTCATTATACATTGGTTTACTTCTTACTGCATTCACATTGACATATGAGCATACTCTTAGTTCTACAATATTAACAACAAACAAAAAGCTATTTTTGGCTCATTTTTTAGTTATTGTCTTATTTTTTTGCTTCCCACCTGTAGCAACATTTCTTGAAATTAGGCTATCCTTAGGTCCCCAAATTACCCTTCTCTCATTCTCTCTTAAATCCACTGCCATTAAACTTTCAGAAAAGTTCATGGAAAATGTGAACTATGAATAACTACATGTATTTCAAATTTTTGCAGCAAAATAAACTTTTACTAACTTGTTATAACATGTCTGAACAGGATCTAGTTTGAGGCACTACAAAGGAAAATACATCAGTTTAAAAAGAGTTTCTATCAGAGCAACATGGATTCTGCTAATATAGAAGCAACAAAAAGCATGAAATTTGTGCTGAAGCTTGGAAAAAATGATGGTAAAATCAGTGATCCTTTGTGAAGAGTTTATGGGGACATCTCCCTAAAGAAATTAGCAGTTTTCAAATGAATAACCATTTTAAGAAGGGATGAAACAATGTTTAAGATGAAGCTCACAGCAGCTGACTGTCCATACCAATTTTGGAGGAAAAAAATATTCTTCATGCCCTAATTTAAAAGAACTGACAACTAATGGCAGAAACAGTAGACAACACCATAGACCTCTCAGTTGGTTCAGCATACACAATTCTAACAAATTAAAATTGAGCGGACTTTCTACCTCCATGGGTATCAAAGCCATTGGACCTTGGTCATCTACAGACAAGAGCAAAGCTTTCAGTGGAAATCTTAAGCAAATGAGAATAAGAGGATGAAGCAGTTCTTTGAAAAATCCTAACAGGAGATAAAATATAGTTTTACCAGAAGGAACCTGAAGACAAAGCACAATCAAAGCAATGGCTACCAAGAGGTGGAAGTGGTCCAGTCAAAGAAAAAGCAGACAAGTCAGGAGCAAACCCTATGACAAAAATTTTCTTGAAATGCTCAAGGCATTTTGTTGTTGTCTTTCTGGAGGGCCAAAGAATGATAATATCTGCTTATTAAGAGAGTGTTTTGAGAAAGTTAGCTAAAGCTTTAGCAAAAAGACCCCCAACCACTTTACGAAGGCTTTTCTCCACAACAGTGCTCTTGATCATTCCTCTCATAAAATAAGAGCAATTTTGTGAGAATTCCAATGGGAAAATAATTAGGCATCCATCATGCAGCTCTGATGTGGATTATTCTGGTTTCTTTTTGTTTCCTAATCTTAATAAAATCCTTAAAGGACATCTATTTTTCCTCAGTTAATAATATAACAAACACTGTATTGACATGGTTAAAATTCCAGGATCACCAATCCTTTAGAAATGGACTAAATGGCTGGTATCATTACTTACAAAAGTGTCTTGAAATTGATAAACCTTATGTGGAGAAATAAAAGTTATTTTTAAAGTATACCTTATAACATTTTCATGAACTTTTAAAAGTCCCCTTATGTAGATATTATTATTATTCCTATTTTATAGATGAGAAATACAATTTTTCAAAGTAAGGAGATTGCACAAGGAATTTTTAATTTAGAAAATATTATATTTACATTTGAGTTAGGATAACTTTAATAGTCTCAAAATTCAGCCTAGTTAAAACAACAGAATATAATTATATTGTGAGAAAACTGCAAAGGAATTAATTTTTTCCCACTATTTCTGTTTTGCATCATTACTTACACTTCATATATCACTTTTTTAATCACCTCTTTCTCACTACTTCCAATCTCAAGCTCATGATTTGTCTAATTCATCCATTTTATAATGATCTTAAAAGGTCTTTAAATGTGTTTTGGTTAGATGTTAAGTCTGAATATGGAAGGAGATTTTAAACTTCCCATTTCTCCTTCTATCTGAAAACATTCTTGGACAGAAACAGTGAAACAAGATAAAATAAGAGAACAGAAAGCTAATTTGCTTCATGCTTAAACTGGCTAAGGAAAGTAGGAAAAAAATCACATGAATAACTGCAATGTGAATAATTCACCTGCAGAAAATTGAAGACACTGTGTGTAATCCAGTGTAATTATGAATAATAGTTCCATCTGTGGATAACCCTTTTAATTGAGGCTCCTTGAGCTGGAATCCACAGACTGCCCCAATAGACCCAGGGGTAAATTTTAGGTATTCCATATTCTTTTCTTTCTTGTAAATGTAGGCAACAACCCACAGTATTGTTAGTAGATCCTGTGATTTTTGTCACCGATAGAAATAGTCTATATTTCTTCATACCATTGATACAGCATTTTTCTTTTAGCACCTTTACCAGACTTGCAGCAGGGACACCCCGTCTACTCAGCCTGCTTTGCTCAGCCACTTGCAGGAGAGAATACATGAGTGAGTGAGTGTGGGATCTGGATGGCCATTCTGAGAGCCAACACAGATTTTCTTTCTAGGGCTGCAACCTGAGGCTTAGAATTGAGTTTAGAACAAAAGGGTGCGTTGGGGAGTGCATGGATTAACTTAAATTAAGTCCCAGGTGGCCTTGGCCAAATTTGCAGCCAGCAGGGCTGCTCCTTTCTGCCTTCTTATAATAAGCCAAATGCTAAAGTGAAGGTGTGAATCTGGGTCCTCTTCAAACAAGAGAGAGAAAAGGGAGAATTGGAGAACTAGCCTAGTAAGAAGCTTTCCAAAAGGGAAAAAAACTCTCTCATAGAAAATCTCGGTGTATTTGCATGTATGTGTTAACTCCTGGCATAATGGAGAAAAGGAAAAAAAAAGCATAAATGTTGGGGGTGTGTGATGGTTAATATTCAATGTCAACTTTATTTAATTGAAGGATACAAAGTATTATTTCTAGTTGTATGTGTCTGTGAGGGTGTGGCCAAAAGAGATTACCATTTGAGTCACTAGACTGGGAGAAGCAGACCTACCCTCAGTCTGCATGGGCACCATCTAATGAGCTGCTAGCATAAAAGCAGGCATGGAAAGAAAGACTAGTTGACCTTTCTGGCCTCCATATTTCTCCCAGTCCGGATACTTCCTACGCTTGAACATCAGACTCTAAGTTCTTCAGATTCTGGACTCTCAGACATTCATTAGTGATTTGCCAGGGGCTCTCACAGACTAAACACTATACTGTCATCTTCCCTGCTTTTGAGGTTTTGAGACTTGGATGGCTTCCTGGTCCTCAGCTTGCAGATTGTCTATTGTGGAACTTCACCATGTGAACATGCGTCAATTATCCTAATTAACTCCCCTTCATATATTTATCTATCCTATTAGTTCTTTCCCTTTAGGGAACCCTGTCTAATACAGCTTTGGGTACCAGGAGTGGTTCTAGAGAAACAGATTTTTAAAGATGAATTTCTTTTTTGTTGTTGTTTTTTGTTTGTTTGTTTTTTGAGACAGAGTTTCGCTCTTGTTACCCAGGCTGGAGTGCAATGGCGCGATCTCGGCTCACCGCAACCTCCACCTCCTAGGTTCAGGCAATTCTCCAGCCTCAGCCTCCCGAGTAGCTGGGATTACAGGCACGCGCCACCATGCCCAGCTAATTTTTTGTATTTTTAGTAGAGACGGGGTTTCACCATGTTGACCAGGATGGTCTCGATCTCTTGACCTCGTGATCCACCTGCCTCAGCCTCCCAAAGTGCTGGGATTACAGGCTTGAACCACCGCACCTGGCCCTTAAAGATGAATTTCTTTAGTTGGTTTGGGGTTTCTAGAGTTGGCTGCTTAGTATGATTAGACCCAGAAATGCAAAGAACTCTACTTCTAATAGTAGAGAGAACACTGATAGTCTTTGGCATAACTGTTTAGAGATTTATACGAAATAAATGCATTTGATACTCCTGAGTCACTGCTTCTGAGAGGCAAGGAGTTTAATGACTCTATACATAACACCTTTGACCAAACATAGAGAAGCAAGGAATGAATTGGATCAGTTGCTCCTGTGTTTGCTGCACAAAGTGATGAAAGAAAACGATGAACTCAGGGATTGGAACTCCCAGATCCAGAAGCACGTACTGAGCCTCAAATCTTCTAAGACTGCCCTGAGTGAGTCTTTCCTCCTGTACAGAAAGCACAGAAAATGTGGAAAATCAGACACAAGCTTTTATCATGCAAGTGATTGACCTGCAAGGAAATTTACATTGGGGAAAAAGCCTCTTGCTTTATGTAAATAGATTCCTTCAACAGGAGAAAAACTCAATGACTGTAGCTTCTTTGCCAGATGGAAACCCTGTTGCTTTGAATTGCATATCTGATGGCTGGGCTGAATGCTCATTGTACCTAGTAATATGTCTGCAGTTTGCAACAACATCCTTAACATTCTAAAAGAGGTAGGAGCCATTTCAAACCATGAAAAAAGAAAGAAAAATACCAGAAAATTTTGGGGGTCTTGGCTAGTGCCCTAACAGGTGGTTGGGGACAGAGCCAGTCTAGGGGCTTGCTTTTCAGCAACACCAAGGCGTGGCCTCAGCCAGATGCCTTCAGTTGCTTCAAGTCCTTATTCTAGTCCTACAAACATGGGTAGACCTTCATGACAGGAAACGAAGCCAACGTTTCTTTCACTCTAACGAGAGAGAGGTGACAGGGCTGCATCCTGTCCTCTGTAACTGTGCCATTTGCTTTCAACAGGCTAGTCAGAGGTTCAGTCCTTTATCTGCATTCAGAAGAAAGTCTGAGGAAAAGAAACCTCAGAAAAAAGTGAAGAGTCTAGGTCCACATTTACATGCCATTCAGGTGTCCTAGATGAGTCCCCAAAATGATGCAGGATTTTTCTCTTGGCCCCTTTTCTGGACTCAAAGCAGGGTTGCCCTGTCTACTTCGCCGGCTGCGATCAGCCCCTTGTAAGCGGGGAGCTTGTGAGTGAGCCAGTGCAAGATCCAGTAGGGCCCGCAGCCAGACCACGCATGTCACCTTGAAGGGAATGTGGTGGTGCCCAGGCAAGGATGCTCATGACCCTGAAGCCCCAGAGGGGGTGCTAGTGTGCTAATTCACAATTTTAAGTCCACCATCCACATCCTGATAGACAGTGGTATGTTAGCAGCTCAGTAGGCCCCTGCCTCTGTTGCATGAGGCACCTCCCTTCTGCTCCTGAGAGCCAAAGGCCAGTGTGAGAGCCTTTCTGGGTAGCTGCACTCGGTGAGTCCCAAGCTCTTGTGCAGTATCCAAGAAGGATGAGCACATGCTGACAATCAAAGAAGGAACAAGGTGAGGAGTTTTATTGAGGGATGATAGAGCTTTCTGCTAAGAGAGGATGCGGGGGTTTCACTGTTTCTCCTTGCACAATATTACAAAGGTTATAGCACAGCTATGTGCACTGGAAGAGATCAAGATGGTTTGTGAACAGAACAGTGGAAAAACTTAGAAGTAGTTTTTTACTCAAATGCTATGACATGTTTTTGAAGAAGGTCATCAAAGAATGGGCATCCTCAACATTCACTTTCACTGTGTAGCTAGATAAAACAATAGACATCTCTCAATGTAGCCAGCAGTTTGTTTTTGTTCACAATGGGCATACTGACACATTTGAAAAGAGAAATTGTGTTTTTCGAGTCATCCCTTTTGGATGTTGCAAGGGCTGATGATGGTTAGAAATGGAAAAAAGTTATTTTGCCAAATAAATATTTGACTAAGAAAAAAAATCTTCATACTTTTTGCACAGATGGAGCTTCTACAATGACTGGCAATACATCTGCTTTTGCTACTTCAGTGAAAAAAAAAGCATCATCTTATGTCGTTGTCACACACTGCTTTTTACAGAGACATGCATTGGCAACAAAAGCTTTTGCAACAAGCCAGAAAGGAGTTTTGTCAAGAACCATAAATGTTATCAATAAAATCAGATGCAGATCTCTGAGTCACCTTATTTAAATTTTTAAAAAATATAAGTATAATATTATATTCAACTCTACCATATGGAAATTCAGTGGATTTCAAGACACGCCTTGCTGTTCTGGCTCAAATTATATGGAGAAGTTTTACTTTTTTTGAAAAAAAACTTACTCTTGGATCACTTTGGAAGATAGCATTCTATCTATTGGTTGATTTACCTGACAGATATTTTTAACCATATGAATGAGATAAATCATTAAAAATTCTGAAGTCACCATATGGATGCTTCTGAAAAATTTCAAGCTTTCTTGACTAAGCTGCCAAAAAGGAAAAGTAGAGTCAGACATACTTGTGAATTTTAGATTCTGAGGGAAATATTTTAACATAATTGAATGGTTACATATTATGTACTATCAATGTATTTGAAAAGAGAAATTTACAAAGACCTAGAAACACACCAGAACATTTTTAAAAGGTATTTTGGCATTGATAGCATTAAAGACGAAATATAGATTTGCAGTCCTTTCTTCCAGTATAAACTGTATTAACAATATTGAACTAGCCAAAGATGAACTCACCGATGTTAGAAAGAAAGAACTTTTATAACTGGAATATTACTCAGGAAGCCTTGAACAGTCCTAATGTTCATTGCGACAAACCAGTCCTTGCATTCTAAAGATATATCTATCTATCTATATGAAAGCTTTAATTTCATGTTCAATAATATATCTTTGCAAATAGATATTTTCTGCTTTTGTAACCATAAAAATGAAAATGAAAATGAAAATCAATTAGATATCCATCATAAAGTAGGTGACTCCACATGTTAATGGTCTTATTCAAGCTAAGCAGCATCTACTATCACAGTAATATGTTAAAACAATAATTTTAACTTGCTTATAATTAATATATATTATTTTGTTATTGATGTATTCATAAACATGTATATTACTATCTAATAAAGTTTATAATATTTAGTAATTCAATATAATTTTTCTTCAATACCTTATCTATTTTTTATCTAATACAAACATTAGTCTGATAAATTCATATGCTTTACTTGACAGCCAGCTGTGTCCAACTCTTTGAATGCAAGGACTTTTTTGCTTGTCTGTGGTGGTGGGTATCACAAAAATGATGCACTAACCTTTATTTTTTAGCTCACTAGCTATTGTTAGTGTTAGTGTATTTTATGTGTGTTCCAACACAATTCTTCTTGACATATGCCCCATGAAGCCAAAACATTGGACACCCATAGTTTACCAGATTGTCATGGCTCAGAAACAGTTAAGCATGCCCATCTCCACCCACCATTATATCTATATCTATATCTATTATATCTATCTATCTATATATAAGTTTTCTGGCCTTCAGTTGATAGGTTGTATACTTTGATTTAATATAAATCATATATATATCTTGATTTAATATAAAATATATGTTTTATATATAATATATAATATAAATTTATATATATACAAAATTTATATAAATTTTTATATTTAATATAAATCAAATATATATATATCTTGATTTAATGTAAAACCCACTTACCGATATTCTGAACACTGAACAAAAAATGTAGATCACTCCCTCTATTGACTACAGTTTTTTCCATCCATAATTCAATGCATTTACAGAAAATAATGAAATACAGTTACATATAAAATATTTTCAAGTCACAATTTCCCCCAGCATCAATTGGCAGTATGTATTGGCTAGAGTTTATAGGCATTCTTGTATTGTTATTCTGTCCAGTACAGGGTTTTAATATTTATTATTTGTCTGCATCCTGTTACTTCTTTTCCAAAGGAATTCTGTGCCATGACCTTGAAAAAAATCTTAATCTTATGTCCACAAGTTTATTCCAGTTGCTATTGTTGCTCTTGGACTGCACCACACTACCCTGCTACTTATCAAGTCCATTTGTCTGTAAATTGACTAAATTAAACATCCCAAATCCAATTTACTCAATCCTTCTACCATCAAGGGAGAAAATGATGCTTGTCTGTCAGTTAAAATGAAATGGGATTAAAATGACGACCACCAAGAAATGAAAAGAACAAAAAAATGAATAAAACAATTCCGTAAAGAATACAGTGGCATTACTCTCTATTGCTAAAGATGAGATATGCAGCTTTCAAAATAAAAAGAATAATTAAAAAGCCATATAAAATAACTTCACTCTGAATGCATTATACTGTTTCTGATAAAATGAAGGAAAAGATAAAAGAAATAGGGAGCCTTACTCCATTCTCTCAACTCGAGTCATGCCTATGATAAAATCTAAGAATCCTATGTATGACTCTCTTTTGTCTTTCCCATGAAGCTTTTAATTGAGCATTATGTTTCTGACAATATACCTTTTCTCTTTTCAACCCATTTGTTCAATTTAAACTCTATTTGACTCCTTTGTTACCCTTAGCCACTATTCCCAGAGCGGTTCTTAAAGCATAGTCCCTGGAATGAAAAGAGCAGCATCACTTAAGAACTATTTAGTAATACAAACTCTTGGGCCTCACCCCAGACTTACTTTTTCAAAACCTCTGGGGATAGAGCTCATCCACCTCTGTTTTAGCAATATTTGTTTTAATTAGATAACTCTTACGCATGCTAAAGTAGAAGTACCACTGGTAGGTAAATGAAATCCAGGTTTAATTTTGAGTTGTATTCAAATAATTGAGCATCTCTGTGTGTGACCTTTTGCAGATTTCAAAACCGCTCTGGGTTTCAGGTTCACCATTTGTAAACTGGATATTTTGAATACCTGCTTCA
Organism: Callithrix jacchus; assembly: GCF_049354715.1. NCBI lineage: Eukaryota > Metazoa > Chordata > Mammalia > Primates > Cebidae > Callithrix > Callithrix jacchus. Next base: position 122,732,987 of record NC_133524.1, read on the forward strand.
TGGATTGTCTGAGAGCCATGAAGGTTTATAAACTGCTCCCTCACTCTGATTCCCAGTTTTCTCAGATAGATGTATAATCAAGATAATATTACCTACCTCCAAGAGCTGTGAACATTAAGTATTAGTACTAATAACATAGTTTCTATCACTATGTGGAAAATATTTAACAGAAAATGAATGTTAATTTCATGTACTTGCATATAGCAGTTATTGGATACGAATCAATAAATTTCAACTGATTTTTTTCTGAAGTATCAGTTGACATATATATCAATTTATAATCTCAATTTTCCTGGGCTGCCCATTTTGTTTCTTTTTAAAATTCAGCCAGTATCTGCTTATTGTAGTATATTTTGCTTTCTTTAGACTAACAGCTGAACAATATTCTACTTATTTGAATTTTAAGAATATATGATAGGGTGATCATAGCAAAAAATAATTTATACATTTTAAAATAACCTGAAAGTGTAATTGAATTATTGTTCCCTCAGAAGATAAATAATTGAGGGAATGTATACCTCATTCTCCATGACATGTTTATTTCACATTACATGCCTATATAAAAATATCTCATGGACCTCATAAATATATACATGTACTGTGTACCACAAAAATAAAAATAAAAAAGCGTTTGTGATTACCTTTGAGAAAACACATTTAAAATTGCAATATAGAATCTCCTTAAAATGGCCAATCACTTTTCATTTTTACTGTTGTGTGTTCACGACACAATCACTGATTATGTTGAGCTAATTAGTAACTATTTGTATGTAATTGTAATCTATAATTGCTGAGAATTATTTTGTAATTTGTGTAGGGAACCAATCCCCACATCACCTGTGGGTACCCCGAGTTCAGTGGCAACAAAGGATTAAGAAAAAGAGAGATTAAGAATGCAAAGAGTGGGACCAGGGGGCCATCACTTTTTACTGGAGTGAGTGAAGGTCCTGAGATTAGGTTCACCACAGTATTTATTGGATACAATAACTTTGATCTATACGGTAGGGGTGGAGTGATGGTGGGGAGAGGGAGACATGATGGTGGGGTGAATCAGTGAGCCAGAACTGAATGAGTGAGCTGGAACTGAATCAGTGAGCCAGAATTGGTGTGTCATTCTAAACATTGAGAACAGTGACAGTTTGGGAGTTTCACAAAACAAGATCATGTGGTTATCTTTAGCCTATTAACTTTGTGTAGCTGGTGGAGTTCGGCCTTCCAAGGAACCTACAAATCTGGTTACATCTTAGTGCTATGAAGGGGTTTTACGTCCTTGAGCACAATGTTTATGGTAACAGAGCCTAGGTCACCCTGCACTGGAACATGCGGCATGGAGAAGTTTGCCTCCCCAGAGGCCTCCTGCAGTTTGCTGTGGTTTGTTGTTCCCAGTTTATATGTTACTCATAACCAATTTATGTAGGGACTCTGTAAGTCCTTTTTCCTTTGCTGCTTCCACCAACAAATTTTTCATTAATAAACACCTTCTACATAGAGCTCAAGGCAATTCATACAGTTTGGAAAATTCAGGTAATAAGAATAGCTCAGTAGAATATATTAGGTATAAAGACTTTCTTTTCCTCATGAGCATCGTAGAACATAAAGGTAATTCATATCTTTTTTCCAAAAGCAGTGTATAGGTCTCTGTAACACTTGACAGTTGTTTCTTCTTAATGTCAAATAAATCCCCATTTCTTTAAAAAGTTTCTTCTTCAGTTATTTACCCACAATTTTTCCAAAGTCTTGCTTAGGATTTTGATAAAGATTTGAATACTATGACACTTTGTGAAGATAAGTGGGTAGCTTTTAGATTAATGTAGTAAAACATAAAAAAGTATAAACTATACATTTCTCAGGAGATATAGTGAAAAGAGCACTGATCACAGAATCAAGAAGCACATGAGCGGTGACAGCAAATGTATTTGTAACCTCAGCCAAGTTTTTTTTCAACCAATATTAAAATTTCTTGCCTGTTAAATTGGTTGATGTAAAGATAACATCATGTAATGTGAATATAAAATCTATATGAATACATCATTTTGTTTCAGATGTTGTCTTACATTAAATTATACTTATAAAACTCTGACAAATATATTCATGCTGTTCTGAAAGTACATATATATATAAATTATATATTATATATATATGTACACATGTTTATCCCCAAATTTCCATCAAAATTTCTTGTTAAATGAGATCCTAAATAGAAAGGCTAAGACAATTTCATTTTTATTTGGTACTACAAAATTAAGGCAGACACTGTAGAAAACAGAAGTGTATGCAATTTATTACATCATAGATTATGATGTATTGCATCTAATAATTTATAATAGCTTCCATTTTTGCATTATTGATTTGACTATATGATAGTACCTGCATAGAGCAATATATATACTTTCGCATACTTGTGGATGCATCAATATGTTTAGAGCATTTCACAATTTTTCATAGTCGTCATCTAATAGGGATGTATGTTCAAATTATCTGCAACATTATAATTCTATGTGAACTCCTTAAGTTCAGGAAAAGATGAGGTGAAAAACACAACAAAACAATTAGTACTAAGCTTGAATATATTTCCCACAGAAGGCAAAAAATGAATAATTCAGCACAACAAACAGATCTTCTGAAAACAATAGGATTGTACTTAATAAAAAATGAGATAACCTGTATAAGATACAACTTCAAAATATGTGTAAAGATTTGTTTATATAGAGAAATTAAATGCAGAGTTGGGGAAAAGTCAATAGTTTCAAACCATCTATCCCTAAATTCATAATAAAATTTATCTAACCAGTTTGGCAGTCCATATTTACAGTTAAACCTTAAAAAGATTATAGTAATCTCTTCTTGATAGGTGATGTTTAGAATCAATATGACTTGCTGTAGAATAATCAGTAGGAACTCAGCCAATTTTGAGAGATCCATAGATATTTGTGCCTGATATATGATAAGTGAAGAGCCATTTAGGTACAAGGATGCTCATTACAGTAATAATGTAGTGAAAAATTAGAACTATCAGAAATGCTCAAATGATAAGAGGTTGGTTGGATACATTGGGTTGCACTGATATAAGCATTATATAACTTTGAAAACTATATGCCATAGAATACAATTTTGACATAGTAATACTGCCATATTAGTACTGACAACTCATACATTTCCAGACCTTTTTCAACTACGAGGCACTGGCAGAAGTATTTTCTATATGATAATAAATTTATCTTTGTGAAAGCTTTATGGGATAGGTATGACCATTATTCTTCCTAATTTACAGATAAAGAAACTGAGGCACTAAGAGGTTCTATATCACATGAGCAAGTTTATAAAACTATTGAGTGGAAGATCCTGGTAGGCTAGTTTCAAATTATTGACTCATATATTTTAAGGCACATAAGAGGATAATTCAAAATAATACTTCATGTACAGAGGGATTCTAAATATGTATAGTAATTAGGTGAATACACAGGCAATTATATACATGAATATATTTAGGGAAAAATTAAAAATTATAAAGCAATATTTTAAGAGACATTATACATGATTTTTTTAAAAAGTTTGTGAGGTTTTTATTTTCCAGATTTCCTATGGTTCGCCTATATTTCCTTGGAGCTCATTTTTTGAAATACTGAAACAGAAACATTGTAAATAAGCCAACATCTTAGTAACACAGGACTTGTCACCAAGTAAACCATTAAATAATAGGTCATCTCAATAACATAGTTTCAGCAACAGTTTATGAGCATCCAATTGCATTTATTACATATAATATTTGTTAAATATTAAAGTGCAGATGAGAGGAGACAGAAATGGGCATGGTGTGAAAATAACAAAGAATGGCATCCTTGCCATATGAAAGTGACATGGGACAGACACAAAAATGTATTAGAGAAAAAAAATAAGGAGAGAGAAATCATGATTTTTAAGATAATGTGAAGTGAGAAGCTTAAATTTAATCATCAGTTTACAGACAAAAAAACTGAATAAATTTTAAAATGTGCTATTTGTTACCCTATGTAATAGATTTCCTTCAGAACTGATTTTAATTCCTACATGTCAATTATGTTTTCATTTTCTTTTACTTAAGTTAAACTAAACATTTACTCATTTCTTGATTTGTGAGAAAAAGATCCCAAAACTTTTAAAAAATCAACAAAAAATGTTAGAGATAGTTACAAAACGCAATATTTTGTTGGAAAATACCAGCTGTGAATGTTGCATACTATTCCTACACTATGAGGTAATTGGACTAAATGACCCTAAAGTGTCATCTAAGTTAGAAACACTTTGATTATAATTATAAGCAGGAAAAGAAATGATAGCCATAAGACTAATACTGATACTGATAGTGACACTGAAACTAATACTAATACCAATAAAAGATCAACACTAACACCAATAACCCCAATACAAATATTCACATTAAATCCAATATCAATTCTAATTAATATTAATATTAAGCAAGCAATCTTCATGCTTGACACTGAGTTTTACATGAACTTTGATTAAATCTTCACAATAACTTTATAAAGAATATACTATATTTACAAATAAGAAAAACGGAAGTCTTTATAATTAAATTGTGTGATGTATGACAATTAGAATGTGAATGTCTCAAGAGTGTCTGTCCATTTTCACAGATCATGCTTCCCAACAAAATATTAGTTTCACTTGGGTCTTTTGACACAGAATCACTGCCATGCTAAGCCATCTGAAATTATAACTTATCTTGTATTATACTAAAAACAACTTCTCCATCAAATTTTGTGAAGAGTTTTAATCCTCTTTTACTAGAGCTATGATTTTCCCCCCAGATTCATTCTACTATTTCCTATTAGCAATTTCAAAATCAGATAAAATGAAAACATATTTTGAATAAAGCATTTCTTTGGCTCATGGGAAATACTAAAAGTTAATTTTCTACTAACATTGTGGCAAACAAAATGAACTCTTGATGTTCACTGGCATTTCACTAATATGGTTTTGTCTCCAGAGTTTCTGCTTCTTCACTAGTAATTACTATTTTTTTACTCCACAATTTCTTTTATTGTGCTGTTCTTACTAAATTCCTTCCTAGTGTTAATGCATTTGAAAATACTATCATAAAATTTTATGTGCCAATAATCAAAACTTATTGACAGACTGGTTAATTGAAATCAATTATTAACAAGTAAGTGAGTGGCCTGAGCATGTCTATCAAAGATCAAATGGCTTTATTCTTTAATTGCTTTTCAGAATTCATTTTGATTCCTAAGATAAATACAGATCAAACTATGTAGCAAACAAGGCTTACACATCACTTTTTAGAACTTTAATACCAGCATTTATTTATCACATTTTAAAGTAAAATTGTTAAGATGGGCTTATGCATAAGTATTTGCTATCTTTTCTATAACCAGTTGATATTTCTGAAATAATCATTAGTGAGAACAAACTGTCTTCATTTAAGGGAACTAGGTAGCTCTAAGTAGGATGCGTTATCTTTCCTTCTCACAACTCCATGTAACCAATAACAGCTATTTGACTAGGCAATATTTAAGGGTTCTGTGTGCAGATTCTGTCATGGAAAGAGCAGATCCAATTGATCCACCTGGGAACTGATGGGTTAACAGTGGTCTCAATAGTATCATGTAGAGGGCCTGGCGCTGTGGCTCTTGCCTGTAATCCCAGCACTTTGGGAGGCCGAGGCGGGTGGATCACGAGGTCAAGAGATCGAGACTATCCTGGTCAACATGGTGAAACGCCGTCTCTACTAAAAATACAAAAATTAGGTTGGTATGGTGGCATGTGCCTGTAATCCCAGCTACTCAGGAGGCTGAGGCAGGAGAATTGCCTGAAACCAAGAGGCAGAGGTTGTGGTGAGCCGAGATCACGCCATTGCACTCCAGCCTGGGTAACAAGAGCGAAACTCCATCTTAAAAAAACAAACAAAAAAAAGTATCAGGTGGAAAAAATGAGTTAACATGACACAACTAAAAGCAATTTTCTGTTCCTCTTCGAAGAAGTATGCATATATAAGGCCATTTAAGCCCTGCTGTTTTTCTTGAATTTAATACATATATCTAAACACTTCATCTTATTCATAAAGTACGGATTTTTTATATTCTTAATTTTCACTACCTTCAAATCAAGTTTGATATTAGAACACTGATTTTGAACAATGTATTTCTGATTTAATTACTTCTCCACTTTAAGAAAAGTAAAACTGAAGGAACACATTTAAAAATAGAAAAAAAAAATAACTAATTTAGACTCCCACTAACAGTGTAAGTGTTTCTATTTCCCCGCATCCCCTCCAGCATCTGTTGTCTCCAGATATTTTAATGATCTCCATTCTACTGGCACGAGGTGGTATCTCAATGTGGTTTTGATTTGCATTTCTCTAATGACTAGTGATGATGTGCTTTTTTTCATATGTTTGTTGGCTACATAAATGTCTTCTTTTGAAAAGTGTCTGTTCATATCCTTTGCCCACTTTTTGATGGGATTTTTTTTTCTTGTAAATTTGTTTAAGTTCTTTGTAGATTCTGGATATTAGGCCTTTGTCAGATAGGTAAAATGAAAATTTTTTTTCCCATTCTGTTGGTTGCCAGTTCACTGTGATGATAGTTTCTTTTGCTGTGCAGAAGCTCTTAAATTTAATTAGATCTTATTTGTCTATTTTGGCTTTTGTTACCTGTTGTGGGGTGGGAGAGCAAGGGGAGGGATAGCTGGGAATTGGGGGGATTGGGGAGGGATAGCATTAGGAGAAATACCTAATGTAGATGACAGGGGGATGGATGCAGCAAACCACCATGGCATGTGTATACCTATGTAACAATCCTGCATGACCTGCACATGTACCCCAGAACTTAAAGTGTAATTTAAAAAAAAGAAAAAAAGTATAAAATTTAAAAAACCAGAAAGACTTTAACCCTAAATATTTTCACTCTACAACACTAAAACTTCTCTTTTGTTTTTGAAGATCTCCTTGAAACAAGGACTGACCCAGCCTTTATATTAGTTGATATTCCTGAAGGGCTCAAATTACTTGCTAAGATTTAAAGAAAAAAAATATCACAGTCCATACCCTGCTTTGAATCAACCTATGACCCCAGCCACAACAATTAGTCTGTCTGTTCTGCCATTTTCCCATCTCTGAAAGGGGGATGTTAATAGGGAATTGGTACTTGGAATTACTGTGAGAAATTACTGCAAAACACTTGGAGAAATACAAAGTGCTATCCAAATTATTGCTAATTATAATAATCACACTACATGTGAGTGTCCTATGCACAAAATCGTAAGTTCAGAAATGTAAATAAATTATTGACAAACTCTACTAAAACTTTGTCTTGATGGACAAAACAGAACCATGTTAGTTTTTTAGAAGGGATGAATCAGCAGAAATAGTGATACACTGGCCATAGAAAGAGTTGTAGTCATTAGTACAATCCTCAAAGCTGGTTGAGAAACATTAACGTCAACATAAATAATAGTGGGAGAATGTAGGGTTGTCTTTCCCGTTTGATACAGTCTGACATTTTTCCCATTCTTAAACCTGTGATTAGTGTCTATAATTGTCTTTATTTCTGTGCCCATTTCCATCCTACTGTAATAGCTTTAGCGACTCTTCCTTCCTTTTCCTGTCCACCCTATGAAGCAAATTACTTGAAGTCCTGTGAGTCTCAATAACTGAGTTGATGGAGCTGACATAGGTGTCTGCTCAATTCCCAAAGTAAAAGCTCTTCAGATCCCATACTTTATTCTCATGGACACACTATCAACTGATAGCCTACTTCCTTCTATTATCAACAAGATGACTCTCCTTTTTCCCTTCAATGTTACAAAGAGGCTAAGTTGAGAAACAGTGATTTAAACCAAGTCATGCTTTTGTGAGTCCTGGAGCTCCCCATCAAGACTTTGTAGGAGTATACCATAAAGAGAAAAAAAGTTTATCTTCTAAACATCTGCATAGGTTACATATTAATAGTGTCAGCTGTTTCATTCTCAGAGTCTAAACATGCTTGTAATTATAAAGCACTGGAATATCAATTGAAGTGAAAGAATTTCACTGCCGACTGTCATCTTGTGCTATTTTAATAAGATTGCATTTCAGGAGACACAAACAAACAAAAACTCTAGTGGATTGATTCTCTTTTACGAACTGTAACCAAAACACCCATGTGCTTCAAGAACCACTGAGTTAATAATAAAAGGGAGCAAATATTGCTCTCCTTGTTACAAAGGCCAAGTGCCAATTGCCATTATCATTATATATGCTTATAGTTTCTTTTTTACAGCATGATTGAAGTAAATTGCGCATACCATAGAATTCACCTTTTAAAATTATACAATTCAGTAGCTTTAGTATATTCACATAGTTGTGCATTAATAATCACAGTCTAACTTCAGAATATTTTTGTCACCCCAAAATAAACCTCACATGCTTTAGCAACCATTCCCCTATTTCTTCCTCTTGGCAGCCCCTGGCAACCACTAATATACTTTCTGTCATTACACATTTTCTATTCTAGACAATTCATATTAATGGATTAATATAATCTGTACCTTTTATGTCTGGCTTCTTTCACTTTGCATAATATTTTCAAATTTCATCCATGTTGCAGAATGTATCAGCATTTCATTTATCTATATTGATAAATGATAGTTCATTGTATGTTTATACTTTATTTATCTTATCCATCTCTTGAATGGCATTTGGGTTGTTTCTACTTTTTGTTTATTGTGAATAATGTCACTATGAACATTCATATGTACCTTTTAATGTGGTCACTATATTATTATTATGTTATAATTTTTCTCATCTATATTTCTTAGAGTAGAACTGCTGGATCATATGGTAACTCCACAATTAAATGTTGAGGAACTGATAAAATGTGTTCCACAGTAGTTACATTACTTGTCTATCCATGAGGGTTCCAATATTTCCAAATACTATTTAAAACATTTTTCCTTTTTGTTTTAGTTTTTCCATAGCGATTCTAATAGGTGTGAAGTGATAATCTCATTGTAGTTTTGATTTACATTACTGTGATGTCTGATGATATTGATCATCTTTTTGTGTTCTTGTTAATTCCTCGTATATTCTCTATAGAAATGTCTATTTAAATCATTTGCCCATTTTTAATAGTTACACATTCTTTTACTATTGAATTGTAAAAGCTCTTTATATATCCTGGATAACAGACCTTTTAAGTATATAATTTGAAAATATACTTTTTTCATTTTGTGATTGCCTTTTTGCTTCCATGATATTGCCCATTTAAGAACAATTTCTTTTTAAAACATCGAAAATGCCCAAATTATTTAGATGTTGCTCTTTGTGCTTTAGGTGTGTTATGTACGGAGTATGCCATTAGACTGAGGCTGTATTCACGCTTTGAATTTTTATGCAAAAAAGTACAACCTAACTTAACATGTAACCAAAGAGAAACTTCACTTATGAGTCCAATTTTTGTAACAGATAACAGTTCCTGAGCAAGTCAACCAGCATTCAAGCTCGGTTAATCACAGGCAGCCAGCTGGTGAGACCATATCCAAATAAGCAAACAGCCTAGCCGTAACCAATCAAGGTATGTCTGTACTTCATTTTTGTGTTCTGTCTATAAATATTCACTGTCCACATTACAGAGCAGAGCTCTCTGAACCTCTTTGGGTTTTGAGTGCAGCCCTAATCATGAATCATTCTTTGCTCAAATAAACTCTGCTCAATTTAATTTGTCAAGAGTTTTTCTTTTAACAGATTTTATGTTTAAGAAACCATTGCCTAATCCAAAGTCATACAAATTTCTTCTCACATTTTCTTCTAAGAGTATTATAATTTTATCTATTATATTTAAGTATTTGATCCATTTTGAGCTATTTTTTTGCATGTGGGGAAAAAGGTTTAACTTCATTATTTTATGTGTGGCTGTCCAACTATTCATACACTGCTATTATTTGTTGAAAACACTATTATTTCCTCATTTTCTCATCTTGGGTAAAATTAGTTATAAATGCAATGGTTGTGTTTTTTTTTATTATACGCTCGATTCTGTTCTATTGATCAGTAACCCTGTCGTTATGCCAGAGCCACACACTGTTTATTTCTGTAGTTTTATAATACAGTAAATAGGGAAAGGTGAATCATCTGACTTTATCATTCTTTCTCAAGATGGTTTTGGCTGTTCTTGGCTTTTTACATTTCAATGTAAGTTGAAAAATTAGCTTGTCAATTTACATTAAACATTATCTTGATATTTTGTTAGAAATTGTATTGAATCTACAACTCACAATGTCATCTTGATTATAATGAACATGGAATATCTCTCCACTTATACATCTTTAATTTCTATCAGCAATGTTTTATAATTATCATTATGCAACTCATGCACTGCTTTAACTATTTTGTTTTGCAATGTTATTTTTATTAGAATTGTTTTATTAATTTTATGTTAGATTGTTCATTGTTAGAATGACAAAACATAGTTGAATTTTGTATACTGGTCTTACATCCACTGAGTTTGTTAAACTTGTTTGTTACTCCCAGTAGTTTTTCTTGTTCATTTCTTAGGATTTTCTACACACAGTACCATGTTGTTTTCTAGGTTGTATTATAGTAAAGGGAAAAGTGCAATAATTCTCTCACTATTCTATCAAAATGGGGGGAAGAGTGAAGTCATGTATTTTAAGAAAAGTTGGAGAGACATATTGCTTTTTGGAAATGCAGTATGTTCTCGTGTGTTTTGTATATGCAGAATGCATTTTCAGTTTTTCAATTAAGTTAATATTGTTTACTTTTCATATTTATGTTATCTGTCTGGCCACTTGTTTTTGTGATTGGTATATAAATTTGGAGTCAGATAAGCTGAGTACAGGTCTTGGTTCTACTACATAATAGCTGTGAAACTTAAAGAAAACTATTAAGGTATTCATATTCCATTTTCAGCCTCACTGTGGGCAACAGTGTCATTGCTAGAAATAGGACTTCACCATGGATGAGCAGCATATCCCAGATGCATTTGTATAATCTTGTGAATCCATTGTAAACCTTTGTATCTCCTGTAAAATGAAAATATTATTATATCTTAAGTAATAATAGTCTATTTCCATCAACAGCAAAATACTTAGAGGGTGAACTCAGATGTGCTATCAACAGTGTAAACATTTTAGCCATAAATACTGTATGAGCTTTGGCTTCATAATGATCATTCATTAGCTTGAATTATCTCATTCACAGTCTACACTTCTTCTCTGCAAGACTTTCATATTTTATTTTAATTTCTTATGCAGTCCATAAATGAGCAGATTTGTAAATGACTGCTATTTTATGACTTTCAATTTTTAAATACTTTTCGAAACATATGATAGAATTGAAGAGATGTAAATATGTGAATAAAACATGCCAGTCACTAAATGGTGTAACTTCTTTTAAGTCAAACTTTTCTGCTTGGTTTTTTAGAATGAGTATATTTTCTATGTTGTGAAACAAAATATAGCAAGAATGTGATCAAATAGTCTTATAGTAGTGGTTGCTTTGTGCTAAATACTAAATCTTTTAAATACAATTTTGAAGCCAAAACATTGCTTTCTTATTCTGATAAACTCAAACTGATAATAACAAATTTAACACTGAGCAAATGGTAAACTCTGTCTCGGAGATGATAAAAATAATATCACTAATTTCTCATCTTGTTCCACCATATGATGAAAATAAACACTAAGATACCTTTAAATAAAATGTAGGTTTACACATCTTAAATAAAACATTGTGGCTGTGCAAGAAAAATGATAGTTATTGTTTATAAGAAAGAAACATAAATGAATACAAACTAATTTCACCACTTAAAATAATAGATAAAATATTTTTAGTTATTTGAAAATAGTAAACTGTATATCACATAATCTAACATTTAGATTCATATCTTGAGGCTCCCTAAAGGTAAAGCTTATTATTGATTATGATCTCTATATTCAATTTTTTAAATTTTTATATGGTTTACACAGTGGGGTGGGACTCTATAGACAAGCCATACGAAAGTGTGTTATGCCAACCTTTGTTTTGGGAAGAATGTTTCATGGCAAATACAATACAAAAAAAACACAAATAAATGAAAATCCACCCTTCTAAACATACCATGTGACTTCAAGTAATGCTGGGACTTACAGGACTTCTGAAGCTTACTTAGGGGTATAGGGGCAGCAGATACAGGATTCTAAAAGGGCAAATGTTCCAAGGATTGTGCAGTACAGACCAGAAACTGTTTCCATACCTTCTACATTCCTACAAAAAGTAACACTTTTAGCTCCTTCCTCAGGAGAATGCTTAATACAGTGGTCTTGGTAAATGACCAGTCAGACGTCTTAGAATCTACAGCTCTGAGGATGGAAAGGCAAAAGTCTGTACAGCTCAAAATATTAAACACAGTTATTTTACCTTGATCTATGTTTATGTAAGCTTGAACATAGGTAAATGGCAGTATAATTGATAGGAGATCTAACCATAAATCTTACTGTTCAAGAATAAGATTTCTTCTGAAATCCTTTGGGAAGAGTTACCCAGGAGTATGCCAAGGGAGGGACTCATTGCAGATGTTGACAATTTTCCATGAAATGCCTAGAAGGCAAATTAAGTCAGTAATATGTGAGTTCAAATGCTTTTTTTTTTTTTTTTTGAGACGGAGTTTCGCTCTTGTTACCCAGGCTGGAATGCAATGGTGTGATCTCGGCTCACCGCAATCTCCGCCTCCTGGGTTCAAGCAATTCTCCTGCCTCAGCCTCCTGAGCAGCTGGGATTACAGGCACGCACCACCATGCCCAGCTAATTTTTTGTAATTTTAGTAGAGATGGGGTTTCACCATGTTGACCAAGATGGTCTCGATCTGTTGACCTCGTGATCCACCCGCCTCAGCCTCCCAAAGTGCTGGGATTACAGTCTTGAGCCACCACGCCCGGCCTCAAATGCTTTTAAAACAAAACAAAAAAAAATTGATAACTTGGAATGGAGTATAGATCCATATGTGCTTGCATATTTATGTGTATATATGTATATACCTCCCATATTTTTGCAGAAATGTTTACATATGCATACATATATATATACTTAAGTATTGTTTCCATCACATTTATTCCTTTTTTAAAAATTTACATATCTATGAACTACAGCCAACTCCACTTTAGATCAAAGCATATACCTTTTATTAATTCCAAGGTGATTTTTATACAATATTGCTAAAAAAGCCCTTTGGGCTGTAGTGTGAAGGAATATTAAAGATATATCTAAGGTAGGAAAAATATTTTAACTTCCTGTTTAAATGTTTATCAGTCTTCAATGCACTCAAAAGGTCAATATTCTATTACCACTTCTTATGTACAACTTTCAGACATTGTTTTTCAAGCAAAACAGCTAGGGTTAAAAGTCTGTTGCCTGATTTTCTGTAATTTTGATATTTAATAATTTAACCTATATTATGTAGGCCACACATACTCCATAAGAGATTTATAATAGCCTACCTAGTTTACTCCAATGATCTATAGAGCTCAGTATTCTGTTTTGGACAGTAACAGGTTTTTAAAATTGTTGTAATTTTTACAAGGCTCAAGAATTACTGGTAACCAACTACCTGAACTTAACACCTATTTAATTTTTTAAGGCATTCTGTTCAAATTTTTGACTGTAATTTTCCATTTGACTAGTTTCTTTCTTCATTTTTATTTGAAGATCTATATAACTGTCATCCCTCTGAAGTTACAAGTCAATAACCAAGCACAGATATTTAAAACATTTGCAAAAACAGAGCAAATATACATAATATAACATATATAAACAAATTATCTATGATATGCTTGATTATAGCATAAATTTGGGTCCCTTATGGTTCAAAATTATAAAAAAAGCCTTAATTTTTTTCTCTGTGCTTATACTAATGAAAAATAAAACCAAAAATAAAAAAGAGAACCCATAATACCACCTAAATCTAAAATTAAATTACCTTTGCCACCCAAAGAAATTCCCAGCTAAAAAACATATAGGCAAACAAACTAAAATAATAAAAACACAACCTATAACCTCAATTTTTATACCCTAGAAAGAGTTTCCACTAACTGTATGGCTGAAAAAGCAGGAGTGAAAACAACAATATTAATAAACTCTTCATGTATTACCACATAAAATAGAGAAGTGCTAGCAATTTGTTGGAAGGGACATGATATGATCCATAGAAAGGGAGAGGTGCACTAACCTGTGTCTGTATCAATCAGAAACTTGAATAGTGATTTTTTAATTGTAAGAACACTATTTTGAAGAAAGCAATTATTTTGCTTTTTCCCCATATCTCTCTATAATCATTTAAGAAATTGAACACCAAGGAAAACATGACAAAAAAAACCCAGAAAACAGAAGTATGGGGATGAAGGTGAAGGAAAAGATAGGGATGGTGATAATCATGGCACATGGTATTTTAGAAGATGTGGTCATTATAAATGAAACAATCCATATAGAATAAAACAAAGAAAAATGTTGGTGTCTCTTTATTCTAGTTACTTTATTTTTATACATTCATAAACTGAAACTATCGGCCGGGCATGGTGGCTCACGCCTGTAATCCCAGCACTTTGGGAAGCCAAGGTGGGTGGATCATGAGGTCAGGAAATCAAGACTGTCCTGGCCAACGTGATGAAACCTCCCGTCTCTACTAAAAATACAAAAAAAAGATAGCTGGGCATGGTGGTGTACGCCTGTAGTCTCAGTTACTCAGGAGGCTGAGGCAGGAGAATTGCTTAAATCCAAGAGGCAGAGATTGAAGTAAGCTGAGATCTCATCACTATACTACACTACAGCCTAGGCGACGGTGTAAAAAAAAGGAACTATCATTAAAGAAGACACTAAATGTAAAACAATATTTCACTAGGGTATTGTAGAGTTTCACTGGATAAATTCTGGCTAAATAGCAAAAATTGACCTAAGATTTGAGCATTTCAATTGGATCTTGAGCCAAAGGTCTGATAAGGGGACTCAATAAGACTCTCAGTAAAAAGTGAATTGACCCAAGGAAAATTCCTGCACCTTCTGTAGAAAGGTGGATAAAAATACCTTTGTAGAACTTTTTCTATCAGAATACTGATGAGCTGATAGAAAAACAAAGGAGCTATCAACCAAAAACCAAAAACAACACTAACGAAAAACATTCCTTATCACAGAATCTATGAAAATCAATACAGAAGAATAAAAAGAAATTATCAGAATGATTTACAGGAGTTTCTAAAAAAATGTGCATTTCAATTTCTAAAACATGAATATTTGTTAGATTATATGGCAAAGGGAAATTCAGGTTGTTAATCAATGGACCTTAAAATAGGAGATAATCCTGTATTACCTTGTTAGGCTCAATGTAAACAAAATGTTCTTGAAATGTGGACATGGGAGGCAGAAAAGAAGTCAATGTCATACTGAAGCAGAAGAAAAGGAAAAATCAGGTAGAGAGCTAAGGCTAGTCCTCAGAAAAGCCGCCTGCCTGAAAAATCTCAGCTACCGGCTAAAATTGAGCAGCCTGGGGAAATCACAGACTGTACCGGCACAGATAAGCAGGCACGGTCCAAAACAGAAGCCTTCTGGTCTTTGTGTGATTAACGGCTCCCAAGAAAAAGTTTCTCTCATTTTCAGACATGTTCATGGTGGGTTCTGTGGAAACTTGTGTAGGAAGGAGAGGCTCTAACCTAAAACAAACCCACAGCTATACAAACAAGAGAAGTGGCACTTTGGGTTTTCCTAGAGATATACCCATAGCTTCATAAGATAAGGAGAGTTGTGCAAACAGCTTCGCTGATAGGATAAGTTACTCAAACAGCTACAGAGATAAGAGGAGTTTCTCATAAAGCTTTTGGATTCAACTGTATAAACAGTAACCCACTCAGGCTCCCCTTTCCACTGTGGAGAGCTTTCTTCTTTTGCTTTTTAAACTTTTGTTCAAATATGACCCTTTGTGTCCATGTGCTTAATTCTCTTGGTCATGAGACAACAAGCTTAGATAATACCTTAGACAAGACGACCAGTGAACACTGACCTGTTTCAATATTGATGCAATGGGAGAAAGACTCCATTTGTTCATTAATATCTCTGAAGATGGAAAGAGATGAGTAGCTGAGAAATTTGGGCATCCTCTAGAAACTGAACAAGGCAAGGAAGCAGATTCTCCTCTAGAGCCTCCAAAACAGACAGCCAGAGTAAATCTCAATTTTATCCCAGTAAAATTCATTTTCATCCTCTGACTCCCAGGGCTGTAATAGAATACATTTATATTGTTTTAAGCCACTAAGTTTGTGGTAATTTTTTACAGCAGGAGAAACTAATATACCATGTATTGGGGGAATAAAGGAAATTTAAGTCCCCCCTTTATATATGTAACCAGTAAACTGAAAATCAATTAAAGTTTTTAATATTATAAAATTGAAGTAAATACATTTTAATGTGAAATATTAAAATAGAGAAAATATGAGATTAGTGACTCACTGATCTGAAATAGGTAAGACATTTGTAAGTATTAAATCAGTTTTTACCATATTAAAGTAAATATTTTTGTAATAAAATTTCTTTGAACTAAGTCAGAAACTGGCAAGCTAGAAAAACTGCTTGAAACAAATGTGAGAAATGAGGGCAATATATTTTATATGTAAAGGTTTATCTTACATCAAAACAAACTCTACTCTCAAGAGAAAAATAGGCAAGGAACATGAATTAACAATTTAAAAAAGAAAAGAATAAACAAGAAATAAAGTAGAATGTATAACATTGATTTAGACCTTGAGATCTAGAATCAGAATGTGTACAATCTATCAAAACTTACCTAAACTTTCTGTGTTTCAATTTCTTCACCTGTAAGTGTTAACAATAGCATTTCATGATGTTGTCAGGAATGAATGAGTGAATTTTCACCTGTAAGTTTTAACAGTAATATTTCATGATGTTGATGTTGAGAATGAATGAGTGAACCTATATAAAGTGTTTATTAAATTGTGTGGTGCACATGTAAACAATTAAAAACTCTCTATTAACTGTTATTAATCAAATAAATGCAATTAAAATCATGTTTTGAAACTATACAATGTTGGCAAGCAATTGAGAAATACATTCTCATCTACACATTTTGGGAATTCAATTGTCTTTGCACAATAGTCTTTATGCAAAAACAAACTGACAACATGCATTAAATGTTTTACAAAGTGAAAAATTAAATTGTTGTAACTCAATCCTTAATATTATGTTTGCTTTAGAGTGTCAATGGATGAAAACAAAACCCAGTTGTATACCCAGACAATAGAATGCTACACAGCAATTAAAAATAACAAATTATCGATTCACAAAACAACATAGATGGATGTCAGGATAATTATGCTGAGTTTAAAAAGGCGGTCACAAATAATGTGTGGCTTTATTTGTATGACATTCCACTCAGATGTCATTTCATTTATATGAAAAGGCAAACCATAAATATGGATAATGTATCAGTGATTTCCAGGTTGTAGAGTTTGGGGGAGGCTTTGCTACAAAGAAGCAGTATAAGGGAATATTTTTGAGTATTAGAATTTCCGGTATCCTGTTTGTGGTTGTGATTACAAAGACATATATATGTATGGATTAAAACTATAAAACTCTTTTTTAATTTGAGAAGAAGTCTTACTTTGTCACCCAGGCTAGAGTGCAGTGGTACGATCCCAGCTCACTGCAACCTCCGCCTCCCAGGTTCAAGTGATTCTCCTGCCTCAGTCTCCCGAGTAGCTGGGATTATAGGTGCCCACCATCACATCTGGCTAATTTTTGTATTTCTTAGTAGAGACAGAGTTTCACCATGTTGTCCAGGCTGGTCTTAAACTTCTGACCTCAAGTGATCCACCTGCCTCAGCCTCCCAAAGTTTTGAGATTACAGGCATTAAGCACCCCACCCTGCCTAAAACTATAAAGCTTGTATAGCACAATAAGCTAATTTTACTGTAAGTAAATTTGTTAAATAATTAAATTAAAACAAGTATTCTGAAAATATTTATTAGCATGGGAAATGCCCATAGTATATTAGGTAGTGAGGCTATATATAAAATTGTATCCCCATTAGTAAGATAAAATATGCATTAATTATTTACAATGAAATGGAGTGAGATGGAACAGGAAAGCACCGTATTTGGAATCAGACAGGGCATGTTCAAATCACAGCTTTGCTGCTTGGCTGCCTACATTACTCATGTAGTCTAAGTTTCTTCATTTGTAAAATGGCGAATAATAAGAGTGCTTCCCTCAATTCTGTTTAGTTAGATCAAATGAAACATGTATGTACAGCATTAAAAAATTTGCCTGGCACCAAGTATACCTATAATATATACTCTTGGTTAATCAGTCAAGGAAACCCTTACCTAAAATGTTCAAGAAAACAGGTAATAATAATTACTTATTCTTGTATCACATTCCATTTTTGTGTACAGCATAATTTATTTATCCAGTCTATTGTTGGTGAACATGTGGGTTGTTTTCAGCTTTTGACTATTACAAGTAATGATGCCATATACATTCTTGTGCATGCATTCTGGTGGAAATGCGCATGCAATTCTTGAGTGTAATTTCTGGGCCATAAAATATTTGTATTTTAATATTACAGAAAGTGTTCAGGTGTTCACATATTCTCACTCTCAAGTTGGAGTTGAACAATAATAACACATGGAAACAGGGAGGGGAACATCACACAGTGGGGCCTGTCAGTGGGGGCGGAGGGCAGGGGAGGGAAAGCATTAGGACAAATACTTAGTGTATGCAGAGCATAAAAACCTAGATGACAGGTTGATAGGTACTGCAAACCACCATGGCACATGTATACCTGTGTAGCAAACCTGCAAGTTCCGCACATATATTCCAGAACTTAAAGTAAAATAAGAAAGAAAAGAAAAGAAAGAAAACATCAAACTGTTTACAAAAAATAAATAAGAGAAAAAAATAATAAAAGTAGTTTTACAAATTCATATTCCCAATAGCAGTGTATGAAAGTTCCAATTGCTGCATATATTGGTTTACTGTGGTATTTTTAGTCTTTTTAATTTGTTTTGCCATTTTAATGATTTTGTAATGAGATTCATTAAGGTTTTAATTTGCGTTTTTCTCATTTTTAATATTTTGAGTACTTTTCCATATATGTATTGGCAACATGAATGTCATCATTTTTTAAATTGTCTATTTAAGACTCTTGCCCTTATTTCTCCTTAAATAGGCTGAGTGTTTCTTATTGATTTGTAGATCTTTATATGTTTCAGATATCTACTTTTGTTGCGTATATTTTCCTCCATTCTATGACTTTCCCAATAATGCTTTTTCATGAAAAAAATTATTACCATAATATTATTAAAGTTATCAATGTATTCTCTTATGGTTGTTGCTTTATGTGACTTATTTAAGAAATAATACAGAAAAATCATAAAAATATACTTCTATATTATCTTGTAGAAATTTTTTTCTCATTTTTAGATCTACCAGCCGCCTTAAATATGTTGCTGTGTACAGTGTGAGTTAAAATTATTTTGTCTATATAGATGTATTTTTATTCTTACTTTTTAATTTATAATTGATATAATAATTGTACATAATTGTGGGATACAATGTGATGTTTCAGTGTATGTATACATAAATCAAATTACCTAGTAAGAGAGTATTTTGAAGGTTGTCACTAAAACATAATAAATAATTTAATCTAAAATGCCTTTATTTTATAGTCGCTTGACCCTTAAAATAGTAAGAGAAGAAAAAGGTAATTTTTATATATTAACCATTTATAATTTATTGTAATGAGGGCTCTTTATTCCTTTTTATATATCAGAATTGTGCAACTAATGTTTCTTGTTAGCGTGAAGAATGCTTTCAGAATTTATTGTGGCACAGGTCTGCAGGCAGCAACTTATTTTAGGTTTTATTGATTGAGAAAATATTTTTATTTTACCTTCATGTTTTTAAGGATTTTTTCATAGATATTTAATGTTGAGTTGACAGATTTTGTTTCTGTTTTTCTATTTCTGTGCTTTAAGGATGCTATTAAATTGTATTCTAACCTCCATTATTTGTAATGAGAAACTCAGCATTATTTGTATTCCTGTTCCCTTGTATGATATATTGATTTCCTTATAAAACAAATGTCTATTAAAAATAATTTTACTATAAAGTGAGGTTTATATTAATTGTTCAATTAAAATTTATAGCAATAGCACAAATGATAAGGAGTGATAATGGAATTATACTGCTTTAAAGCTCTTAAACTTGTGAAGAGTGAAAAGTGAAGCACAAAATGGTACAAGGTTCTTTTAAATAGACTGTGATAACTAAGAATTCATATTGCAATGCCAAAAGCATCAACTGAAAATAAGAAAGATAATATAGGAAATACATTGAATAAGAGAAAAAAAATAGTAGACTGACCCCAAAAAAGCACTTATAGAGTAGCAAAGGAAAACAACAAATGAGACAAATAACAAAAATAGCATAATGGCAGATCTAAAACTATCCAACTCAATTAGAGTATTTGCTTTTTAAAACTTATTTTACTTTCTATGGTTTTAGTTACCTAAGGTAGCTGAATTTTTAGATATGTCAAACATATTAAAGGTAAATATTTAAATATATTAATAATAAAATTCCAGAAATAAAAAATTTATAATTTTTAATTTATGCACCTACCATGATGAAATCTCATGCTTTCCTGCTGTTTTATCTGTGATGTGAATCTTCCCTTTGTCCATGTTTCCATGCTGTCTACCCTACCTGCCTGTTAATCACTTAATAGCTGTCTTGGTTATCAGATTTGCTGTTGAGGTATTGTGGTGCTTGTGTTTAAATAACTTTGATTTTATTTAATAATGGCCCCCAAGTGCTAGACAAGTGATACTGACAATTTGGACATACCTAAGGAAAGTGGTAAAGTGTTTCCTTTAAGTAAAAAGGTGAATGTTCTCAAGGCAAGAAAAAAAAACCTTGCATAATGAGGTTGCTAATATCTGTAAAAAAGAATTTTCTATTTATGAAATTGTTAATAATATATTGTTGTAATTCCTCTATTTTTAATTATGGCTGTCAATCTCTTATTGTGCCTAATTGATTCATTATGCCTTATCATATGTATATATGTAGAGAAAAATAATCATATATATAGGGTTCAGTACTATCCATGGTTTTAGGCATCTACTGGGGCTCTTTGAATTCTCCCCCACAGATATGGAGGGCTACTGTAGTATGTCAAATATGAAAGGATCAAACACACTAATTAAGGCATACATCCTTAGGTTGGATAAAAGCAATCTAAAGCAAGACTCAACATATGCTGTTTAAAAGACAATCACTTTAAATAAAAAAGTGCAGGTAGATTGAAAGTGAAATGGTATGAAAATGTATATCATGCAGGTGGTAAATACAAGAAAGCTTCCATAGCTATATTAATACCAGATAAAGCAGACTTCAAGACAAGGAGTATTACTAGAAATAAACACATGAACTCTTAGTAATAAAAGGGTTAGTTCAATAGAAGGACATGGACAACATAAATGTGTTTTCAACTATCAACCAGCTTCAACATGCATTGAATATACACTAATAGAACTGAAGGAAAAAATGGAAAATTTTATAATCATGGTTGCACATTTTGTTATCTTTCTCTCAGTAATTGATAGAACAGGTAGATGTGAACATAGCAAGTGTATAAAAGATCTGAATAACACTGATAAGCAATTTGGTTTAGTTGTCATTTGTAGAAGACAATATTCAAAACAAGAAAATATATATTTCTTTCAATAACACAGAATACTTCAGGTTCCAAAAATGGTAAAATAAATTTTTCTTTCCAAGATGGCAGATAGGAGGCAGGGTTAGTGTGCCTTTCCCACTTGGACAGACAGAACAGTGTATGGAGATTCACACTGTAAACTTTTGTTCTAAGAACCACCACAAGAACATACCAGGAAAACCAAAAGAATTAACAGATCCTTTGAAAGAAGCAGCATGCCACTGCAAATTCTGTGAGACAGGCAAAAATCTGTCAGTTCCCAGAGTGTGAGATGGAGAAAGCCTGCCTTCAAAAACACAGCCCTATTAGGGAATCTGAAGATCCAGATGATAGTAGAAGGCATTAACCTTATTTAGAGCTGTAACAAATTTAAGGAGTAACTTGAATTATAAAAGTAGAAGCAGTACTGGAAAGAGCCTTGAAGGCATTCCCAATCTCCAGCTCAGGCCAAGGGAAGCCACCCCTGACTGTATCTCACAGGGACCCTTGGAGAAGGCAGTCAGTGAACTTTGGTGGGGGTTGCAGGATGAAAGAAACTCCCAGCTTAATTTTGTATGTAATTTTAAGTACATACAGGCCTGAGAGAACCTCCTGAAAGCGATCACCTTTGTCTTTTATAATGGGGATCAGGAGGAAGTCCAAAAAACAGAAAGAAAATTCCAGAAAAAGGCAGAGGCTCTGATAGCCTCCTTGCAGGCTCACAAATTTCAGAGTTCCTGAGATACACCTGATAACTGCTACAAATATGGCAAGTCAGGGTACTTTAGGAAGGACTGTACAGAAACAGAAGGAAGCCACCTTCTGTCCAATTTGCAATTAGGAGAACTGGAGGGCAGACTGTCCCTAAAGAAACATGTCACTGCTTCCAGAACTAGTCTCCCGAATGGTCCAGCAGAGCTGATGGGTCCCAAATCTCCACTCCCAAGCTCTGGTGGTCCATACCACCATTACTATACAGAAGCTCTGGGTGATACAGGAAGTTGAAGGGAGGAAAGTGGACCTCTTTATGGACACTGGAGCAGGCCTTTTAGTTCTCCTATCCAATACCAACCACCCCTCCTCTCCTAGCATGACTATGAGGGGCATCTCAGGAAAACCTTCAACCTGATATTTTCACAATCTTTTAGTTGTAGTTGGGGATACCTCTTGTTTACTCAGGCCTAATTAATCATGCCTGTATACCCAACTCGTCTGTTAGGCAGAGGTAGCTTGGCTTATATAGGAACCACAATATTTATGGCTCTAAGACAGATTTTTGTCTTCCTCTAGTGGAGGCTGATATTAACCAAGTTTGGGCAACTCAGGAGAAAATTGGTCAAGCTGTAACCACCACACCGGTCTGCATCTACCTTAAGCATTCTACCTCCTTCCCTAACCATAGACAATATTCCCTAAAACTAGAAGTTACGAATGACCTAGAAGCTATCATTTACAAATTAAACATACAGGGCCTTCCCACACCCTGCAACAGTCCTTGTAATACCCCAATATTGGGGATAAAAAACCCAACAGGGAATGGAGAGTGATCTACAAACTCTGCCTCATTAATGAGGTCATGATTCCAATTCATCTGGTGGTTCCCAATGTCTATAACCTGCTAACTCATATACCTGAAGGAAATAAATGTTTTATACCCCTGGGCCTAAAGGATGTCATTTTCTGCATACCATTACATCCTGGCTCCCAGTATTTGTTTGCATTTGAGAATCTTTCCAACCAGGCCACCCAGTTAACCTGGATGGTGTTACCACAAGGATTCTGAGACAGTACCCTCCTGTTTGGACAGGGTTCTCAAAAAATTTCTCTGAGTTTTCTATTCTCAGTTTAAAGTTTTACAATATGTAAATGACATTCTACTTTGTTTCCCAACTGAGGAAGTCTCTCAGGAAAGGTATAAGGCTCCCTTAACTTTCTAACAGAGGACATAAGGTCTCAAAATCTAAGGTTCAGCTCTGTCATACTTCAGTGATGTACCTAGGTCTAGTCTTGTCAGAGGGGACTAGGGCATTAGGCAAGGAAAAGATCCAACCCATATCCTCCATTACCCTCCCCAAAACCCTCAAGCCACTGAGGGGATTCTTAGGCATTATAGTATCCTGCGGCCTATGAATACTTGGATATGGTGAGATAACTCGTCCCTTATATTACCTAATAAAAGAGACTCAGGCAGCTAAGACCCAATCCCTAACTTGGAACAAGTGGCTAAAAGGGCCTTTGGCCAATTAAACAAGACTTGCTTTCGGCACCTGCCATTAGCTTTCCCATTAGGGAGATGTTCAATTTTTATGTTTCAGAAAGGAAGCAAACGGCCCTAGGGGTTCTAACCCAGGCGTGAGTTCCAGGCAAGCAACCTGTAGGCCATGTGAGCAAGGAGCTTGATTTAGCAGCTAAAAGATGTCTGGCTTGCATCCTGGCAGTTGCCACAGTAGCTTTGATGGTACCAGAAGCTACTAAGTTAACCATGAAGAATAACTTAATTTTTTATACCCCATGTAATGTTGCAGGACATCTGTCTTCTAAAAGGAGTCTCTAGCTAATGGAAAACTGCCTCCTTAAATATTAAGCTCTGTTATTAGAAGAATCTGCAGTCCAGTTAAAAACCTGTTCCTCCCCAAATCCCACCACCTTCCTCCCAGAGGAAGCTGGGGATCTTGAACATGACTGTGAATAGATAGTAGTGCAAACTTATATGACCAGAGAGGACCTCAAAGAAATCGCCTTAGAGAACCTAGACTGGATCCTTTTCATGGGTGAAAGTTTCTTTGTAGAGCAAGGGATCCATAAGGCAGGCTATGCAATAGTCACCCTGAATTATGTTATTGAGAGTGTGCCCGTTTCATCTGATATAAGTGCTCAACTAGCTGACCTATTTGCCTTTACTAGAACTCTTGAATTAAGCAAGGGTAAAACAGTTAATATTTACTGATTCTAAGTATTATTTTCTAGTCCTCCATGCCCATGCTACTATCTGGAAAGAGAAGGACGTCCTCACAGCCAAAGGGTCTCCCATTAAATATAATCAGGAAATCAACAGCCTATTATCCTCCGTTTTCCTTCCATGACAAGTGGCAGTTTATATTGTAAAAGCCACCAAGAAGGGACAGATTAAATAGCTAAGGGAAATAAGTTGGCAGACCAAATAGCAAACTCAGCAGCAAGAGGGCCTCAGATTTCTGAACTACTAAATGCTGCACTGATCTAGGAGGACTCTATTAAAAAAAATAAAATCTCAAAGGAAGAAAAGAAAAGGAAATAAAAGAAAAGAAAAGAAAAGGGAAAAAAGAAAGAAAGAAAGCTCTCAGTATTTCTCTATAAAGTGGGCTACCTCTCTGGGATACACTCTTCATTCCTCAGGATGGCTGCAATCAGAAGATGGTAAGCTTCATCTTCCAGCTTCCAACCAATGGAAAGTTCTTAAACCCTCCACCAAACCTTCCACCTAGGTAAGGATAAAATCTATCGAATGGCCAAAATGTTGTTCAAGACATAGAGAAAGAAGGAATCCTTCTAAATCATTCTATTAAACCAGTATCACCCTAATGCCAAATACAGGAAGTGATATAATGAAAAAATAGGAAAACTACAGGCCAATATTCCTAATGAACATAGAAGTAAAATTTCTCAAGAAAATACTAGCTAACAGAAGTCAACAGTATATCAAACAGATAATATGCTATGATTAGGTAAGTTTCATACCAGAGATGCAGGGATGGTTTAACATATGCATGTCAATAAATGTGATACATCCCATAAACAGAATTAAAAACAAAAAACATAGGATCATCTCAATAGACAAAGAAACAATATTTGATAAAAATCTGTCATTCCTTTGTGATAAAAGCCTTCAACATAATTGGCATAGAAAGCACACACCTCAAAGTAATAAATGTCATCTATGGCAAACCCACAACTAAGATCATACTGAGTGGGGAAAAGTTAATACCATTCCCTTGAGAAATGGAAAAAAACAAGGATACCCACTTTTACCACTTTCATTCAACATAGTACTGGAATTCCCAGCCAGAGCAAGTAGACAATAGAAAGGAATAAAAAGCATCCAAATTGGAAAATAAGAAATCAAACTGTCACTGTTCACAATTGATATAATTGAATTCTTAGTAAACTCAAAATACTCTATTATGAGAACAACAACAACAAAAAGAAAATGCTAAAAATTCATCAAAAAAGCTTCTACATCTGATAAATGAATTCAGTAACATTTCAGGATACAAAACCAATGTACACAAATAAGTAGCACTGCTATACACCAACAGCAACCAAGCTGAGAATCACGTCAAGAATTCAATCCCTTTTGCAACAGCTGCAAAAAAATAAAAATCAAATACTTAGAAACCTACTTAACCAAGGAGGTTATAAGTGGGAGCTTATAAGTGGGCATGTAAACTAGTGAAACCACTATGGAAAGCAGTATGGAGATTCCTTGAAGAACTAAAAGTAGAACCACTATTTTTGGGTATCTACCCAGAGGGAAAGTAGTCATTATATGAAAAAGACATATATATACTCATGTTTATAGAAGCATAATTCACCATTGAAAAAATATGAAACCAACCTAAATGCTCATCAACAAATGAGTGAACCAAGCAAATGTAGTATATATACACCTTGGAATACTACTCGTCCATAAAGTGGAACAAAGTAATTGCTTTTGCAAAGGTGGATGGAGTTGGAGGCCATTATGATAAGTGAAGAAACTCAGGAATAGAAAACCAAATATTATATGCTCTCACTTACAAGACGGAGCTAAGCTGTGAGCATGGAAAAGTTTAAGTATAATATAATGGACTTCAGAGGGTGGTGGGATAAAAGACTAAACACTGGGTACAACTGTTTACTGCTCAGGTGATGGGTGCATCAAAATCTCAGAAATCAACACTAAAGAACATATCCATGTAATGAACAGTACGGGTGGTTACCTGTACCTCTAAAACTATCAAAATTAAAAACAAAATGGTGAAATACAAGCAAGCTGAATTCATTGCTCACCTTCCCCAG
This sequence comes from Callithrix jacchus, assembly GCF_049354715.1. NCBI lineage: Eukaryota > Metazoa > Chordata > Mammalia > Primates > Cebidae > Callithrix > Callithrix jacchus. The sequence continues at coordinate 122,759,776 of NC_133524.1, forward strand.
AAAACAAAAAAACAAATAAGCAGTATGGGGATTATGACCAAATGCAACCCAGAAGTCAAGTATGAAGATGAAATAGTTCCCAGGGCCAGAGAAAAGTGAAAAAGCTTCAAACAGAGGGAAAGTAAATTGGACTTCCACTTCTGCAATACTTGTCCCCACATTCTGCTCAACACCAAACAAGTGAAAATATTTCCCCCAACTTACTATTTCTGCAGTAGAAAAAGTGAGATTGATGTGGAAAATTAACTTCCCCCAAATCTTGGGTTCTTTTTCAGGAAAACTGTCTCTGCCTTATCTCACAGGAAGCTTTGCAAGTACACAAAAAGATAATTATCCCTGAGGACTGGCAGAGACAAAGCAGAGATGAACGACCATCCTCAGTCCTGGAAAGCATTCTCTGTAACTCAACCAAAGAAAATGCCAAATCAGAGTGGCTGTTTAACAGCACCATGCTGTAGAAAGTTTATCCCTCAGGGCTCCTGGGCATGAACTCCTAGGCAGCCTTATCACACTGCTGGAATTCCCTTTGGGCCCTCTATCATTTGGGAATATCCAGTCATTTCCTATAGGTTAGGTGAACCTGGGCTTAAGGCACCACCTAGAGCTGTAGAATAGGCAGTGATCTAGTAATAAAGAACCTCTAAGAATATATATACAATAAAATAGAAAATAAACCAGACAGACAAGATTGGAATAAATAACATCTTTCAATGATAAGACGTAGATTTATATCCACAGGAAATAAAAGAAAACAGAAATATTTTCCCAAATTGACAAAGCAATGAGCAGTAACTGATTCTAAGACAGTGATATGTGAACTCCCTGACCAAGAATTCAAAGATAGCAATTTTATAGAAATTTTAAAATATCTTCAAGATAACACAGAAAAGCAATTTATTTACTGCTAAATTCTACCAATCATTTAAAGAAGAACTAATACCAATTCTACTCAAACTTTTCAAAAAATTCAAGAGGAATGAATACTTGCAAATTCACTATGCGAGGCAAGCATTGCCCTGATACCAAAACCAGATAGGGACCTAACAAGAAAGAAAACAACCGGCTAATATCATCAATAAAAACATATGCAAAAATTCTCAAAAAATTACTAGCCAATCTAACTCAATAACACACTAAAAATGTTATTCCCCGTAATCAAGTGGGATTCATCTCAGGGACACAAGAATAATTCAACATACACAAATCAACAAATATGAAACATCAAATTAACAGAACCAAGAAGATAAACTATACAATTATTTCAATAGTGCTGAGAAAGTATCCAACAACATTCAACATCCTTTTTTGATAAAAAACACGAATCAGACTGGCTAAGAAAAATGCATACCTCAAAATAATAAGAGCTATATATGACAAACCCACAGCTAACATTATATGGGATAGACAAAAGTTAAAGTCCTTTCACTGAAGATCTGGAGCAAGACAAGGATGCCCACTTTCACTACTTTTATTCAGTATGGTACTAGAAGTCCTGGCTAGAGCAATTATGCAAGAGAAATAAATAAAGGGTGTCTGTCCAAATTGTAAAGGGAGCAATCAAATGAGCAGTATTTACAGATTACATGATTTTATACTTAGAAAAAACCTAAAGATTCCATCAGAAAAACTATTTGACATGATAAACAAATTCAGTAAAAGTTCAGGATACGAAATCAACATACAAAAATCAGTAGCATGTATTTATGCAACACAAATAATCTTTAAGAAAATGAAGAAAGCAATCCTAGTTATAATAGCTACAAAGTTTACAAAATACCTAGTAGTAAATTTAACCAAATAATTGAAAGAAATATATAAGGAAAACTAGAAAAAGCTGATGAAAGAAATCAAAGAGGATACAAAATAATGAAAAGATATTTCATGCTTATGAATGGAGAAAAAATAATACTGTTAAAATGGCAATTTAATGATTTGCAGATTCAATGCAATCCCTATTAAAATGCCAATGACATTCCTTACAGAGAAAAGAAAACGAATCCTAAAATTTACATAAAAACACCAAAGACCCAAAATAGCCAAAGCAATCCTGAGCAGAAAGGGCAAAGCTGGAAGCATCACACTAACAGAATTCAAGATTTACTACAAAGTTCTAGTAACAAAATACTACTGGCATAAAAACAGGGACATAGACCAATGGAACAAAATGGAGAACCTAGATATAAATCCACAGTGAACTAATTTTCAACAAATGCACCCAGAAAATACAGTAGGAAAGGGAAATTGTCTTCAATAAATAGTGCTAGGAAAACTGTGTAACTATAGGGAGGAAGAATAAAACTAGACCATTATATCTCATCATACACAAAAATCAAGTCAATATATACTAAAGGCTTAAATCCAAGGCTTGAACCTATGAAACTACTAGACGAAAACATTGGGGAAATGCTTCGTGTCATTGGTTGAGGCGAAACTTTTTGTAAGAGCTCAAAAGCACAGACAACCAAAGCAGACATGGACACATGGGATTACATCAAGCTAAAAAGATTCTGCACATAAAAGGAAACAATGAGCAAAGTGAACAGACAACCTACAGAATGGAACAAAATATTTCCAAACTGTGTATCTAATGAGGGATTCATAAACAGAATGTATAAAAAACTTTAAAAACTCAATATCAAAAGAGAAAAATAATCCAATTAAAATGAGCAAAAGAAATGATCACTTGACGTTTCTCAAAAAAGGACACACAAATGGCCAACACATCTCTAAAAAAGTACTCAATATTGCTAATCATCAGAGAAATGCAAATCAAAACTACAGTGAGATATCACCTCATTACAATTAAAATGACTTTTATCCAAAAGACAGGTAATAATGAATGCTGGTGAGGATGTGGAGATAAGGGAAAGCTAACATACTATTAGTAGGAAAGTAAATAGTATGCAGAACAGTATGGAGATTTCTCAAAATTGTAAAAATAGAAATACCATACAATACAGCAATTTCATGCTGGGAATATATTCATGAAAAGAAAATCAATATATTGAAAAGACATCAGCACTCTAATCTTTATTGAAGCACTATTTGCAGTAGCCAAAATATAGAAATGACCAAAATACCCATCAGTGGAAGAATGGATAAAGAAAGCATGGTATATATACCAAAATGTTCTCTTAGTAAAGAGCTAATTAGAACTAAGAAACAATATATATACACAATTGAATTGTATTCAGCCATTAAAAGAATGAAATCCTAGTATTTTAAGCAAAATGGATAAAACTGAAGGTTATTATGTTAAATGAAATAATTCAAGCACAGAAACACAGACATTACACAAAATTTTAAACATGTGTGTATAAACGTGGTCATGAAAATATAGATTGGCAGTTACCAGAGGCCAGGAAGGGTAGGGAGTGATGGGCTGAAGAGAAGCTGATTAATGGGTAGAAATATGAAGTTTGAAGAAAGAATTAGTGTTAAAATAACAGTAGGGTGAATATAGTTTACAAAAGTCTAATGTATATTTCAAAATAGCTAAAAGAGAAGAACTCAGATGGTTCCAGCATGAAGAAAAGGCAAATATTTAAGATGACGGATATCCCAAGTACACTGTTTTTATCTTTATCTTTAAAAATTATGTGAATATTCAATTATCAAATGTACCCTATTGCTATGTACATACGTTATACTGTAAGGAAGGGATCTAGTTTCAGTCTTCTGCGTATGGCTAGGTAGTTGTCTCAGCACCATTTGTTGAATAGGGAGTCCTTTCCCCATTGCTTGTTTGTGTCAGCTTTGTCAAAGATCAGATGGTTGTAGGTATGCAGCTTTATTTCTGGGATCTCTATTCTTTCGCATTGGTTTATGTATCTGTATTTTTGTTTGTTTGTTCTTACCAGCACTATGCTGCTTTAGTTATTATTATAGACTTGTAATATAGTTTGAAGTCAGGTAACATGATGCCCCATCTTGGTTCTTTTTGCATAGGTTTTCCTTGGCTATTCAGGCTTTTTTTGGGTTCCACAAGAATTTTAAAATAGTTTTTTCTCTAGCTATGTAAAGAATGTCATTTATAGTTTGATAGGAATAGCATTGAATCTGTAATTTGCTTTGGGCAGTATGTCCATTTTAACAATATTGATTCTTCTAATTCTTGAACATGGAATATTTTTCCCTTTGTTTGTGTCATCTCTGATTTCTTTCAGCAGTGTTTTGTAATTCTTGAGGTACAGATCTTTCACCTCCCTGGTTAGTTGTATTCCTAGATATTTTATTGTTATGGCTATCGTGAATGAGACTGAAATCTTGATTTGGCTCTTAGCTTGGATATTGTTGGTGTAACTGCACATGTATCCCTGAAGCCAAAATAAAGGTTAAAATATAATAAAGTTATCCAATATTTCCAGTCAAATAGAACTGAAAAAATGTTCTCTTAGTAAAGAGCTAATTAGAACTAAGAAACAATAAAATATCTAGAAAATCTTTCAGTATTTGGTAGGCAAGTAACAGCATCTCAATAATTTATTGGTAAAAACACACATATATACAAAAGGAAAATTAGAAAATTTTTTAAATGAATCATAATTAAGACACAATGTTTCAACATTTGTATATGTGAAAGCATTGCTTTTAGGGAATTTGTAGCTTTAAGTACTTTTAATAGTGCAGAGGAAATATTTAAAATCTATTTCTACCTCAGCGAGCTAGAAAAAGCAGAACAAAATACATTTAAAATAAATGGAAAAATACAAAAAAGAAAGGCTAAATCAAAAAAATAATAATAACACTGATTAAGAACAACTTTTCATCAATAAATTTGAAAAAATTAAATGACATGAACCAACTATTTGAAAAACACAACTTAAAAAAACTGATGTAATAAGGCCAGCACAGTTGCAGGTGTCTGTAGTCTCAGCTACCTGAAGCCAAGAAAGAGGATCACTTGAGCCCAGGAGTTCTGAATTCTGCCTGGGCAACACAGCAGGACATCATCTGTAAATGAACAAACAAAAAAAAAGCTGATATGACAAAAATTAAAAAAGTAATGTCTTATTTTTTAAAAGAAATAAAATTTATAGTAAAGCATATAGACATAAGGAAAACGACAGACCTAAATGGTTATTTTGATAAATGTTATCAATCACTTGTGAAAGAAATAATAATTTTATACAGACTCAGAAAATGCAGGAGATACACTTTGCTACACATTTTATGAGACCAATGTAACCATGATGCCATAACCAGACAAGGAAATCGCAAGTAAAGTGCTTTATAATTCTGTATGTTTTAAGAGCCTGGATGGCAAAAATATGAGTGCCAAAATACTAGTAAAGTAAATCCGATATATTTAAAGGATAATATAACATGATCAAGTAGATAATATTTCAGGAATGCAAATTTTTTCAATATTAAGCAACCAATGAAATTAATAATATTAAAGAAAAAAGGTTATATTTTTGTAGCAGTAGATACACAAGAAATAATTGACAAATTCAATATCCATGCAAGATAACAACTCTCAACAATAACCTATGAATAGCAGGGGATTCCCTGGAAATCAGACAAAAAGCAGCATCAGCAACAACAACAACAACAACAACAAAAGCAACAAACCCACTTGTATCTGACATTACACTAAATGGTGATATATTACACACTTTATCCCTAATATTGGAAAGGAGGCAAGAATGTTTGTTCTCACCACTTCTATTTAATATTGTAGTCAAGCTCTGAAAAAGTGCAAGATGGCTTAAAAATAATTAGGACACATAAGATTGTAAAGGTGAAAGTAAATTTGTCACAGTAAAGTCATTCATAGATGACCTATGTACATTAAAGAAAACTAAAGAATCTTAAAAAAGAACTAATAGGAAAAATGAATTAAGCAAAGTGATATGTTGATAATACAAAAATAGTAGTATCTCTCTTTACTAGTAGCAGATAAATATCAAGAAAAACTTAAAATTATTATCTAAAGGTATAAAGTGCATTAAATATTTTAAAATATATTTTACAAAAGGCATTATTTCATCTAGTCACTTAAATCCACAGCATATTGCTTAGAGAAGTGAAAGAAGACCAACATAATGGAGAAGTATAGTTTATTCATGTGTTGGAATACACAATATTGCTACAATTTGAATTCTTCCCAAAATATTTCTATAGATTCAATGCAATTCCAATCAAAATTACAGTACATGTAACACACTAAATGACAATATTATTCTAGAATATATATTGGAATTGGAATTCAAATTATCTGGAATAGCCAAATTAATTGTGAAATAGAAGCAATAAGAGGACACATGCAACCTTATTCAAGGCTTACTATAAAGCCATAGTAATCAAGACAGTATGGTATTGGCATAAGAACAGACACATAGATCAGTGGAACAAAAATAAGAGTCTAGCAGTAAACCTACCTATCTGTATTCAAATTATTCTGGCAAATCTACCAAGGTAAAAAGGAGAGCCTGAACAATGATGCTAGGACAACTATAATATATCTGTGGAGAAAAGAAAGATAAACTATTACTGATACATGCACATACAAATTCAAAATGTAGACCTAAAAATAAATTTAGACAATTTCTATAAGAAATATTGCCTTGGTTAGCCAAGTGTGGTAACATGCACCTGTAGTCCCAGCTACTCAGGAGGCTGAAGGAGGAGAATCGCTTGAACCTGGGAAGTGGAGGTTGCAGTGAGCTGAGATTGCGCCACTGCACTCTAGCCAGGGTGACAGAGCGAGACTATGTCTCAAAAAAAAAAAAAAAAAAAAAGAAACATTGCCTTGGCCATCTTTTCATGAACGAAAACATGAATAAATTTGACTTCATTGACAGTAGAAACCTGTCCTTTTTAGAAGTTACCAGTTTAACAAAATGAAAAGTCAAGCTATGAACTAAAACATATGTTTGCACTACATGTATCTGACAAAAATCTTGCCTGGAAAATATATAAAAAATTTTTAACACAATAATACTAACAGGAAACAAATTAAAAGTATGCAGAATACTTTAACATTCACAAAGGAGATGTAGAAACGACAATACATGAAACAATAATCAGCAATTTCAGTCTTCAAGAAAATTCAAATGTAAAAACAATATGACTTCCTGTCCACTAGAATGGCTTAAAAGAAAAGATTGGACAAGTACGAATGTTGGTGTGAATGTAGAGCTATTGAAATGCTCATGTTTTTCTGGTGGAAGTATAAAATTATACCTCAAACTTGACAAATAGTTTGGCAGTCTTTATAAAATTAAATGCGCACCTGTTCTGTGACACAATAATTCCAGTCTTGATTATTTATTCAAAAAGAAATAAAAATATATACCCACAACAAGGCTTATACACATATGTCTATACCAGCTTCATTTTTAATAGCCCCAAAAGGAAAATACCCCCACAATCTATCCATTGGTAAGTAGATAAATAAATTATGGCATATTTATGCAATGAAAAATGACTCTGCAATAGAAATGAGCTGCTGCAATGCACAATAACGTGAATTAATCTCATAGATATTATTTTGAGGGAAAGTCACCAATACAAAACACGACACACAGTATATTTACATTTATATAAAAATAATCTGAAGTATGGCCACAAATATTAGATCAGAGATTGCTTCAGGTAGAGATAGGATTGTGAAAAGAATTTATTGTAAACTATTAGAACATTTTTTTTTAACTCCTTGAGCTACAACATTAAATACGTAATCCCTGCTTAGTGGGCCCATATCAATAAATTCAGCCGGATCCAACTTTATGTTTCTTCCACCATTATCCCACACCCATAATATGCACTCCCATGCCTGTTCTCCAGATTTCTGCTTATATAAACTCAAGCAGTTGTTTTGGAGTGTAGCACACCTCCTTGTTGGTCATACTCTGAACCTCACCTTTAGGGGCCTGCCAGGATTTGAGTCTAGTTATAGGTCTAGAAGCCAACGGGGATTTGGGGGGTAGGTCCTGAAGAGAATCAGCATTGTATTGCCTGTCAACTTCCTCAGGGGAGGCCATCACTATCAGTGCAGGGTTTATCTTCTCAGGCAAAGGTGGAAAATCTGATGGCAGCATGGGTCGGGGAGGGAATGTAACCACCATTGTGGATGGGAGGTTGTTTTCTCTAACAGATAAGACTCATCAGAATTTAGGAGGTCAGTGTCCCCAGCCTCATCAGGGTTCTCCCATATGTCCCTGTTTCAGTTGCAGGAACTTTTCCAATCAATGCCCTCACTTTAAAAGTAGATACCTTTTGAGACTGTGTGCATGCCTTTCATTGCCAGTCAGCCATTCATATAAAAGCTTGTATCTGTTTTTCCACAATTTTAGCCCTTTGTCTACAGGAGATAAGACTTTTACTCAGGGCAATTTTAGGAGATTTGATGCTAGTATATGCTTCTGGAGCTGGGAGTTAGAATCACTGAGCTCATGGGTTTTTCTCATCACTTTGTCCAGTGAACTTAGAAGCAACCAACCAACTTCATTATATTCCTTGGTTCTCCACATATGGTCAAAGGTATTATGTATAGAGTCACGTAATTTCTTGCCTCTCAAAAGCAGTGAATCAGGAGTATTAAATGCATTCATTTTGCATATTTATCTAAACAGCTCATGCCAATGACTAAGAAATAGAGTCCTTAGCATTTTGGAGTCTAATCATATTAAGCAGCCAACCCAGAAACCCCAAAACCAACTAAGGAAATCCATCCTTAAAATTCTGTTTCTCTAGAACCACTCCTGGACCAAAATCTGTATCAGTCAGAGTTCCCTAAAGGGAGAGAACTAATAAGAAAGATGTATATATGAAGGCAAGTTTATTAAGAAGTATTAATTCACAGGATCATGAGGTGAAGTCCTTCAATAGGCCATCTGCAAGCTGAGGAGCAAGGAAGCCAGTCCAAGTCTCCAAATCTCAAAAGTAGAAAAGCCAACAGTGCAGCCTTCAGTCTGTGGCCAAAGGCCCAAGAGGCCCTGGCAAACCAGTGGTATAAGTCTAAGAGTCCAAAAGCTGAAGAACTTGAAGTCTGAAGTATTGGGGCAAGCATCCAGCATTGGAGAAGCATGAAAGCAGGAAGATTCAGCCAGCCTAGTCCTTCCACGTTCATCTGCCTGCTTTTATCCTAGCTGTGCTGGCAGCTGATTAGATAGTGCCCACCCAGATTGAGGATGGGTCTGCCTTTCCCAGTACACTGACTCAAATGGTAATTTCTTTTGGCAATACCCTTATAATACTTTGCATCCTTCAATCTAATCAAGTTGACACTGAATGTTAACCATCATACATAAGAAAGAAATAATACAAAATAGTCCATGGCTCAGCCACTGATAACATTTATAAAGTCATGATAATGTAAACATTAAAAATTAAACCTGCATGCCTGTAATCCCAGCTACTCGGGAGGCTGAGGCAGGAGAATTGCCTGAACCCAGGAGGCGGAGGTTGCAGTGAGCGGAGATCGCGCCATTGCACTCCAGCCTGGGTAACAAGAGCGAAACTCCGTCTCAAAAAAAAAAAAAAAAATTAAACCAACCAAAATGGCAATATAACTATATTAGGAGAAGGGGAAGGGAAGAGTGTGTGTAAGTCTGGGTGTGTGTGTGGCGTGTGTGTGTAAAAAGTAACAATGTGTTAGTATTCTATTGCTGACCTAACAAATTGTGACGAACTTAGAAATTTGTAATACATTATTGTCTCACAGTTTTGTATGTGAGAAGTATGACATGCATCTCATGGGGCTAAAAACTTGATGCTAACAGACCTACATTTCTTTCTGCAGGTTCTAAGGGAGAATCTATCTCCATGATTATTCAAGTTCCTTGTGATAGGTGGTTATGAGTGAAATCCCCTTTTCCTTGCTGGGTTTCACTTGAAGACTGTTCTCATTTCTTGGTTCATGATCTCCTTCCTTCATCTTCAAAGACAGCAATGGCATGTTTACTTTCAAGTCATATATCTCTGACAGGCTCTTCTCCCTCTGTCTTCCACATTTAAGTACTCATATAATTATATGAATATATTGGGACCACCAGGATAATCAAGGAATGTCTCCCCATCTCAAGGTCCTTAGCTTTAATCACATATGCAAAGTCCCTTTTGTCACATAAGGCAACATTCAGGACCCAGGAGTTGTGGTGTGGACATCTTGGAAGGGTCATTATTCTGCTTACCACAAGCTAAATTCTCATTTTCTCTTTTCAGATGTCAATAGACTATGCCTAAAACTAGACAATTCCCATTATTATAAATACCCTTCTGCCAAGAAAGGGGAGATAAAAGCATTGAAATGTTCAGCAAAGAACAGTCTTTCACATTTGTGCAGTAATTGCAGGTCTGGACCATTCTCTACCATTCCAACATTTATTTCAATGTATCACCACAAATTAAAAAGAGTATGGTAATTTGCAGCGTTACTGAAGGGGTAAAACTGTAGGCAGATTCCTTGGTTCCCACACCAGGAGTTGAACCTAGGCCACCTGGGTGACAACCAGGAGTCCTAACTGCCAGGCCACCACAGAAACAGGAACCAGCACTGCAGTTAGAGCTTTGATTGTTGGCCTTCCTAACCCAGAAGAATGGGGAAAGGGGCCCCAAAGGCACGGTGAGTTTTACTGTTGAAATAAAACTTGTGGACCCAAAGAGTAGGTAAATTGCAGTTTATTAGGCAGAGTGAAAGGACAGCTTCCACGCTTTCATGGAAGGGGATCCAGAAAGAGGATACTGTCTAGGCAGGAGTGGCTGGAGTTTTTACCTTTGCATTATTTCCTCCCCATTCATTTTCTCATCCAATGAGAGGAGTTCCTTCAAACTTCCTCGGATTGATTGATCTTTGACTCCGATACCAGACTGGCTGCTTGTTTTATAACCTTGAGTCACAGAGCCCCCTCCTCCAAGAGCCAGCAGGGAAATTCTGAGACAAAGAGCCCTACCTGGCTTGTCAGTGCAGGAAGGTGGAACAAAGAGCCCTACCTGGTCCACGGGCAGGAAATTGAACAAAGAGCCCTAGCTCGGCTGAGACAGAAAATCAGAGATTCCCAGAAGTCCCTCTAAAACAGTCCCACGGTAGTTAGACCTACTTTGGCTGGAATTCAAGGCTTACCCATTACTACTTAATACTAGAGCATGGGCCTTGTCTCTGGCCTGTTTTCTCATTTGTAAAATGTGGGTATATGTGAAGATTATATGTAATGTATGTTAAGTATTTAGCAGATAATAAGTCCTAAATAAATGAAAATTAAACATTCTCTCATTATGATACACCTTTGTAAGTTTTCAAAAACAGTTACAGCATAGTGTTTTATAAAATGGAACCCATCTGTTACTAATTCTTATTGGACTTCGACCATGAAATGTTCTCTTCTGATCCCTGCAGGCTAGATTCAGTTGTGTTGATACTTAGATTTTTCTGACTCAGTGGTATTTAACTTTGAGTCCTACCATGTTTTCATATTAATCAGTTCAAGTATGATATTAAAAATTCAAGCTAACTCTTTGGGATTTCTGTCCTTCTCAGGTGGTATGAAACAATCTTAAGCTGCCTGAGGTTTAGGCGACAATAGCATGAGACCTCACAATAACTGAATTCTCCTTTCTAGGCATCGTCATATTGTGATGTATTAAAGCAAAATAAATTACATTTGGTAAATGTCAGTATCCATGGGGACTCTGGAGCTTGACCAGAAAAAGGCCATGATGACTAAGTTCTGATTTATTCTTTTCTTGCCAAAATTCTGGACTAAGAAGTCTGGGGAGTCGTGGCCTGCAAACCATAAATTCTCATCATATGGGTTTGCTTAACCGTATATATCGTGACTTATTTTCCAACCTGACTAGCATAACATTACTAGACAAGGAAAAAAATAAAAATATTTTACCCCAAAACATGTTTATTTGCCATATCTTGAAATGGCCCTGCAGAACTGTTCTTTGTAGGCTAAAATTTGCATCTGTAAAGAATCTCTATTAACATAGCTAGATCTTTTTTCTTCCAGGCCCTCCCAATCCTAAGAGATTAAATGAGAGTCTAGCATCTTTTAAAGGTCTGAATAGCAAACGTTTGTCATCTATTGTCTCTAAGGGCAACCACTATAACACTTGAAAGGAACCTTGGTCTCCACAATCTTCTAAATTAACTTCAACACTCACTTTCTATCAGTCTCAGGTCAGCCTGAAAATGTTTAAATTTACCTGTAGTCTGGAAGACCTCCCACCCACCTGGTTTTGAGTTTTCCCGCCTTTCTGGACCAATGTATTTATTAAATGTATTTGATTGATGTCTCATGTCTCCCTAAAATGTATAAAACAAAGCTGCAACTTTACCACATTGGGTACATGATATCAAGAGCTTCTGAGGGCTGTGTCATGGGCTATGATCACTCATATTTGGCTCAGAATAAGTCTCTTAAAGTGTTTTACAAACTTTAACTCTCTTTGTCGACAACCATTAAATGGTTTTAAATCCTATAGTAAGATATTTGCCAATAATATTTGATCATTTTTACTTCCACTCAATCATTCGGTGCCTTTAGGAAGAGTACCTTGAGGTCAGAGACCACATTTTAATTTCCTTTGTGTTGTTGACAATTAACACAAAGCCAGCAACATGGAAATTACTTAATACATGTTTGTTGAAAATTTAAAAGATTACAATTACAAGAACATTGTTGGAATTACTGCGAGAGTGGAAGGCTGATCCCCCATTGTTTTACTATTCAGATTGACCATACCAATTAATACCAATATCTAGAAATACGGGTGTGAGAACAGGGTTCCAACTATTCCGCAATGTCTTTGATGAATTCATTACAGCTGGCACAACTCTATGAATGACTAAGCCTGCATTTGGGAAGAAAAAAAATATTGCAAATAAATGCCACTATGAGAAAAACTGAGTTAATCTCATCATTTGGTTTGTCTTGACTTTTATTTGGTTGTAGCATAGCATTATTGCCTATCTATTTCTGTTCATACTGTACAGGATGCTTCAGTAGGAAATGAATTTGGAAAACATCATGACTTTTTCAGAGAATTTTTTTCTTATGAAAGAAGTCACTTTATATTGATATTTTATAAAGACTAGTCTTATGGGTTGGAAGTCAGTAGAAAAGTTTATTTTCTAAAGATAAGCAACTTGGTATATTTAAATAATGTATACAGTATAGATTTCCTGGCAATTGATTCCTGATATTGGCTCATAAGCATAACCTACTTTTACTGTCACGGCAATTGCTAGCCAAATTTAATAGGAAATTAAGGCAAAAAGAAAACTTGCTTCTTTGCAGTACCACAGGATTCATTACACCAGTCCTTTTATAGCAGAATAAACAATGCAGAGATGCAACTTCAACTATTTGATTGCTTTAAACATGCATCCAAGAATAAGCTTATATGCATCAGTCTCTGGCTTTACCATAATTTAGTTTTCTAAAGACCAAGATGTCTTTGAACTGAAGGAGACACACTTTTTAAAACCAGCAAATGTGATACCTGTCAACAAGGATAAACATAGTATTAATGAGAGTGTATATTAATACATTAGTAGGATATCAGCAAGATATCATTTTTATTGCCAGCCGATTTTTAGAGATGACCCGCCATTTGAATTAGTGTTAGTGATAAATTATTTCCAAGTAGTATTAATCATACTCGCTGAGAAATTAAAATGTCATAAAATGATAAAGTGTTAAAGAAAGAGTATCTCACATTTAAACCCGAATATTCATCATAATATCACTAGAGTATCTTCTCAAAAACATTCACACACAAAAAAATACTATATTAACATGGTTTGGAGTTACATAACAGATTTAACATTCTACTCATTCTTTTAGTAATACTTAATAAAATTAAATAATTTCTATATGTGAAATATATATAAGTGGTGTATTCTATATTATGATTTCTGATTATAATAAAAGGACATAACTGAAAATGGTGAAGATCCTTCCCATTTTCCCATTGATAATAGTTTGGTAGATATTTTTTATATAGAAATATGAATTTTTTAAGTTCTATGACTACAAAGATTCTGATTCAATAGGACCTATGATTCGGTCTACACATGAATTTATCTTGCTATACCTTGCTTTCAAGAGAATTATGGATTATTGTAAAGTTAGGTATGCACATACAGAGCAAAATGTGTGCTCCTTGGAAATAGGTGAAATCAGTAAAATGAAGTCCTTTAATTTCAAGAGTATTCTTTATACTTTAAAAAATATTATTGCATTTTGGAACATTAGTACACTTTAAATTCAATTTTGTGCTTATCTAGTATATTAAAACTCCAGTTTCAAATGTACAGATATCTGACTCAAAATTGGAAGTAAATTCAAACTTCGAAAAATAGGCAAACACCCTACAATTCCACATAGCTCTCCTTCTAATTCAATAACTTAACCAGAAGATCAGCATTCTAAAATGTTTTAAATTTGTTACACATAATGAATGAAAAACATTCCAGTGAGCCAAATTCCTGTGATGAGTTATGGAAGCAAAAGTAGAGAAGGCAGGTAAATTATGCAGACTATAAATTTTGCCAGAAAAATAAAAAATACATGGATATGAAATGAAGCTTCTAATAAACTAGAAAGAATAGTAGTTTTTATTACCATCCCTCTTTTCCAAAAATAATCTTGTTTACAAGAAATAATGTCTTTTAAACAAATGAATCCCACCTAATAGGTCAAATGTTCTGATGATATTCAAATTATACTTGCTTTTGGTTCTTCTGACAGTTCTAGTCAGGACATCAATCCTTCCCAAAGTCTCATTTCTAGAAGTAAGGAGTTTTCATTTTATTATTACATGGCTAAATACCTTTTGCCATGATGTACCATTTAGATCAAAGAATTAATGACCATTGAGAAAAAAATTTTTTGAGGAATGTCAAATTTAGTAATTGTAGTCTGGGGTTGATTCTATTACATATTTTTTCATGATTATGTAGAATATGCAAAACATTGATTTTTTTCAACCAAACTTTTATTATGCTTTCTGTTAAAAAACTGATCATTACTTTTAAACATGTCTGGGTACATCCATACTAGGAGAAAGATGACCAAAAAAATTATCTTTACTTAAACTAATCATCCATTCTAGAAATGTCTCTTCTTTTCTCTATCAACCATCTCTAATGTTTAATCTTTATCATCTGTCCTCCATTTTCTCACCACCCAAACTCTGCTTTATTGTTTGCATCTGGTTTAGCATCACACAAGTCTACTACAAACCATTGCCTCTAATGTCAGCAAATTCAACAGAACGTTTTCTGCTCTTATCTAATTAGCATTTGATAGTTTGAGGTACTTCATATTCTGTTCTTTGGCTTTCCTATGCTATATTACATTTATGAGTAGATTAACCCACTTAATATTTTGTGTAAAAATTGTGTGTTTGCACACTTTAAACTTTGAACACTTGAACACTATTTAAAATGTGTTCAAAATATAAACACTTTATAGGTTTATCAGGCCTTTCAGAAAACAATTCAGTGATAAAATTAGACTTTAGTAACAATAAAGTTTAATCCCCTGTACTCTAAATGCTTGTACTTCTTTATTCTCTCTGATGAGAGTTGTCCTCAAGATTTTGTCCTTCCTTGTACCCATATCAAGAAGTGTCTGCCATCCATTGGAATACATGTTTCCTTTTTTTAAACTTTTTTGGTACAGGGGTACATATGCAGGTTGATTCTGTAGAAAAATTGCATGTCTCAGGGATTCAGTGTATATATTATTTCACCACTTACATGATAAATATGTGCCTCATAGGCAGCTTTTTAATCTTTACCTTCTTCCAACTTTTTAGCCTTAAGTAGGCCCTGGTACTTATTGTTCTCTTCATTGTGTCTATGTGTCAATGTTAAGCTCCCACATGTAAGTGAGAAAACACAGTGTTTGATTTTGTCTTCTTGTATTAGTTCACTTAGGATACAGGCCTTCACATTTACCCATGTTCCTGCAAAGGACATGATTTGTTCTCTTTTACGTCTGTGAAGTATTCTATGGTACATACGTACCACATTTTTTATATCAAGTCTACCATTAATGGGCATTTAGTTTGATTCCATGTCTTTGCTATTTTCAATAGTGCTGTGATGAACATTGATATACATGTGTTTATTTGGTAAAACTATTTATATTCTTTTGGGTATACACCCAGTAATAGAATCGCTGGGTCAAATAGCAATTCTGTTTTATGTTCTTTGAGAAGTTGTCCAACTGCTTTCCACAGTGGCTGAACTAATTTAAATTCACACCAGCAGTGTATAAGCATTCCATTTTATCCACAGCATCACCAGTTTTTCTTATTTTTTGAGTTTTTAATAATGGCCATTCTGACTGGTGTGAGGAAGTATCACATTGTGATTTTGATTTGCATTTATCTAGTAATCAGTTATGTTGAGCATTTTTTCATATGCTTGTCAGCCATAGGTATGTCCTAGTCTGAAAAGTGTCTGTTAATGTTTTTTGCACACTTCTCAATTAGGTTGTTTTTGGCATATTGATTTAAGTTCTTTATAGATTCTGAATATTAGGTCTTTGTCATGTGCATAGTTTGCAGATATTTTCTCCCATTCTTTGGGTTGTCTGTTTATATTTACTCTGTTGATAGTTTTTTATGCTGTGTGGAAGCTCTTGAATTAGGTCCTATTTGTCAATGTTTGTTTTTGTTGGAATTGCTTTTGGCATCCTTGTCAAAAATCTTTGCCAGGGCCTGTGTCTAGAATGGTATTTTCTACATGATATAGTTTGCCTTGTGTTCCCACCCAAATCTTACCTTTAATTGTAATAATATCCACATGTCAAGGGTGAGGCCCAGTGGAGATAATTAAATCACAGGGGCAGTTTCCTCCATACTGTTCTCATGGTAGTGAATAAATCTCACAGTATCTGATAATTTTATAAATGAGAGTTCCTATGCGGAAGCTCTTGCCTGATGCCATGTAAGACACAATTTTGCACCTCATTTACTTTGCCATGATTGTGAGGCCTCCCCAGCCATACGGAACTGTGAGTAGAGTAAAATTCTTATTTTTTTTAATACATAACCCAGTTTCAAGTAAGTCATTATTAGCAGTGTGAGAACAGACTAATACATTAAATTTGTACTGGGAGTGGGATGCTGCTGTAAAGATACCCGAAAATGTGGAAGCAACTTTGAAACTGTGCAACAGGCTGAGGGTGGAATAGTTTGGAGGGCTCAGAGACAGGAAAATATGGAAAAGTTTGGAACTTCCTGGAGACTTGTTGAATGGATTTGACCAAAATGCTGACAGTGATATGGACAATAAAATCCAGGCTGAGGTGGTCTCAAATAGTGATGAGGAAATAACTGGGAACTGGAGTAAAGGTCACTCTTGCTATGCAAAGAGACTGGTGGCATTTTTTTCCTGCCCTAGAGATCTTTGAAACTTTAAAGTTGAGAGAGACACTGGGTATGTGGTAGAAGAAATTTCTAAGTAGTGAAGCCTTCAAGAGGTTACAGAGCATAAAAGTTTGGAAAATGTGCAGCCTGACAATGCAGTAGAAAAGAAAAACCCACTTTTGGGAGAGAGGTTCAAGCCTGCTGCATGAATTTGCATTAGTAACAAGGAGCTGAATGTTAATCACCAAGACAATGGGAAAGGTGTCTCCAAGGCATGTCAGAGACCTTCATGGTGGCCTCTCCTATCACAGGCCTAGAAGGAAAAATTGGTTTCCTGGGCTGGGTCCTGGGTACCCCTGTTGTGTCCAGACTAGGGACTTCCTGCCCTGCCTTGCAGCTGTTCCAGCCATGGCTAAAGGTGGGCAAGGTACAACTCAGGCTGCAGCTTTAGAGGGTGCAAGCCCCAAGCCTTGGAAGCTTCCACATGGTGTTGAGCCTGCAGGTATACAAAAGTCAAGAATTGAGGTTTGGGAGCCTTCTGCTAGATTTCAGAGAATATATGAAAATGCCTGGATGTCCAGATGGAAGTTTGCTGCATGGGTGGGGCCGTCATAGAGAACCTCTTCTATGCCAGTGCAGAATGAAAATGTGGGGTTGGAGATCCCACACAGAGGCCACACTAGGGCACTGCCTAGTGGATCAGTGAGAAGAGGGTCACCATCCTCCAGACCCCAGAATGATAGATTCATTGACAGCTTATACCATGCACCTAAAAAAGCTACAGACACTCAATGTCAGCCTATGAAAGCAGCTGAGAGGAGGAGTGTACCCTGCAAAGCCACAGGGGAAGAGCTGCCCAAGGCACTGAGAGTCTACCTCTTGCATCAGTGTGACCTGGGTGTGAGACATGGAGTCAAGGAAGATCATTTTGGAGCCTGAAGATTTCATAACTACCCTGCTGAATTTTAGACTTGAATCGGGCCTTTAGCTCCTTTGTTTTGACCATATTTTCCTATTTGGAATGGGTGTATTTATCAAATGCTTCTACCCCCCTTGCATCTAGGAAGTAACTAGCTTGCTTTTGATTTTACAGGCTCGTAGGCAGAAGGCACTTGCCTTGTCTCAGATGAGACTTTGGACTGTAGACTTTCAGTCAATGCTGAAATGAGTTAACACCCTGGGGGACTGTTGGGAAGGAATGATTGGTTTTGAAATGTGACAGCATGAGATTTGGGGGTGGAGGGCAGCAGCAGAATGATATGATTTAGCTATGTCTCCACCCAAATCTTACCCTGAATTGTAATAATCTCTGGGTGTCAAGGGTGGGGCCAGATGAAAATAATTGAATTATGGGGACAGTTTCCCCCATATTCTTCTCATGATAGTGAATAAGTGTCATAGGATCTGATAATTTTATAAATGGGAATTCCTGTACTTACTGAAAACTGCTTACTGTGTAAAAAGTAATTTTTGTGATTGTTCTTTTAAAAACTATTTTTGCAAAGTTCAATATAATTTTCTTATTAAAAAGTGATTATTGTAGGCTGTAACAAATGTTTTACGTTTGACCAAAATAATGCTTTTACTACCTTCATCGACAAACTTCTTCTGGAAACATAAACCCTTTTGTTGCAAGAAATTCATTATCCATTCATCTTGAAAAATGTGTAATATAATTTCATTATTTTGGAAAAGTCTTACTACTGAATCATTTGAAAAATGACAGCAATGCTAACTCTTTAGAATTTTTTATTAATATTATACTATAAAATGCTGATGTTATGTTTCTAGTGGGCAGAGATTACAACTGCCTCTAAAATAGAAAAACCAGGGTATCTAATGTTTAAGTGGCTTTCTCTAACTTTTATTTGGTGAATCTCTACAGGTCCTCTAGTAAGAATATAAGTCAGATATTTAATCATTGAACTCCATACCATTTCACAATATCAGCTTAGCTTTATTACTTTAAGACTATCTTAATATTTTACTACCAATAAGAAAAAAGCAATATTCTTGCCTCCAGATGTGGCAATGAATTTGCACTGAAGCATTTATATTTTTGCCTAGTGTTCCTTGAACAAAATGGTATATATTTTCAACATGGTCCCATAAAGTTAAGAGAACAAAATGATACTATAAACCTAAAGAAAAATGTATCTTAGTAATAGAACATTATTCACACATATCAAAAGCAAAAAAAATAAACTACTTCTTGAACCACCCAAAGAAATCTACAGATTAAACATAATTCCTATAAAATTACCAACATCATTTTTCACTGAATTAGTAAAATTTATCCTGAATTTAATATAGAACCAAAAAGCCCTAATGACTAAAGCAATCCTAAGCAGCAAAAAGAACAAATCAAGAGTCATTATATTACATGACTTCAAATTATACTACAAGGCTATAGTAACCAAACAAGCATGGTACTGGTACAAAGATAGACACAAATCATTGGACAGAATAGTTAACCCAGAAATAAAGCCACACTCTGACATCAAATGGATCTTTAACAATGTCAACAAAAATAAGCAATAGAAAAGATTACCCTATGAAATAATTGGTACTGCACAAATTGGATACTGATATGCAGAAAAATAAAACAAAACCCCATCTCTCACTGTATAAAAAAATAAACTCAAAATGGAGTAAAATCTTAAACATAAGACCAGAAAATATTAAAATTCTGGAAGAAAACGTAAGAAAAACTTTTTTGGACATTGACCTTGGCAATTGATTGATTGATTGATTGATTGATTGATACAGAGTCTCACTCAATCACCAGGCACCAGGCTGGAGTGCAGTGGCGCCACCTCGGCTCACTGCAACCTCCACCTCCCTGGTTCAAACAATTCTCCTGTCTCAACCTTCCAAGTAGCTGGGACTACAGGCACGCGCCACCACGCTCATCTAATTTTTTGTATTTTTAGTAGAGACGAGGTTTCCCCATGTTGGCCAGGATGGTCTTGATCTCTCCTCATGATCTGCCCGCCTCGGCCTCCCAAAGTGCTGGCATTACAGGTGTGAGCCACCGCGCCCAGCCGACTTTGGCAATTTATTAACGAAGGCACCAAAAGTAAATGCACCAAAACAAAAAATAGACAAAAAAGACTTAGAATAAGACCTTCTACAGTTAAAAAGAAAAAAGCAACAGAATAAGCAGAGAACCTATCAACTGGGAGAAAATATTTGCAAATTATGCCCCTGACAGAGGATTAAAATCTAATGTCTATTTGGTTGGAGAAAAAAAAATGCAGTTTTTGCCATTGCTTTCAATGGCAAGAACTGCACTTTTGCACCAACATACAAGAAACTCAAACAACTCAACAACAACAACAATAAAAATAAACAGCCCCATTAAGAATGGGGCAAAGGACATGAACAGACTTTTCTCAAAAAAAGACATAAAAACAGCCAACAAGCATATGAAAAAATGCTTAACACTAATTATCAGAATGCAAACTAAAGCCACAATAATATATCATCTTATACCAGTCAAAATGTCTATTATTATAAAGTCAAAAAACAATAGCTGTTGTCACAGATGCAGAGAAATGTGAACACTAATACACTGTTGATGGCAATGTAAATTAGTTTAACCCCTATGGAAAACAGTATAATGATTTCTCAAAGAACTGAAAATATAACTACCATTTGACCCAGCAATCTCACTACTGAGTGTCTATCTGAAGTAAAAGGGCTCATTATATAAAAAAAGACAT
The DNA here is from genome assembly GCF_049354715.1 of Callithrix jacchus. Classification (NCBI taxonomy): domain Eukaryota; kingdom Metazoa; phylum Chordata; class Mammalia; order Primates; family Cebidae; genus Callithrix; species Callithrix jacchus. Next base: position 122,780,838 of record NC_133524.1, read on the forward strand.
TTGCACTCCTATGTTCATTGTGGCACTGTCCACAATAGCAAAGTCATGGAAGTAACCTAAGTGTCCATCAATGTTTGATCAAATAAAGAAAATGTGATATATGTACACTATGGAATATTATGTATCCATAAAAAGAATGAAGTCATGTCCTTTGAAGCAACATGGATGGATCTGTAGGCCATCATTCTAAGTGAATTAACACAGAAACAGAAAATCTAATGCCATATGTTCTCACTTATAAGTGGGAGCTAAACAATGCCTACATATGAACATGAAGATGGAAATGGTGGACACTCGGGACTACATAAATGAGGAAGATGAGAGGGGAGATGAGGATTGAAAAATTACCTATTAGTTGCAATGTTCACTATTTGGGTGATGGGTACATTAGAGGCCAAACCCCACCATTACACAATATACCTATATTATAAACCTGCGCCATGTACTCCCTGAACCTAAAATAAAATTTAAAAAGTAAAGGTAAACTATTTTTTGAATATCAAATATATGCCAGACACTGTAATTTATGCTTTAGTGTTTAAAAACTAAAATAAGGCCAGATATGGTGGCTCACTCCTAAAACTAAAATAAGGCCAGATATGGTGGAATAAGCACTGGCTTATTCCAGTGCTTTGGGAGCTGAAACTGGAGGATCACTTGAGCCTAGGAGTTTGAGACCTACCTGGGTAACATGGTGAAACCATGTCTCTACAAAAAGTACAAAAATTAGCCAGGGATGATGGCACCTGCCTATGGTCCCAGATACTCAGGAGGTTGAGGTGGAAGAATCACCTGAGCCCAGGAAGTTGAGGATGAAGTGAGCCATGACTGTCACTGCACTCCAGCGTGGGTGACAGAGTGACATGCTGTCTCATAAAACAAACAAAACTAAAATAACACTATCATGTAGAAATTATTATTTCAGTTTTACAGACAGGGCAACATAAAGAAGATAAATGACTTTCCCAAAGACACTTAAATTATAGGTGATGAAAGATGTCAACTGGATGTCTCGTTGTTAATGACACATACATTGTCTATCACATAGGAAACATATCTGCTACCATTTGGAATTTCTGTTGCAAACAATATTGTTCTGGGTAGATTCCTTAGACTCTCTCTGAAACACAGCCAACTTGATTCTATTTTATTTGATTTTGAGATACTGAGCCTGAAATATGGAGTAATGGCTGTAAAAATAAAATAAAAACTAGAGTCACACTTAAGAAAATGACATGTCCCATAGCTTCTTTACTAGATGTTTAGTAACCAAAAGCATACTACTCTGCTCTTGCAAGAAAAGTTGTAATCTTGTGTCCTAGTCATAGGCAAGGTAAGTTAGAAAATTAGACTATGTATCAAAAATCAATAAAGTGGCCTTACCCAAAATTATTATCTATTATATTTGTGACTTATTAGTTCTTTGCTACACTGTTTTAAGCTAGGAAAGTATTTTGATGTAGGAATTTCCTAATATTTTTTTTGAAAAGCTTGCTTACCTAGTAATGATATGAGAAAGAGAGAAAGAATTCTTTGTAAAAGTAGTATAATATTTGCTAGATCACATGTATAAACTTTTAAAATACGATGACCACTTTGTTTAAAGTAATCAAATAAAAAATATGTATTTGTAAACACAGCATTTTTTACCTTTTAGATAGTATTCCTTTTGAGGACAGGAATTGTAATTTTTTAAATTCCTCTGTCTCCTAAAATACTAAACTGAGCATGGTTACTTTCACATAGTAAGTGTGCAAAAGTTTCATTATACTTAAACATGAGAAATAATATGATAAATTTTATAAGAAATCAATTGATGATGCTTCAATTACGTTTTATGGTCTTTTCTTCCTCAAGTGAGTGCATGTCTCACCTTCAACCCCTTCTCTTGAGAGTTACAGTCCCCAGGAAAGAAAAATTATCATGACCTTTACAATTCTTCCTTCTCATTTGAAATGTAATGACAAATAAATAATGAAACTTTATAGCATTAATAAAAATTATTCAGTTTTTCAAGAAATAGACCAAATATATTTAAAAATGAAAAAATTCAGACATGAAATGAGATGCCAGCTGTATCCTTTATCTCCAGTAATTGGAAATGATGAAAAAGAAACCCTACTGCTATAATGGCAAGAGTTGTTATTATGTGCTTCTAACATTGCTCTAGTCTCTATGGAGCAGAGGCAGCATTTTAAAATAATATCTATTGATTAATTAAACATCCAATGAAATGGCCTTATATTCCACTTGATGTTTTCCAAATCATTCACTGTTTATTTGTATTTTTTAACCAAAGAAGTGATGCTTTTTTATTTTTGTTATGTCAATGTGAAGGACATCCTGTGTCTAGGGGAACAGGCACTAAAATGTGTTATCTCAGAGTGAAGTAGAATAGCAACTCTGAAAGCACTGTGCTTTAACAGTGTTAACCTCTGGCACATGAGTGTTTGTAATATAATTTTGCTCAGTCACTATGAGTCTAGAAATGCAAAAGTATGACTATGAGGCAGACAGAAACAAAATTCTGGTTTAACTTCGGAAATTAATCATAGTTCTTACAAATCTCTTGAATTTAGATTTCTAGGCCCATGAAAATAAAGGGGGTCAATTTCCCAAGGAGGCATAAGCCAGGATTAACATTTCTATATAATTGGAGAAATCCAAAAGTCTTCTAGTTCAAAACATCTCAAAACGAATCCCTTGAACCTGAGTTGTTTTTTCTTTTCTATGGCATTCTTGTCATACATCCTTAATTTCAGTGTTTTACCATGCTTTCCTAAGGCTTTCTATTACTGCCCACTCTGCTTTCTTTCATTCTCAAGTTATTCTACCAGTATGCTCACTGTATTTTTAGATACACTCAGAGTTTCAGTGAGACACAATGCATTGCACACGTCCCTACATTTTCCACTGACAAATATGTGCATGTTCTATTAAATCAATCTATTTATCAATTAGAATATTTCTGTCACACACACATTATCCAACAAAAGTCACTGAATATTAAGACTCTGTGAGGATATAAACTAAACACTGGGAATAAAGAAGATAGTACTATTGATTGACCCAGAGAAGCTCAGTATAAAGGGAGTTTGAGATGACTGAAAAACAGGAAGTTATAATACAATAACAAGTGTTATAATTGATCTCTTACAAAGTGCCATGGGATAATGGAAGGGAGAGTGACTTAGGAGATTGGGAAAGCTCTCTGAGGAAATTTCCTATTTGAGAGAAGTCTTGAGGAATACGCAGGCATTCAGGCTTTCATAAGTAATAAAGGAGATAAAGTGGCATTCCTGGGAAGGGAATAGTGTATATAGCAACAGAATTATGAAAAAACAAGCAATTTGGAAGGAATAACAAGTAGCTCAATCAAGAACATATGGATTAAGCAAAAGAAGTTGAGGCTTGAGATGTAGGTTCAAATCAGCTTCTAAAAGTCTGTGGAATTTCACCAAAGGGGTTTGTACTTGTCTGTAGACAATGAGGGATCATTGCATGGCAGTATGTAAGGTGACTTGCTCAACTTGTGGTAAGATGAGGTAGAGTTTTCACAAAATAAACTGACCCCTAAAGAATGCTCTCATAACTCATATAGAAACCCTTCTTTGTTACATCAAGGCCAAACATACATGTGTCCAGGAGATTCTAAAGATGTAAACAACATGATGAGAACCTCATGCATTGAAGCAAGCCAGATTAGAAGGTACTTGAGGGAAGATTTTTGGTCTTCCAGTATTAATATGAACAGTGCACAGCTATTAGCCCAGTTGTTTCTTGCATAGTGCCAACACTTTGAAGGTTTCTGTTTTTGTTTGCTTATCTTTTCTGGTTGTTTTTACGAGTACAGAAGCCTAGATTCTCTAGGTGGGAGGAGCACTGGAAATCATCTGGATCAATCTTCTCTCAATATATTAGTTCCTTCACATCACTGAAAATATTTATTTTACTCAATCAATTTTTTTTACCTTATCTGTGACCTACCTAGTACTTCTAAATCTACCATTTAGAGAAAAACAAAAGCGTTTAATTCTGTCCTACATAACAATCTTTAAATACTTGAAGACAGCAATCATATATCTCCTTCATTAGTACCTAACTGTGATGTTTAATTTTAAGCATTGACTAGATTAAGAGATAGCCAGATAGCTCATATAGCATTGTTTTGCGGTATGGTTGTTATAGTATTTCCAGAAGAGATTGACATTTGAATCAGTGGACTGATTAAAGAAGATGTGCTCTCATCCAATGTTTGTGGTTACCATAAATCTGCTGAGGGCCTGGATAGAGAAAATGGGTAGTTCACTCTTTTTCTTCTGAAGTACAGACATCCCTTTTCACCGGCCTTTGTATGTCACAACTCTAAATTCCCAGGTCTTCAGAATTTGGGACTCACACAAGCAGCCTCCCAGTTTCTCAAGCCTTCAACCTCACACTGATAGTTATACCAATGGCTTCCCAGGTTCTCACGCCTTTGGATTTGGCCTGAGACAAACTACTGGCTTCTGTCATTCTCCAGCTTGCAAAAAGCCTCTATAATTGCATGAGCCAATTCTCCCAATAAATTCCATCCATCTATGTATCTATCTATATATCTATCTATCTTCTGTCTATCATCTATCTATCATCTATCTATCTATCTATCTATCTATCTATCTATCTATCTATCTATCTATCTCTACCTGTCTGCCTCTGGTTCTGTCTTCTGGAGACCCTGACTAATAAACCTAGTATATTTAATCACATACACTCTACTACAATCTGTTAAAACTAATCAGAGTTGGATTTTTTTTTGCTTGATTTTTCTAGGCTCAGGAGACAAAAAAGTGTTTCTGTGATGAATACTTATTTACTGACACAATGCAGCAATAAATTTGCATGAGCATATTTATTACTACTTTTAACTACCGTGGTTCACCCTCCTTTCAGAAGAATCCTAGAAATGTGTGACATTTGGTATTCATTCATTTCTTTGCTATAATCCTAGAGTAGATAATTGAGAAATAATTGTGTAATTCTTATGTATAATTCCAAAACCTAACAACAGCAGGATGAAAGGAAAGTATATTTTTCAGTTGTTCATATTTGATGTTCCATGCAGAGCAGGATATCTGAATGATACACATATCTGCAGGGGTTTGATTATGATTCCAAATAAATTAACTTTCATTTAAAATTTATGAAAATAAAACATGAGGTATGTTTTTTCATGTGTTCAAAACAATTACATTAAACCACTTAAGCAATACGGCATCATGTCATGTTTCCAAATATTTAAATTGGAAATCTACGGATGACAAAACTAGAAATTAGAATTAAACTCTTAAAGACGAAATGATCCAGATGGACCATTAAGCCATTAGGAAGCTATATAAGGATGAAAGTGAGGCAAAATGCAATGACACAACCCTTTCCCATAATGCAACAAATTAAAATGCTAATAACAGTTCAGGCCACATTTAGTGAGTCAAACTCTCTTAAATCCGTTTTAACTTCATATATGTGTACAGAGATAGACTCATGCTGAATGAATCATAGAAATAGAAAGAGAAGTTCTATTTGAAGCAAACTAAACTGTATTAATAATAATTCCAAAGCTGATTGATGCACAAATTACATTTTAAGTGTTAGACGATATCAGACTGATCCTTTTACCTTTTCATCAACTCAGCTCCTATTGACATGAATACAATCTACTTCACCATCAATCATCTAAGAAAGAGGATGAAGAGCCTTGGCAGATTATAAATGTAAATTATACAGTGCCAACTCTGTTGTTAACAGGATTATTTCTCTTTCTCACACTGAAAATCTTGGCATATTATTTCTTTCAGACCCTTGGGTTGATTTATTTGAGTTATAGCACAATCAAACCACTACTAATCACTTTTGCTATAATGAGACACTAACAAGTAAAGCTTAAGGGTGAGTTTAGGGCCAAATCTGTCAGCCACTCATTCACTTGTTCTTCCAAACAAGTTTGTATCATTGACCCATGGCTCTGTCAATTAGATCTAATCTTCCAATTAAACTTGGTAATGAAGATTACACAAATAGTACTCTCCACACAATTCAGAGAACATTGTTTATCTGTATTCTAACAATTTTCTTGAAGCAGGTAAGGAACAGAAACAAAGAAAGAGGCATAGAGGTACATAGGGGATACACTGACAAAAACAAAGGAGAATGTATTAAAATGTCCAAAGAGAGATACCACCCACCCAATAATTTGTGTATAGAAGGTGCTCAATAAGTATTTGTTAAAATATTAAATTATACTAAATTAAGAAGCTTTAAATAAAGTTTTAACAGAATCTTCAATTTTACAATCTACTGAGGAGTCAAGAAAATCAGGAACTGTCTGTGCTTCCGTCCATCAAGGAGTTTGCCATAGAGACAGAATCCTAGCTGTGTATGCCCGCAAAGCACCAACCTATAGGAACTGGGATGATTCACTACAAGATTTTTTTTTTTTTTGAGATGGAGTTTTGCTCTTGTTTCCCAGGCTGGAGAGCAATGGCGCGATCTCGGCTCACCACAACCTCCACCTCCTGAGTTCAAGCAATTCTCTTGCCTCAGCCTCCTGAGTAGCTGGGACTACAGGCATGTGCCACCATGCCCAGCTAATTTTTGTATTTTTAGTAGAGACATGGTTTCACCATGTTGACCAGGATGGTCTTGATCTCTTGACCTCGTAATCCACCTCTCTCGGCCTCCCAAAGTGCTGGGATTATAGGGGTGAGCCACCGAGCCCGACCCACTACATGACTATTAAGCATAGTTGATGACATTAGAAAGTGCTGTTCAGGGGTATTTTTTATTAAAATAGACAAATATATATACTAAAATGCTTGAGGTAGGGGGAAGAAAATCTGCAATGATGAAATGTTTAAAATAGTACAGTCCATAAATTGTCTCTTTTATACGAGTTCTTGATTCTTCTCAATGAAAATGAGATGGGCTTTTATTGCACACAAAAAACAAAAATTAAATGGAAAAGCTTGAATTTCTGTTTAAAAATCAAGGCCAGAATTTAAAATAACAGTAAAATTATTTTAATTCTTTGTTATTGAAACTTTTTTAAGAAAAGCAGTTCATAGCTCAAATTCAGAAAAAATGGCTTTTCGAACAGTAACTTCTGAAACTGTTTTCAGGAATTGTATTATCTGCCCAAAACTGTGAAAGACAAAATATGTTGTATTTCAAGAAACATCTTTCCTTGAGAGACTTTTGCCTCGTTTGTTTCATTTTCTCACTCAAAATTTGGATAAAATTTATTCATTAAAAATACTTAATTGAGCTTTTTAGCATCACTTATGAAGTATCCATGATAAAACTGGTTAATTTAAATTTAACCAGACCTTTAGATCTAGCTTTTAGTTAACAGAAACTAGAAACAATAGATGAATAAGTAAAATGTACCATATGGAAAATGTTAAATCCAGAATGAGACAATCTATAGAACAAGTTTTCTGGTTCTATATCATAAAACCAATCATGAAGGAAGTCCAATATCATGAAAAAAACTGGGGAATCTATTTTAGATTATGATATTAATGAGACATAACAACCAAATACAATCAGGGGATAGTGGTTGGATTCCAGTTTGTTTGTTTGTTTGTTTTTAGAGCCAGAGTCTCTCTGGATTACCCAGGCTGGATTGGAGTGCCATGCTTACAGCTCATTGCAGCCCCAAATGCTGAGCTCAAGCCATCCTCCTGCCTCAGTCCCTAGAGTACTTTGAACTACAGGCACACATCACCATGCCCAGCTATTCATTTTCTTTGTAGAGTCAGAGTCTGACTATGTATTCCAGGATGGTCTCAAACCCATGGTTCCAAGTGATCCTCCATCCTTGCCCTCCCAAAACATTGGGATTACAGGGGTAAACCACAACACCTGATCGTTTTGTTGTTTTATTAAAAAAATTTTTAAGCACAATTTTAAGGCCAATTGGGGAGTATTTAGATATAGATTGGACAGTAGATAATATTAGAGAATTATTGTTATTTTTCTTAGAAGAAATAGTAAAACTCAGGCTTTAAAAGACATGCATTTAAGGTAATTAGGGGAGAACTGTTAAGATGTACATAGCTCATATTCAAATGTTTCATTAAGGTATATATACACAGATGGAAAGAAAGAAAGCAGCTGTAGCAAAATATTTACTATTGGTTAATTTAAATAATGTTCATTTTCGTTGTACTATTTTGTGTTTAAACATTGTCATAATAAAAAATACTGAAAATAAATAGTTTAATTGGGAAAAGTATTTAGATAGAGATATTTACACACAAATATGCATATATACATACATTTTGTATGTGTACTTAGTGCCACATGCTGTTCTAGATGCTAGGAATAACAATAAGGACAAGACATTTACTGTCCCTGTCATCAAGTGTGTCCAGTGAGAATCAGTGTCAAAGGCCCAGAAACAAATAAAAAATTGCTTTAAATAAATTAATTTAAATAGCTTGTACACCATAAAATTTGCAATTTTTAAGAGTAAAATTAGGTATGTTGGTAAATTTACAGACTTTTATCACTTCAATTCAATTTTCGAACATTTCTATCACACTAACAAAATCCCTCATGCCCAACTGCAATTAATCTCTGTTTCCACCTCCACCCTCAGGCAACACTAATTTTCTTTCTGTCTCTATAGATTTGCATTTTTTAGACATTTTAAACAAAAGAAATTATACAGTATGTGAACTTTTGTATCTGGCTTCTTATCATATTTTTGAAGTTTATCTATGTATTGGCATGCATGAATACTACATTTTTAAACTAAATAATAGTTCATTGTGTAAATATACCACATTTGGTTATTCATTTGCCAGTTTATGGACACCCAGATTGTCTCAACTTTGGGACTCTAGTGAATGGTGTTGATATTGACATATCATTTTCTTGGTTAGTTAACTAGGAATGTAATTGTTCCATGTAATATTATTTAATTTTACTTACCATCACCTAATGGGCTCATAAACAAAGTGGCCATGGTGGCAGAGATGGAGGCTGTATGACTTCAGCAACATGGACTCCCATTCATCAAGGCTGACCTGGTTACTGCTACTATTTTTGTCTAATTTACCAGCAAAAGAAACCAACATTTGTTTTCATTATGATACCATACTCTAGGGTTATCAGCCAGCTACCTGGTGACATTTTGATTACATTAGATTAAATCCATTATGGAAGAGGCAGTGTTTTGTTCTTGGTGGAAGAGACACTTACTTTGGGTATAGATTTGCCTTTCCTGAAAGGAATGGTTCTGCCAAAATTACCATACATGGACTTATACAAGATGTCTTATCTTTCATCATGGTATGCCACACAGCATTGCTTCTGAGCAAAAGAAGTGTGGCAATGAGCCCATGCTTACAGAATTCCCTGATCTTACCTAATTCCTCACCATCATGAAGGGGCTAGTTTGATAGAATGGTAGACTAATCTTTTGAAGACGCAGTTACAGCACCAGCTAGGTTCCTACATCTTGCAGGACCGGAGCAGGCTGTCCAGGAGGCTGTATATGTTCTGAATCAGTATCTAAGGTATGGTGCCTTTTCTCTTGTAGGCAGAACTCATGGGTCCATAAATCAAAAAAGAAAACCAAGGAGTAAAAATCAAGAAGCCCCACACATTATTATACTCAGTGACCCACTAGGAAAATTTTTGTTTCCTATTCTCATGACCTTATGCTCTGTTGGTTCAGAGGTTAGCCCCAAAAGAAGAAACGATTTTACCAGGAGATACAACAATAATTTCATTGAACTGGAAGTATAAACTTTCACCTTGACAATGTGGGCTTCTCATGCCTCTGGATCAAAAGGCAAAGAAGGAGTTACTGTGCTGGATAGAGTTATTGGACCTGAAAACTAAAGGAGAAACTGGACCACTATTCCACAGTGTACCCAGCAATCCCATTACTGGGTATATATCCAAAGGAATATAAATCGTTCTACTATAAGGACACATGCACACGAATGTTCATTGCAGCACTGTTTACAATAGCAAAGACCTGGAACCAATCCAAATGCCCATAGATGATAGACTGGACTGGGAAAATGTGGCACATATACACCATGGAATATTATGCAGCAATAAAAAATGATGAGTTCGTGTTCTTTGTAGGGACATGGATGAATCTGGAGAACATCATTCTCAGCAAACTGACACAAGAACAGAAAATGAAATACCACAGATTCTCACTCATAGGTGGGTGAGGAAAATGAGAACACATGGACACGGGGAAGGGGGTACTACACACTGGGGTCTATTGGGGGGAATAAGGGAGGGACAGTGGCGGGGGGAGCTGGGGACGGACAGCCTGGGCAGAAATGCCAAATGTGGGTGAAGGGGAGGGAGGCAGCAAAACACACTGCCATGTGTGTACCTATGCAACTATCTTGCACGTTCTGCACATTGTACCCCAAAACCTAAAATGCAATAAAAAAAAAGAAAGAGTGTCTGTAATAGATGAGATCCTTAGGTGGTCTCTTAGTTTTACCATGACCTGTGATTAAGGTAAATGAAAAACTCCAACAACTCAATCCAGTCAGTACTACTAATGGCCTAGACTTTTCAGAAATGACAGTTTGAATCACACCATAAGGTTAAGAACAATGACCAGCTGAGGTACTTAACAAAGGCAAAGAAAATATAGAATGGATAGTAGAAAAAGGTAATTATAAACACTAACCATGACTATATAGCCAGTTACAGAAACAAAGACTATAATTATTCTGAGTATTTTCTCCTTGTTATGAACATGTTCAAATGTGTTGGGTGCCAAATATTGTTTGCTTTCTACCCTCTCCTATTTCCTTATGTAACCAAATATATATTGACTGGATATCATAGTATTAAAATATTATACATTTTACATCATAGTATTTAACTTATGGTACATCAAGTAGACCAGTAAACATCACTCAAGAACTTTACCTCCTCTTCTAAGGGGTTTGTGCATTTTTATGTTGAATTATGTGTGGAGAAACTATCAAGTTTTTATTGTTTTTATTTGGAAATTAAGTATAGCTTAAGGATATGCTTAGGGGTCCCTAGTTGACAAGAGGTAGACTTGGGATGGTTAATTTTATGTGTCAACCTGAATGAGACTTGAGATAGTCAGATATTTGGTCAAACATTATTCTGGGTCTTTGACAGTGTCTCTGAATAAGATTAATATTTGAACTGGTAGACTTAGTGTTACAGGATCTTTGGTGTATCACTTTTCTGGCCAAAAATCTCTGTGGCTGCTGTTGCCTTTGCCTGAGTTTTGCTTAGGTCTGCTGGTCTCATTCCACCCACTTGGCCTGGCAGGCTGTGCTTGGCTCATGCTACCGGCTTGGATCTCATGCCTGTCAAGTGTAAGTAAAGCTTGCAGGGAAGGGTGTGTGAGCAAGTGTGGTTTCCAGTCACTGTGCAGTCAGACATGCTGGCTGCTGCCATGGGGTAGGCAACTCCAGTTGCCAGCATGGGCACCAGGTATCTGTGAAGATGTGGCTGGATCAGGCACACTGAAAGAAGCTTCCATGGCTGGCACTGGGGAATGTGGTGGTGCCCAAAGCTTGGAGATGCCCGGAATCACAGGACACCAAAGAGGAAGTCACAGCCTGGCTTGGGGAGCTCCCACGTCTGGGATCTCAGAAGGGCCACAGCTCTTCTCTCCTCTTTACCTGCAACGAGGCAAGCCTGGAACGTGTTCCAGCCCTACTTGTGTTACAGCTCTTTTTGCCCTGCCATTTTACAGATCCTGAGTTCTGGTTCTGCAACCAGGAATAATAAGGTATGCAGACAAGTGGAGGGTGAGCAAGATAAAGGGGAGCTCTATTGAGCTATAGAACAGCTCAGAGGAAACCTGCAGTGTGTAGTTCCTTTCAGCAGCTGGTCATCCTGACATCACTGCAGCTCTCAGCAGGCAGGAGGCCCTAGAGTGAGTAGCTCCTTACTGTTGGAGCAGTCACTAACAGGAGGGAGAAGCAAGGCAGTGGGAGCAGGCATTTCCAAGCCTGAGAGGGCAAAAGGAGCCTTCCTATGCTCCCAGAGCACAGAGATACCCAGGTCCTCAACCATGGCTTAGGCAGCTGCAGTGGCACCTGGGGATTCCCACCCCAACTTTGAAAAGGTGGGGCTCCCACTTGTCCCTGACTCTTACCAGCTCCATGGAGTGTGCAGCCCTGCCTGTGCTTCCCTGCTATAACCAATGTGATGGCAGTGGTCACTCCAGATGGCCCACTACTGCCATCATTAGTAAAGCATATTGCCTTTGCTAATGTGAGTGACCACATTCGATTAGTTGAAAGCCTGAATAAAACAAGAAAGCTGGTCTTCTTCTTTTTTGTTTTTTTATTGAGACAGAGTTCCGCTCTTGTTACCCAGGCTAGAGTGCAATGGCACGATCTCGGCTCACTGCAACCTCCGCCTCCTGGGTTCAGGCGATTCTCCTGCCTCAGCCTCCTGAGTAGCTGGGATTACAGGCACGCGCCACCATGCCCAGCTAATTTTTTGTATTTTTAGTAGACATGGGGTTTCACCATATTGACCAGGATGGTCTCAATCTCTTGACCTTGTGATCCACCCGCCTCAGCCTCCTAAAGTGCTGGGATTACAGGTGTGAGCCACGAAAGCTGGTCTTCTTTTGAGTAATTCTCCTGCCTTAATGCCTTTGAGATGAGACATCAATCTATTTCCTAATTTGAGACTGGAACTGAAACACTGTCTCTTCTTGTGTCTCAAGTCTGCCTGCCTTCAGGCTGGCACTGCACCATCTGCTATCCTGCCATCCGCTATCCTGGTTCTCAGACTTTCTGACTTGAACTGAAGTCAGAATCACTGGCTTTTCACATTTAAAAGTTATAGACAGCATCAGAGCATGGGAATAATCAGCCTCCATAATTCTGCGAGTCACTTTCCCTCTGGTGTGTGTTTGTGTGTGTCTGTGTGTGTGTGTGTGTGTGTGTGTGTGTGTGTGTGTAGGTAGGTATATGTATACCACTGATTCTATGTATCCTATTGCTTCCAGATTACAGATAGCAGACTGGGGATTCCTTAGCCTCTATAAGTGAAATCCTCAAACTGAATCTCTGTGTAATGTTTCAATTTATCTGGAGAATTCTGACTAATACAGATGGCTATGCTATGACTAGCTATAGCAGAGGTAAGATAGATAATTTCATGATTTCTAGCTAGATGGATACACCACTTTGAAGTCTTTCAGTGCCAGGAATTCAAAAATTTCCGTCTTTCAGTTACAGGAATTCAACAATTGCCACCACATATGCTCTTACCTGAAGTACAAGTTGTATTATAGAAAGAATACAGATTTTTCTTTATTGCAAGTACAGTATTGTGACATGTATTTCAAAATATTCCTTAAAATGTGATTTATCAATATACATTTCAAACATTGGTCATTCAGTGCAATGCACTAAAGAGTATTTAAGAGAAAAGCCTTTGGAGTCATACTTAATAATATCCTTCGGATTTGTGTCCTTGCCCAAATTCCATGTTGAATTGTGATCCACAGTGATGGAGTAGGGTCCTGCTGGGAGGTGATTGGATCATGGGGATGGATTTCCCCTTTGCTATTCCCATGATAGTGAGTGAGTTCTTATGAAATTTGGTTGTTTAAAGGTGCAGAACACCTCCCAGTGCTCTCTCTTCCTCTTTCTTTTGTCATATAGGATGTACCTCCTTCCTCTTCACTTTCTGCGGTGATTGTAAGTTTCCAGAGGCCACCCAAACCATTCCTATACAGGCTGTGGAACTGTGAATCTATTAAACGTCTTATATTTGTAAATTTCCCAGTCGCAGGTAGTTCTTCATAACAATGTGAGAATGAACTAATACACTTAATTAGTTAGAATTATGTTTTTTCTACTTTTTATTTGTGTGATCTTTGACAAGCTACCTTAGTGTTCTGTGTCACAGTTCTCTCATGTGAAAAATTGGATATGTAAATGAATGTGACACATTGGACTCAGTTCAAGTGCTCAGTAAATAATAGTCACCCTAAATATTAATGTTTATCTCATTTCTCATTTCTTCTTTGTCTTCATCAAAGGAGATCTATATATATTTATAGATTAAACTTTTAAGAAAAATTTAGTAGCCTGCTCTCAATTCTAATATGACCAGTTGCCTCTTATCTAAATCTGATCTCAAATCTAAATCCAAAATAATCCACTAAAAAGAAGATTTTTTTCTGCAAAACTCAAGGATCACCAATTTCTACATTAAATTGTCAAATCTATGTTGTTATCACTTTACATCAGAGGTTATTCCTCTACATGTTCTGTTACTGAAATTAGAATAGAAAAGAACAATAGAGAAATAAAATATTCAATCAATTGGTTTCCTTCCTAGCCCCACCTGCATAATTCAATGTCAAAATCAAAAGAAACCAAAGCACAGGTGATATTTTCATCAGACCTAACCTTTTAAAAAAGAACAAGATGCAGAAGCAAACACTTTGGATTAATTAGCTGTTGTATCATCTGATAAATAACTCTGAGCTAAGTGATTGTAAGTCAAGCGTTGGTGACAGCCTTTCATTACGGTATCTGGGTAACAGACTCTTTACTATAGTGAAAGATAAACTAGGCCAGGTGTGGTTGTTGATGTTTGTAACCCCAGCACTTTGAGAGCCAAGGCAGGAAGATTGCTTGAGGCCAAGACTTCAAGACCAGTATGAGCAACCAAGGGAGACCCTGTCTCCAAAAGAATAAAGTTAATATTTAACTGGGCTTGGTGGTGCTCACTTGTAGTTCCAGCTATTCACAAGGCTGAGTGGGGATAATGTCTGCAACTCAGGAATTCGAGGCTATAAAAGTTTTGACTGTGTCACTGAGTTCTAGCCTGGTTGACAGAGAGAGACCCTGTTAAAAAAAAAAGGCAAAAAAAGATCAACAAATGCTTCCTCTACAAATTTCTATGTTTTATAACCTTCATTCAATAATAATTGTCAGAGAAATGTAGTTTAAAATAAAAAAAATAAAAACAGTATCTTTTCATTTTTATTACTGTTTTATGATATAGTATTGAGCAAAATTATCCACCATAAATCCCCAAACCAGATTTTCAAATTTGCCTTCCTTTACGTATGTATGTTCCAAGTCTTCTTAAAATTTTATTCAGATTGAGAGGCAGTATTTCTCTACAAACTCAGAAGTAAAAAAAAAAAAAAAAAACTTAGATATTAATTAAATTTTATATGCACTAAATTTATTTATTCTTATTTTGGTATTGACACCCTCTTAGAAGAAAGTCCTTGGGCTTGGAAAACAAATTAGTTTTAAAGTGGAGTTTTGCAGTATGAAAATTGCTTTGAAGCATATAGAAGTTCCATCAGAAGTCTTAGTGAGATTTCACTAGGCATAGGTAAGTGTATTTTGCTGTACTTCAATGTCCCCTTAGGTGATTAATTTTTGCAAAGTTTAAAATTAAAGATAAAAGAAATAGCAGGAAATAGCCATGGCCTTACATAGCAGGGTAGAAGATGGAACCAAAAAAGTTTTAGGTAAATAGACATTTCGAACAGCCTTTATGTTCTCATGAAGAAAAAGAAGGAAAGGAATATGGACTTGAAAAACTCTAATATGCATGTAAGTAAAACAAATCATCCATATTGTATAATTATAAAAATCATAGTGGAGTTTAGTCGAGTTATAACATCATTTGTAATTTAGGGTTCAGTAGCTGGTTCATATGTACATGCATATAAAATGCACGAAGAATATTTAGAGGTTATGAGACAAATTTGTCTAACTGGAAAAATATGAGATTTGAATTTTAAAGGCAAATTTCACTTTTAAATAGAAAAAAAAAGGATTTCAAAGTTTATATAATAGACCTCAAACAATGAATTCAAAGTAAACTGTCTTGCAACAAATTTACCATCTTGGTCTACAACCAAATCTCAAATACCTATGTATCTTCCTTCTTAGCCCACCACATTTAGAAGCAGAAAGCTGAAGCTAGAGGCAGACACATTGGAACAAATACAAAGAGTTGTCTTACTGAAAAATAAGAGGTATCAACACTATTTGAGTTGTCCATAATATACTAATTCAAGACACCCAGCTATCAGGGGGTTAGGGGACAATGGCTCTATCCACTGTCACAGTTTCTGAGGTCATGATTTATATAACAAGCACAATCTTTACTGTTTGCAATGAAGATTATGTCATGCCTAGGAAATTGTGTTTTAAATGGTTAAAAAAGTCATACAATTAAATTTACAAAAAGAAATATTTAAAAGTATTCAAAGAAGTTCATTCAAGTTTTGGGAAAAATTCACTCATGAAAAACAGTGTCCTAAAGCTGCTGTATACTATACACACGGGTATTTGACAGCTTGCCTCCTGGTCACCTACTGCATCAATTGGTACAGAAAAGCCATCATGATTTATTCAACTCACAAAATCACCTCTTTGGCCTCTCTTTTTCTTCAGGAAGTTGTGTCCTCTTTAGCAGTGTGTCAATAAAGCTGAGTGCCACCTGTGCCACCGCATTAGAAAGGAGAATTTAATTTGTAAAAACTCATTGATTTGCTCCTAGTCAATAGGGTAGACTGAGCTGACACAGCAGGACACACTCTCATCCTGCCCACCTCCCACTCAAAACACGTAGAAATGGTTGATAAAAGAAAACAAAATAATTTGGGGATATATAACTGAATTTGACATAAAGGAAAGGAAATATTATGATGCCAGAGATGAAAAAGGAAATAAATGAGAAAAGTAACAAAATCCAAAGCTAAATTTCAGATCTGAATCAGGCGTACACCATAATGTTTGGGGTCCTGAGGATCCGTCACTCTCTTGACAGAGGGTACTTAGGCTACCAGCCCCATTTCTACAAAAAGCTGAAGCCAGGCTTCAGGTGGCAAAACAGGTATCTCCCTTCCAGAAATCAAAACCCCACATGTGCCATGCTCGGTTGTGGGGTCTGATGTCACAGATCCCATAAGGCATGAGACTCAAACTAAAAAATACATTTAAAAATTTAATTCTTGATTTCATGTGTTGCAAATATTTTCTTCCACTCTGTGGCTTGCATTTTCTTTGCTGGCATTGTTACATGAAAAGTTCTGATTTAATATGATCTAATTGTTAATTTTTTCAATTATGGTGATAATAAAGAGAATCATGCCTGCTCCCAGTTCATGAAAGAGAATGTTGCCTACTCCTAGTTCATGAAAATACTTTTATATTCTACCTTATGGAAGATTTAACATTTCATTTATTACATTTAGAATGATAATCCACCTGGAGTTAATTTTTATATGTGTTCAAAAGCAGGAGTCAATCTAGCATATATATTGGGAAAAAACATCTACAAGTCAATAAGAAAAGACAGATAATAAAATAAAATGGACAAGAGACTTGAACAGGCATTTTAACAAAGAAGATATTCAAATGACCAATCAATCAGCATATGTAAATGTGATGGACATTACTACTCATCAGGAATATGAAAATTAAAATCACAATTACATATACACCAGACTACATGTACATCAAAATGGCTAAAATTGTAAGCAGACAATAATACTCTAAAGCTGAGATTGCTACTTCTGTTATATGCAGCTTGTGAGAGGAGGAAGAGAAAAGTGAATTCTTAAAGCCACTATAAAATTGTTTATTGATATAAACCAAAATTTAACATACACAGACCCAGGGACCAAAAATTCCATTCCAAACTAAATATCCAAAACTTTTTTGTTGTGTGTCTGTGTGTTAATGTGTATAAAAATCCAAATATTCTTCAACTGAAAAATAAATTACTCCATATTCATACACTAAAATACAATAGTGAAAATACTTGAACTGCTATATGCAACCACATGGGTAAATACTATACCTGTAATACTGAACAAAAAAGCTAGACATAAAATGCATATGTAAAGATTTCATTTATATAAAATTATACAAAATTATAATACTACAACTCAGGTTTTGTTGTTTTTTTTTTGTCTTGATTTACTTTGTTTTGTTTAGGGAGGAGAGGGAAAGAAAGTTGTTAGATATTAGTAATTTTCTTTATTTTGACTTGATTAGTGGATACATATATGTCATTGTATATGTCACTGAACTGTACACTTAATGTTTTATAGTTTTTGATTGTGTTTTGTATTTCAACAATAAAATTTATTTTGAAAAATTTGATTCTTAATAAGAAAAATCTGAAGATAAACAGAAGAGGCAAAATATGAACCTCTTTTGTGGGAACATGTCCACAAGGCAGAGCACATAAAATGTTCACAGAAAGCATCCTAAGGATGAGCATGTTTCATAACTTAGCACTTCTACTAGTTATAAACTCTTGGAAAATATGTGCATGTACTACATAAGATGTAGATGAACAAGTTTGTTATAATAATGTAAAAGCAAAAACCTAGAAACAATATAAATATTTATACTTAGAGGAAAAAATAAATTGTTTTATATTCAAACAATTGTATATTATGCAAAAGTGAACATGCAAACATATTTTGTGCATATTTTTCTATTTATATTTCAACTTAAAAATCTAATTATAATATTGAGTAAAGCTAGATTTCTCTATGTATCTCTAGTGAATATTGATACATATTGAGAATAATATTGAGTTAAAAATATGATTTGGTGACAGAATTTATGTTAACTTACAAAAGTGTCCCAAGGAAGAAAAGTATATACTATGAGTGTGCATATATATCCAAATATATATGTATATACTTATGTATATATTTTAGAATAATATACAACTACTCATAATATTGGTAGTCAAGGAGAGACAGTACAAAGAGAACTGTTAGGAATCCTCAACTTGATCTGTAATATTCTGCTGTTTTTATAACAGAAAATGTTTGAATTAAAACGGAAAATATTAGTATTCATCACTTATGATATGTAAATGGGATGGTACTCTTCTAATTTTTAAATCTTTTAAAAATTAAAATTAATTAATTGCATTAGTCCATGTTCATGCTGCTGATAGAGACATACCTGAGACAGTAGTTTATACAGGAAAAAGGGTTTAATGGATGTACAGTTTCATGTGGCTGGGGAGGCCTCACAATCGTGGTGGAAGGCAAGGAGGAGCAAGTCCTGTCATATATGGACAGCAGCAGGCAAAGAGAGAGCTTGTGCAGGAAAACTCCCATTTTAAAAATCATCAGATCTCATGAGGCTTGTTCATTATCAGGAGAATCACAGGAAAGACCCAACCACATGATTCAATTACCTCCCACCAGGTCCCTCCCACAACCTGTGGGAATTCAAGATGAGATTTGGGTAGGGATATAGCCAAACAATATCATCCTACCCCTGGACTCTCCCAAATCTCATGTCATCGCATTTCAAAATCAATCATGCCTTCCCAACAGCCCCCCAAAATCTTATTTCAGCATTAACTCAGAAGTCCACAGTACAACATCTCATCTGAAACAAGTCAAATCCCTTTCACCTATGAGCCTGGGGAATCAAAGTTATTTACTTCCTATATACAATGGGAGTACAGGCATTGAGTAAATATAGCCATTCCACATGGGAGAAATTGGCTAAAACAAAGGGGCCAGAGGCCCCATGAAACTCCAAAATCCACTGGGACAGTCATATTAAAGATCCAAAATGATCTCCTTTGACTCCATGTCTCACATCCAGGTCATGCTAATGAAAAAGGTAGGTTCCTATGGTCTTGGACAGCTCCACCACTGTGGCTTTGTAGGGTACAATCTCTTTTCAGTCTGCTTTCACAGGCTGTCATTGAGTGTCTGCAGCTTTTCCAGGCACACAGTACAAGCTGCCAGTGGATTTATCCTTCTGTGGTCTGGAGGACAGTGGCCGTCTTCTTCTACCTCCAGTAGGAGGTGGTGCAGTAGGGACTCTGTGTAGGGGCTCTGATCTCACATTTCCCTTATGCACTGCCCAAGCATAGTTTCTCTATGAGAGCCCCTCCCCTAGAGCAAACTTCTGCCTCGGCATGCAGAAGTTTCTGTACATCCTCTGACATCTAGGTGGAGGTTCTTAAACTTCTGTTCTTAACTTGTGTGCACCTGCAGGTTCAACACCACATGGAAGCTGCCAACGCTTGTGGCTTCTACCCTCTGAAGCAATAGCCCAAGCTGTAACTTGACCCCTTTTAGTCATGGCTGGGGGAGCTGTGATGCAGGGCACCAAGTCCCTAGACTGTACACAACAGGGTTCCCTGGACTCAGCCCAGGTAACCATTTTTTCCTTCTAGGCCTCTGGGCCTGTGATGGGAGGGGCTTCCATGAAGACCTCTGACATGCCCTGGAGACATTTTGCCCACTGTCTTGGTGATTAACATTTGATTCCTCATTACTTATGCAAATTTCTGCAGCCGGCTTGAATTTTTTCTCAGAAAATGGGATTTTCTATTCTATCGCATTTTCACTCAGCAAAATTTTCAAACTCTATGCTCTATTTCCCTTTTACAATAAATGCTTTTAACAGCACCCAAGTCACCTCTTGAATGCTTTGCTGCTTAGAAATTTCTTCTGCCAGATACCCAAATAATCTCTCTCAAGTTCAAAGTTTTACAGTTCTCTAGGGCAGAACCAAAATGCTGCCTATCTCTTTGCTAAAACATAACAAGAGTAATCTTTGCTTCAGTTTCCAAGTTCCTCATTTCTATCTGAGACCACCTCAGCCTGGACTTTACTGTCCATATTGCTATCACAATTTTGGGCAAAACCATTCAACAAGTCTCTTGGGAGTTTCAAACTTACCCACATTTTCCTGTCATCTCCTGAGCTCTCCAAACTGTTTCAACCTTCGACTGTTACCCAATTCCAAAGTGGCTTCCATATTTTTGGGCATCTTTTCAGCAGTGCCTCACTCTACTGGTACCAATATACTGGATTATTTCATTTGCATGCTGCTGATAAAGATGCTTGATGCTAGGCAATTTATATAGGAAAAAGGGTTTAATAAACCTACATTTCCATGTGGCTGAGGAGGCTTCACAATCATAGTGGAAGGCAGAAAGGAGCAAGTCACATCTTATACGGATGGCAGCAAGCAAAGAGAGAGACTGTGCAGTGAAACTCCCATTTTTAAAACCATTAGATCTCATAAGACTTTTTCACTGTCATAAGAACAGCACAGGAAAGACCTGCCCCCATGATTCAATTACCTTACACCAGGTCCCTCCCACAACAAATGGGAATTCAAGATGAAATTTGGATAGATACACAGCCAAACCATATCACTAGTAATTCAGGTATTTTTTTCTGAACCTCAGAATATGTAATAAGGCCACCTACTTCAACCTCGCAGGTCAATTAACCAGCACCTTCACCAGCATATGTGGCTATGCTATGCTTTTAGGAGAAAGAAACATATGCTTTTAGGAGAAAGAAGCATATCAATCCAAACCCAGCTGATATTAAGCAATTACTTAAAGTAGAATAAATGCCTTCCAAAATAATGTGTTTTAAACTCAATAGTCCTTCAGCCTATTTTTCTACAGCATATCTCTTCCATTTTTGGATCTCAGTGAATACTGTAATGATAATGCACAGATTATAAATTCAAGTAGCAAAACAAAACTTTACAAATATAGTAAGAAAAATAAACTTAATGGAAACATTTTCAACATCAGGATAAACAAAAAAAATAGGATTTTCCCCAATTCATTAGAAATTTCAATTAACCAGAGTATTCTAAGCATTATTATTTTGAATGTAAATTTAATGGTTGAAAATAAGTCTGTAGGGGGTTGCAGGCATTCATTTCAATATGAGTAACTAACATGCTAATTATAAATGTGACTTTTATTCATAGAAGTTAGATCCACAGCTCCTCTACTTGGTAACTGATTGCTAGTCATAACTTTCAGGATTTTTAATGTACTGGAAAGTAATAAAACTCTATTAAGAATTGTATTTAATTCAGAGTTTGCAAAAACCTATCTGTGCTTTTAATTCACTTTATTTGTGTGTATATTTTCCTCACTTAATTCAGATACAAGTATTGATATATACACTATTCTATATTACTGAAGTTTCAAATAAATAAATCATATAATATTGAAATGTGGGAGGATAATTCCTTATCAGCTTTGGTTCTCTATGCCAACGTCTAGGCTTTTGGATTTCACAGAGAAAGCATTTTAAAGAAACCTATTAGCTATCACCATTATTCTACAAAGTAAAGGGTATTTTAACATTTAAAGAATATGAAAGACATAACCTCAGAAAAAAACAAAACACATCAAATTGAATAATTTTAACATTTTGTAAGGCATATTTTATTATCCTTGCATTTCTGATTTCACTTCTAAGTAGTACAAGCCTCTTCATTTTCATGTAGTAGACCGTTTGGTTTATGAATTTGTGCTGGTGTCTAAGAAGTTAACATCTCTGTGGTCAACAACTCTTACTGTTTCACCTTTCATCCTTCCCTCTTATGTTGCTGCATCTAAAATGTTTTCAGAAAATGCAAAGCCTGAAAGCAAATGTTTTGCCATGATGAAATCTCATTGAAGGTGGTGGTAAAAAGAGATGATATAGCTGATCCACAAAGGGATGCTCATTATAAATATCTAAAAGTCAATATTTCTCTTTTATTCATTGATCCTTCATGGGAACATGACAGCAAGCTATGTTAACTATCGATCCTCAGATGCACCCAAACTGATTTTAAAAGCTTGGAAGAATTAAGCGTACCCTGAAAGTGAGCCTCAATGTTTATATGAGTGCAAATGTTTGTTAACCATACACTATGATTGGAAAATTTACAGAGTACACAACATTGTTGCCTTTGTAGCTATTGAAGCCATATTGAATTTTTTCATCTACTACTTTATTTTTTGTTCCATATTGAATAATGTAATTTATTTTACAATGTGGTTACAGAGTTTTCCTTACATTTAACAAATCTATGTTTAGACCCAGCCATTGTTTTTTTTTTTAATTCCCATCGACAAAGAAAAAACAAAACAAAACAGAACAAAATAAATAGAAAGGCAAGCAGCACACATCTGTGTCCTTGGGATTTTGTGAGCCATCTTGCAAACTCATGACTTCTAATCTGTTTGTAATATGGAAGGAAAACTACCAATTAGCTTTTAAGTGAAAACACTACCTATGTACATCCCAGTGGATCACAAATTTATTTAGAATATGATTTTCACTGTCCTAAATAATAATCCAGGAAGCTCATTTAGGATCCAGTTGAATAATCCTCAAACTGCCCCACTTTTTTTTCTTATTAAGAACATTAGGCTGCCTGGTCAAGTACTCTTATTCTTTTCAGTACACAAATATATATTAAAGAAAGTGACAATTATCCTTCATGTTGTGAAGGGCTATAGATTTTTCCATAGTAAGTTCTAGCTTTCCTGAATAACTACTATCTGAGAATTTACCTAAATCTAAATAGAATGAATTAATCTTTCTAACCATACCTACCACTAAGGGTAATGAACACTATACATTTTCTAGTATGTGTTAAGATAGAAATACTTCATTTGAGTTGCTTCAAATGCAGATTTTTAAAGCATCAATAAACTTGTTTCAGTTATACTAATAACTGATAAACACTTCTTTTCCATCCACATAGTTTCTAAAAACTGTTTTAGGCACTCTGTATTTGCTATTTTTAATTTTCACAATGATGATGGAAATACTGTGGAAGGATTCATTGAATAACCAGAAATATTTTACACAAATCTTATTTAATACATTTACCAATATTTTGAATTGGTTGTTATTGCAATTCCCACTATAATTACTGTTATAGGGGAACCAAATCTCAGAGGGGTTAAAATTTGTTAAACATCAAACTGCTACTAAGTAGGAAAGTTGAGATAAGAGCTCAGATCTGAACCCTAAGGATGAGCATTTTATGCTACTTTACAATCATGTGATACACTAAAAATGAAGGAGTGGATGAGAAGACCAATATCATGGTTTGTGCCCCAGTATCCCACTTAAGATATGCATAAACATGGGATTATTATTTAACTTCTTTCACATTCAGTTGTTTCTTTTAAAAATGGAACAGGATGTTGAATCAAATGTGCTTCTGAATGCAAAATGTAGAACTGTAAATTATTATACAGTGATGAATAAAATCAATAATGCTGAATATAGATACTGTGCCTAACACAATGTCGGACATATATTAGGTGTTTAATATGTGATGAATGAAAGGAAAAAAGGGAGTAAAGGAAAAGTGTGAAAAGTCTGATAAAATATTAAGTAACATGGCCTTAGGTATGAGGTAGAATTGGATTCAAATGCGGCAGTCACTTATTAGCTCTGTGACCTTGAGATTACTTACCTAATCAGTATATTGTTTTCTCCTGTACCAGATAGAACGCCTTATGATAATTAGGAAGAAAGTATGTAAAGAACCTAGCATAGTATTTTGACATGCATTAATAGCTCATTGAAAAATAATGATAGACTAATTGGTTGGACATGACCTACTCACGTAAAAAGTGTCCTACTATTCCAACCTCTATGGTGGTAGTAGTTAGTTTATGATTATGACATGAGTTAACATTGCCAATCTTATTATTATCATTCATTAACTCACCATTCATTAAGGCCCTATTCTGTATAAACCCTGTATTAGGTATTGGTAATTACAAAACAGCAAAACAAGGGTCTTGAGGTTAAATGCTTACAGATTACTCCCAATATGTCTGAAAAAAAAAAATAGAATCTGGAAATGAGCCTCCTAGAATATCAAATTGATGTGTAAAACATATAATCTTAATTAGGGTGTTAAGCTAAGATCTTGTGGGAATAATTCTCTCTCTCTCTCTCTCTCTCTCTCTCTCTCTCTCTCTCTCTCTCTCTCTCTCTCTCTCTCTCTCTCACTGTTTCTCAGTCTGTCACTGCTACCTCTAAGACCTAAAGGTAAATATGCCTTCACTGCAGCCCCTGTCATTTGCTCCTTGATTTTGGTCTTTCAGAGTGGGATTGGAAAGGAAAGGAAAGAAAAAAAAAAGAGAAGTCTCATACCTTGGATTGATTTCCAGTTGCGCCTTGGGAGATCTTACAGACCTGTAGGATAGCATTTCATTTAACTGGAAACCAAATTCTGGAATTCTAAGGCTTAATTAGAACAATTTTCAGCAATGTGATTATACAGATAATTTACTTTACGCCCTTGCTGAAATCCATTAATGCTATGCTTTTCTGTTTTTATATTACAGAGACTGTGCTCAGTGCATTGCTTTTGTAAAATCACATTTACTCTTCCAAATTATCCTATAAAATAGATTCCATTGCTGTTTGTTTTTGCTACATATAAATAAAAATGAGGCTCAAAGTCATATCAGAAAATATATCAGTATAAGAGAAAAGATTAAAGTAAGAGTACCAAGATTCAAGCTCAAGTCCTAGCTTGAACTTGGATAAAATTATAATTTCAATTTAACTTGCTTATTTATGAAATGAGGGTGCTGAGCTATACTGTCTCTATTTTTCTTTCCAGTCCTAAAATTATAATTAATTACTCTATTTTCACTGGAATCTGAGTAAAAACAATTTACATGGTATTTTTGGTAAACTAACTTCTTACTCTAGTATATAAAAATGATTTTTTCAAAATTTCAGTGAAGTTCTCTATTTAGAAAGAATTATAGACACAGTCTTTATGAAGAGTGTTATGAACTATGAAACTCAGGTTTTTAAATATTATAGACTAAGGTTATATATACCATTTATAATCCAGGCACCAATATGACCTTCAAACAGCTCAAGACTTTAATGCACCCATTGCCACAGAGGACTTTTTCCAATATTTTTTTTTCCAGTAGAAATAGGACTACTCAGAACCACTCACCACTCACCACTCACAATGGCATACTCTTCCAAGGCAATTATTCAATGATTATTTAATGATAACAAAAAAGACATTCCTTTTCAAGCAATATCATGGACTGCTACATTTATACAAATTTTGCCATGTAATAGAAATATAGTTATTACTGTATGAAAAATATGAGCATTTCTTGAGACCAGTCAGCTAGATCAGTGCTTTTCAAATTTTACTGTATATAGGAATCACTTAGAGATCTTGTTAAAATGCAGATTTGCGTTCATTAGGTACCTCTGAGATGACACCTGATGATCTCTATTTAGAACAAATTTCCAGAGGTGGAACAAGATAATGGAAGCCTCCACCTATCACATGTAATGACACCAACTTAACATGTATCTACATTAAAAAATACCTTCGTAAGAACAAAAAATCAGATGGATACCTATAGTACCTGGTTTTAACAGTCTATCACTTAAGGAAGAACTGAAGAGATAGATAGGAAAAAAATATCTTGAATCTTGGATGCTACCCTTTTCTCACACCCCAGCCTGGGTGGCCTGATGCTGAGAGTGTCTCTGGGTTCTAAGGGAGGGAGAGCACAGCAAAGGTGAGGCAGGCATTGAACTCAGTGATGTCCTATTAGAGCAGAAGGGAAAACCAGACCAAACTCAGCTGATGCCAGCTCATGGAGGGAGCATTTAATCCAGCTGGACCCAGAGGGGAATTGCTGATACCAGCAGTCAGAACTTGAGTTCCCACAACCCTCTCCATCAAGGGCTGGAGTGCTATGGGTCTCTAAGTAAACTTGAAAAGAAGTATACATCAAAAGGACTGAAACTGGTAGGTGAGTCCTAGTGCTGAATTAGGCCAAGAGACAGCGGACAGGCGATGGGGCACACAACACACTAAGATACCAGCTGAGAAAGCTAGGGGGGTGCTGGCATTACCTCTCCCCTAACCCTAATCTGTAAAGCTCACAGCTCCAAAAGAGGCTCCTTTTAGCTTGAAGAAAGGAGATTGAAGAGTGGGGAGGATTTTGTCTCACCTCTTGGATACCAGCTCAGTCACAGTAGAATAGGGTATTGGCCAGAGTTGTGAAGCCTCTGTTCTAGGTCTTAGCTCCAAGACAACATTTCTAGACATATCTTGGGCTAGAAGGAAACCCACTACCTTGAAGGAAAGAATCCAGTTCTGGCAGCATTTATTAGCTACTAATGCAAGAGAACTTGGGGCCTGAATAATCAGCAGAAATATCCTGATATTATGTCCAGGGCCTTGGGTGAACCTCTGAGACTTTCTGTCTTTAGGTACTGGCACAGCCACAGGGAAGGTAAACCACTAAGCAGGCTAATGGGGTTCCCAATTCTAGGACTTGATTCTTGAACAGCATTTCTGGACCTGCCCTGGTGAGAGGGAGCCCACTGCCCTGAAAGCGTGAGTCCTAGGCCAGGCAGCATTCTCCACAAGCTGACTTAGGAGTTATTGGAATTTAAGGGAACATTACCTGTATTATGTCAGTACACTAAATGGCCTTGGGTGGTGATAGCTACTGGATAAGGCTCTTCTGCTTTGGGAAGAAAAGGGAAGAGTAGGAAAGTCTGCATCTTGTGGTTTGAGTGCCACCTCAGCTACAGTACAATAGAATACCAAGTAGACTTGTAAGGTTTTTGCCTCTAGTCCTTGACTCATGGATGGAATTTCTGGATCTACCTGGGGCTGAAGGGACCTTGCTACCTTGAAGGAGAGGACACAGGTCTGTCTGACCTAGCCAACAGCCGATTGTAGAGCCCCCAGGCCTTGAGTGAACATAGGCAGTAGCATGAAAATGGTTAAAGCCAGCTTTGAGCAAAACCCAGTGTTGTGCTGTCATTGGATCTCACCATAGCATAGCCATACTGGTGGTGGGCACAGGAGTGCTTGTGTTACTCCATTCTTAGCTTTACATGGGTCAGAACAGAGGGAGAGACAGACTTTTTTTTTCCTTTGGGAAAAAGTAAGGGAAGAGAACAAAAATATCTGCCTGATAATCCAGAGAACTCTCCCAGATCTTCTCCAAGGCCATCAAAATGGTACTTCTATGAGTCTGCAAGAACCACAGTGTTACTGAGGTTGAGGTGGCCTCTAAAGCAGATATAGCTGAGATAATAACAACCAAGTTCTTTCAAACAGCTGGAAAGTTATTCCCAAGAATGACAGCTACAAATAAGCCCAGACAGTGAAGACTACAATAAAAACCTCACAGTTCAATGCCTAGAAATCAAATAACATCTACCTGCATCAACAACATCCAGGAATACATGACTTTACCAAATGAACTAAATAAGAAACTTGGGGCCAATACTGGAGAAACAGAGATATGTGACTTTTCAGACAGAAAATTAAAAATTACTGTGTTCAGAAAATGCAAAGAAATTTAAGATAACAGAGAAATAATTCAGAATTCTATCTGATACAGTCAACAAAAAATATTAAAATAGTTAAAAAGCAAAACTTCTGGTGCTGAAAAATACAATTGACATACTGAAGACTGGACCAAAGTCCCTTCATAACAATAAATTAAGCAGAAGAGAGAATTAGTGAGCTTGAAGACAGGCGATTTGAAAGTACAACAGTCATAGGAGACAAAAGAGAAAAAAAAGAATATAAAACAAAGATAGAATGCCTACAGGATATAGAAAATAACATCAAACCGGGAAACATTAGAATCATTGGCTTTGAAGATGAGGTAGAGAAAGAGAAAGGGATAGAGAGTTTATTTGAAAAGATAATAACAGAGAAGTTATTAAAGCTAGAAAAAATGTGAATATCCAAGTATGAGAAGGTTATATAACAGCAACTAGATTTAACCCAAGGAATACTATCTCAAGATATTTAATAATGAAACTCCCAACATTTCAAGAATAAGGAAAGAATCTTAAAAGCAACAAAAGAAAAGAAACAATTAACAAACAATGGAGCTTCCATACATCTGGCAGCAGACTTTTCAGTGAAAACCTTATAGGCCAAGACAGAGTGGTATGACATATTTAAAGTGATGCAGGAAAAAATATATTACAATGGTAATCTGGTAAAAACATCTTTCAAACATGAAAGAGAAATACTAGCTTTCCTAGAAAAACAAAAGTTGAGGGATTTCATTTATACCTCTTACATGAAATGCTAAAGGGAGTACTTTAATAAAAAAGAAACTGACTTTAATGAGCAATAATTAATCACATGAAGATACAAGACCCACTGGCAATTGTAAGTATACAACAGAATAAAATATTATAGCACTAGGACTGCAATATGTAAACTATGCTTATCCTAATTAGAAGACTAAACAATAAACCAATTCACACATAATAACTACACAAGTTTCAATACATAATGCATACAATGTAAATAGAAATAACAAAATGTGTAATGGTTGGGGGACAAAGTTAAGGCATAACATTTTTATTAGGTTTCTTTTGCTTGTGTGTTTGTTTGTGTATGGAACAGTGCACAAAACAACCAGAAAACAATTAACAAGATGGAAGGAGTAAGTCCTTCATTATTATTAACAACATTGACTGTAAATAGACTAAACTCTCCAGTCAAGGGACATAGACTGAATGGATGAAAAAAACAAGACTCACTAATCTGCTGCCTAAGAGAAACACACTTCACCTGTAAAAACACATGTGGACTGAAAATAAGGGAATGGAAAAGAAATATTCTGTACCAGTGGCAACCAAAAAGAGCAGAATTCACTATACTTATAACAGGCAAAATATATTTCAAGATAAAAACTGTACAAAGACACAAAAAGCATCACCATATCATGATTAAGGCATCAATTTAACAAGAGGATATAACAATTTTATACATACAAGCACCCAACATTGGAGTGCCCAATATATACATCCAAATATTGTTAGGACTAAATAGAGAGATAGACCAAATACAGTAACAGCTAAGGACTTCAACATCTCATTTTAAGCATCAGACAGAAAACCAACAAAGAGACATTGGACTTAATCTGCAGTATAGACCAAATCGATTTAATATATATTTACAGGAAATTTTATCCAGTAGCTAGAGAATATACATTCTTTTCCTCAGCACATGGATTATTCTCAAGGATAGACCGTATGTTAGGTAATAAAGCAAGTCTTATAACATTAGAAAAACTGAAATTCTATTAAGCACCTTCTGTGACCACAATGGAATAAAACTAGAAATAAATAACTATTGGAATATTTGAAACATTATAAATACATGAAAAACAATGGGCTTCTGAATGACCAGTGGTCAATGAAGAAATTAAAGATGAAATTGAAAAATTTTTTGAAACAAATGATAATGAGGTAATGGAAGCACAGTATACCAAAACCTATAGGAGACTACAAAAGTAGTATTAATAGGGAAATTTATACCTACAAATGCTACATCAAAAAAGAGAAAAACTTTAAACGATCTAATGAATGATGCATCTTTATAAACTAGAAAAACAAGAACAAACCAAACCCAACATTAGCAGAAGAAAAGAAATAATAGAGATCTGATTAAAAAATAAATAAAATGCCCATTGATAATAGACTGGATTGGAAAAATGTGGCACATATACAACATGGAATATTATGCAGCAATCAGAAATGATGAGTTCGTGTCGTTTGTAGGGACATGGATGAATCTGGAGAACATCATCCTCAGCAAACTGACACAAGAACAGAAAATGAAACACCGCATATTCTCACTCATAGGTGGGTGATGAAAAATGAGAACACATGGACACAGAAAGGGGAGTACTAAACACTGGGGTCTATTGGGGGGAAAAGGGGAGGGCCAGTGGGAGGGGGAGGTGGGGAGGGATAGCCTGGGGAGAAAAGCCAAATGTGGGTGAAGGGGAGAAGAAAAGAAAGCACACTGCCATGTGTGTACCTACGCAACTGTCTTGCATGCTCTGCTCATGTACCCCAAAACCTATAATCCAATAAAAAATTAAAAATAAAATAAAATAAAATAAAATAAAATAAAAAAATAAAAAATAAATAAAATTAATAATGAAAAAACAATAGATCAATTAAACAAAAAATTGCATTTTTACAAAGTTAAACAAAATTGACAATTTTTTCACCAAACTAAGAAAAAAATAGATAACATACAAATGGATAAAATTAGAAATGAACAAAAATGAGACATTACAACTGATAGTGCAGAAATTCAAAGGATCATTAGTGGCTACTATGAGCCGCTGTATGCAAATAAATTGGAAAATCTGGAAGAAAATGAAAGCAAACCACATTGCCATGTGTGTACCTATGCAACAATTCTGCATGATCTGCACATGTACCCCATAATCTAAAGCACAATAAAAAAAAAGAAAACTAAAAATTCATAGACACATACAACCAATCAAGATAGAACCAGGAATAAATCCAAAACATTAACTGACCCATAAAAAGTAATGAGATTAAAGCCATAATTTAAAAATAAGTCTCCCAGAAAAATAAAAGGCCCAGGAGGACCTGGTGCTTTTACTGCTAAATTCTACCAAACACTTACAGAAGACCTAGTATCAACCCTACTTAAACTTTTACGAAAAATAAAGGAAGAGGGATTACTTCCAAACACATTCTAAGAGGCCAGTCAATACCAAGATCAGACAAAGACACATCTAAAAAAGAGAAAAGTACAGTCCAATATTTCTGATTAACATTCATGCAAACATCCTCAACAAAATATTAGCAAACCAAAATTAACAATACACTAGAAAGATTATTCATCATGGCCAAGTGGGATTTATCCCTGGGATGCAAGGATGGTTCAACATGTGCAAATCAAACAATATAATCCATTATATCAATAGAATAAAGGATATAAGTTATTTTATCATTGCAATTTATTCTGAAAAGCATTGACAAAATTCAGCCTGCTTTTATGATAAAACCCTCAAAAAACTGGGGATATAAAGGACATACTTCAACATAAAAGCCATATATAACAGACCGACAGCTAGTATCATACCTAATGGGAACAAACTGAAGGCTTTTCCTGTAATATCTGGAAAATCACAAGGATGCCCACTGTTACCACTGTTATTCAACATAATACTGAAAGTCCTAGGTAAATCAATCAGAAAAGAGAAGGATATAATGAACATCCAGATTGGAATGGAATAAGTAAAATTATCCTTATTTTCAGATGATATGATTTCATATTTGGAAAACCCTAAAGACTACAAAAAACTATTAGAACTGCTGAACAAATTCAATAATGTTGCAGGATGCAAAATCAGTATGCAAATATCTATAGCATTTCTGTACGCCAACAGTAAAAAATGTAAAAGAAATTTTAAAACTCTATTCACAATAGCTAGAAATAGAATTAAATACCAAGGAATTAACCAAAGAAGTGAAAGATCTCTGTAACAAAAATTAGAAAACACTGATAAAATAAATTGAAGAGGACTCCAAAAAATGGAAAAATGTTCATGTCCATGGATTGGAAAAATCAATATTGTTAAAGTGTCCATTCTATTCAAAGAAATCTACAGATTCAAGGAAATTCCTATAAAAATACCAATGACATTCTTCACAGGAACTACAGCTGTCCTATGAAAAAATAACCAAATAGGAGGAATCACATTATTTGACATTAAATTATACTACAGAGCTATAGTAACCAAAACAGTATGTATTGGCATAAAAAGAGATACACAGAACAATGGAACAGAAACAAATCCAAACACCTAAAGTGAACTCATTTTTGACAAAGGTGCCAAGAACATAAACTGGAGAAAAAGCAGTCTCTTCAATAAATGGTGCTGGAAATGGGGAAAATTGTACATTCATATGAAGAAGCATGAATCTAGACCCCTGTCTCTTGTAACTGCACAAAAATCAAATCAAAATTGATTAAAGACTTAAACATATGACCTCAAACTATAAAACTACAACAAAGAAACATTAAGGAAAATCTCAAGGACATTGGACTGGGCAAAAATTCCTTGATCAATAAGTCATAAGCATAGGCAACCAAAGTAAAAATGTACAAATGGGATCACATGAAGTTAAGCTTCTGTAAAGCAAAGGAAACTATCAACAGAGTGAAGACACAACCCACACAATGGGAGAAAATATGTGCAAACTACCCATCTGACAAAGGATTAATAATCAGAATATATATGGAGCTCAAAAAACTCTTAGGAAAAAGTTTAATAATCTGATTAAAATGTGGCAAAAATTTTGAATAGACATTTCTCAAAAGAAGACATACAAATGGAAAACAGGTATATAAAAAGGTACTCTACATCACTGATCATTAGAGAAATGCAAATCAAAACTACAATGAGATATATCATGTCATCCAGTCAAAATGTCTTATATCCATAAGACAGGCAAAAAAAAAATGTTGGCAAGGGTGTGGAGTAAAGGCAACCCTCACACACTGTTGGCAGGGATGTAAATTAGTACAACTGCTATGGAGAACAGTTTGGAGCATCCTCAAAAATCTATAAATAGAGCTACTATGTGTTCCATCAATGCCATTGCTAGGTATATACCCAAAATAAAGGAAATCAGTATATAAAAGACATATCTGCATTCCTGTGTTTGTTGCAGCACTTTTTATAACAGCTGAGATTTGGAGGCAACCTAAGTGTCTATCAAGAGATGAATGGATATAGAAAATGTGGTACATATACACAATGGAGTACTATCTAGCCATAAAAAATTAATATGCTGTAATTTGCAACAACATGGATGGAACTGAAGATCATTATGTTAAGTGAAATAAACCAGGCACAGAAAGACACACATCACATGTTCTCACTTGTTTGTGGGATCTAAAAATTAAAATCATGGAGATAGAAAGTAGAAGGATGGTTACCAGAGGCTGGGAAGGATTTGAAAAATTGTGGGTTGGGGGGAAGGTGCGGATGGTTAATGGGTATAAAAAAATAGCCCAACAGGGCTACTATAGTAACAATAACTTAATTGCACATTTTAAAATAAAGAGTGTGGTTTGATTGTAACAATTACTGAGGTGATGGATAACCTATTCTCTATCATGTGCTTATTTCATATTGCAAGCCTCTATTAAATGTCTCACATAGTCCATAGATATGTATACTTACTATCTACCCACAATAATTAACAAATAAAAATAAATAAATTCCCAGAAGATATTAATGCTGCTGGTCCACAGACCACAGTTAGAGTATCAGTATCATGGAGTTAAGATGAGTTTTGACCAACACTGAAAAACTGCTTTCCTTGAGTGAAATCTTGATCTTCATCAAAGTAGGAATAAAAAAAAAGATCATTATGTTAAATGAACATTTCTCTTCTACCTAACATTTCTATATCACTGTTACATTCCTAAGTGTCTGAAATTAGCTGATCAAGATTATCAAGGACCCTGTCTCTAGGCAGCACCAATTTTGGGTCAGGTTACCCTAAGCCCATACCCAATTTCCCCTTACATTAATAAATACAGGCTAATAGCGCTAACTTTTGATCACATCCAGAGTGAACCAAAACATTTCCACTTAAATATTTTGTAAAAAGTGAACTTTGGTCATTCTCTTTCTTTTTAGTGCTTCTCTATAAACTTGTCTAGTTTTCTACTTGTAAGACATCAGAGCACCTTTGACTTTTTAAAAGCTTATGCTAGAAAAAAGAATCACTCCTCAGTGGAAAAACTTGTCTCCTCTTCATGATATATTGTTTATCTACAAGTATTCCTTTAAATTAAACTATTCAAATACAAATATATTAAATATAAACCAGAAACTTCAAACTATGTGTTTATGTATACAAAACCCTTATTAAGGCACAATTAACTTGTATTAAAGTCCACTAGCAAAACATCTAATGATTCTAAGCAAATTTGCCTTCAACTTGACATATAAAGTTCAAGGCATAGCATTAATTAAAAGTTACTATAAAAACGAAGACTTCACCCATTTTCCTGGATTTTATGCAAATTGTCTGACATTGAGGAGATTCATAACCTTGCGTCCCCAAATTGCAGTAATCTTTTCAGCTCAAAACTTTGCTGCAAATTGTGCATAAGGCCCTAACACACATGATAGAGGAAATTTAAATAGATTTAATTAGTTACTATGTCTCCTTAAAGTGACAGGACCTTGAACGATCATGTTAGAGGTCTCCTATTGGGATCACTAACCCTAGAGAATACAGAAGTTGAAGAGGTACACAATAAACACTTTTGAAGCCCAGTGAAAAAGACTGAACAAAAGGAAAATGTAGAAAGACAACTGATAACAAAGACACATACGGTACAGGGAAAGACAGCAGCTAATGTGACTAATTTGTGGGTTTTTTCAGGCTAGGTCAATTATATACAACACAGGACTTGATTATCTGTGTATATGTAGGCTTGTATTTACAGTTTTCTACTCTTAAAAATATGATCACACATGAAGGATGCTGAATTTAGTGTTTGCTGTTGTTATTAAAGAGAAGTAATTATCTCTTCTGATCATGTTACCTAAAAGCTTCCAAACTATATGTCGCTTCTAGAGATTTGTGTGTTTGGAGCTGTTCATGGTTTTATATTTAAAATCAAAGTAGATGATTGTCCCTTTAGAGCTTTATGAGTAAATAAACAAGTATAATGATACTGATATAAAGTTAACAGCTGTCCAAATTGTTCCCTTTCTTGTATAGATTAATGATATTTGAAAGAAAATTAATTGAAGTATTTATCTCTATTTGTATCTAAAAATAAATATACACAAAGTGAACTGGCAAAAGTAGTAAAGATTTAGACACAAATGGATTATACTACATGTATTAAGGAAACAACTTGTTCTGTCATACACATCAAGGAAAGTGGAGAAGAAGATTTCTTTATTCTGCTTTTCTTTGAGAACAATTTAAAAGCTATTGAAAAGCAGAATATTTTCAAGACATAAGCAACAGTACTCCTAAGAATGATCATTTGAAATCAAACTTGGATTACATATACACCGAACAAATTTATTTCTCAATTTAAATATCCACATAACCATGAATCTAAAATACAAATATAAATCTTTCACCTCTACCACTTTCACTCTAAAACACGGTTTAAGCACTGTTGACAAGAAGATAGCATAATGTGTTAGTCTAAGTCATATATTACAGAAGAATTCTGACTAGGAAGAATCAGAAAAGGAATCTTTTTAAAGAGAAATCAGAACTGTTCCAACTCTGCAGCCTCACTTGAATATTCTTGGAGAAGTTTGGATGCACAGTAAAATTCTATGATCAGATCATCTATCAAGTGAGGATATATTTGTACCTGGAAAATGCACTTGTCATTGCAGGCCAGATTTTAATGTGGTTTTGATGTAATTGTCAATAACAGCAGACAAACCATTCTGAATGAAACAGGATGTCATGCTAAAGAAAACAGATCTACACATGTGAGCATGTCATTCATTTCTTGACAGAAAAATAATGAAATGGTCTTAAAATAAGAATACTGTTTCTCACAACAATAATTTCCCATGAACTCACGTGAAAAATTTAAAGTTCACTACCCCTTCTTTATATGCGCTACAAAACCAAATATTCATCTAAGGATTAATAATGATAACCCTTGAATCATTATTATATTATTTTAATGTTTTTGAATTTCAAGTTTATATTTAAATATGCATCAGTAATTACTAAAATTACTAATATCAGCTATTAAAGTATCATTATAAAATATCTCACTAAAAATAATCCATGCTATTTTGGAGATTTAGTGACTCTTCATTTATTCTTACTTTCTGCCAAAGACCATGTTGGATACTTTCAAGACAGTTCAAACACAAATGATAGCCATCTAGCTTTTAAGCATACACATAATTGATTGCTGGCAAGAAAAGATAGAAGGAAAACATTGTTAAGTTGGAGGATGAACATTTCTGAAAGGTAGGAGCTAGTTTTCTTGGCAGGAGTCTTACCAGCCTGTAAGGAACAACTGAATGATAAAGAGTGTATCAGGACTACAAATGTGTTTCTGGTCTATGGTGTTTAAAACAACAATAACAACAACAACAAAATATAATAGCTGAAAGATTAAATATATATAATTCTAAAAATACAAAACAGTCAACACTAAGAAATATACAATTTTTCTCCCTTAGAAACTGGAAAACTTTTATACTATGTAGTAATGATAATGGATACAAATTTGCACTTGCATAATTATAATTAGGCACTGTCATGGCAAGAAAATCCAATAATATTCTCAGGTAAAACCTGTGTTTCTTTTTTTTTTTAATTTTTTATTGGATTATAGGTTTTGGGGTACATGAGCAGAGCATGCAAGACAGTTGCGTAGGTACACACATGGCAGTGTGCTTTGCTTTTCTTCTCCCCTTCACCCACATTTGGCTTTTCTCCCCAGGCTATCCCTCCCCACCTCCCCCTCCCACTGGCCCTCCCCTTTTCCCCC
Source organism: Callithrix jacchus (assembly GCF_049354715.1). Classification (NCBI taxonomy): domain Eukaryota; kingdom Metazoa; phylum Chordata; class Mammalia; order Primates; family Cebidae; genus Callithrix; species Callithrix jacchus. Next base: position 122,818,061 of record NC_133524.1, read on the forward strand.
CAATAGACCCCAGTGTTTAGTACTCCCCTTTCTGTGTCCATATGTTCTCAATTTTCATCACCCACCTATGAGTGAGAATATGCGGTGTTTCATTTTCTGTTCTTGTGTCAGTTTGCTGAGGATGATGTTCTCCAGATTCATCCATTGTGGAAGACAGTGTGGCGATTCCTCAAGGCCTTAGAAACCTGTGTTTCTTTATTAAAATACTAGAGCAAAATGACATTGCTGGCATTTTGGTGTTATTAGTATTTTTATCCTATTGTACCAATGATTCATTCAGCCAGGCCTACTTTCACAAGCCAGGATATTGAGGACGATGAAACTCAGTGGACCACACTAAACCAAAATTTTATGTACATAAGGAAGGGAGATGAGAGCTCAGAGAGAAAGACAAAGACATCAGATAATCAGAAATAGTCACTGGCAGTGTTATGTTGTTAGAGCTGTAATTCAAAGGTAAAGTAATACCAAAGAGGTTTGTGATACAGTAATCTGGATACACTATTTTCCCTGATTAGACTATTAAATGGGGATATATTAAGAAAATTTGTTTATTTTTGTTCCCTAACATTCAATTTAAAGAATATTTTATGACATACAGCAATTAAAACTGTACCTTATGTTTAGCAGGAGCTCAAATATTTCTTGATTTTCCTACTGATTCAGCCATAAATCCTTGGTTCAACATACAGGCATCTCTTAAGTAAAATATTATATAATGTTGATTTATTATAATGCCATTTTTGTTCTGAAATGTTTTCCATTTGTGTGTGTGTGACATATGGGTTCACTCAGGAGAAGTGATTCATATGGGACAGAGGAATACAGCTGTGAACAAACCAGACAAAAAGCCTTGCCATCATTGGGGGAAAATGCATACAATCAACAAATGTACAAGTGAAACACATGGAATGTTAAATGATGATAAGTTCTGTAAATAAGAATAAAGCAAGAAAGGAGTACAGAGTACTGATATTTTAAATATAGTAGTCAAAACAAGCCTCAATAATTTTAAATTTGAAAAAATGATTTGAAATTTGAGAGAGCTAGAATGGCAGCTGTCTGGAGGGAACATGTAGCATAGGAAGCAGAAGGTTGTCAACAACAGTATGAGATAAGGTGGTCTATTAAAACCATGAAAAGTTGATGTAATAACTTAGGCATTGATTATAAATAAGAGGCTCCAGGAATTATGCTTAGGAAACACCAAAATTTAAAAGGCTGAGAGATCAATTTTAGCACATGCACTCCCTTTCTCTCTCCTCCCTCCTTGTTCTTCCACCACTTAATTATCTGTGTGCTCTTATACACATTCAGGAATGGGAACTAGCAGAGCCAACTATATACTGTTGGCATTATCCTAGTCATTAAGTGTTAAAAACAGCATACTGCCAATATTGCTCTATCCTGAGTTAAGTGTTTTGCCATGTGCATTATTTACACCACTGTGGTCTTTCTCCTTTTTATTTTAGATTCTGGCTAACAGATTTGATTATAAATTTAAAGCAATATTATCAGGACTGTCCCGAGAAAAATATTGCCAAGCTGAATATTAAAATATAAGCTTTATGGTGACTTACCTTTAAGCAAATGATGGAAAAAGTGGCAAAAATTTGCAAGTAAACAAAGACTGGGAGAGCCCTTTGATAGTAAGAAATGTATCATAAGCTACTTCAATTTGGGAAGACAGATAAAAATAATATGAAGAAAACTGTGGCCAGACACATTTCATGATTTCAGAGGATTTAAAGAGAACAGAAAAGTAGATATCAATGTAATATTTCTGGACACTTCTTCATAGATGCTTTGCTGAAAAACTAATTCAGTCAGTGCTCCCATTTGTGGAAATGCAGCCCACAGGTATTCCATAATGTGTTCTTTCTTTTGGTTGGCCATAAAGCAACAGTTTCAATGGAAATTTTACTAGTTATTAAAGAATCTCCCCTCTTCCAGTCCAAGCTCGTTATGTCTTTTGAGGTCGAATTTACTTGAAATTTAGCTCAAAGAATTTAGATATTAAAGTCTATTAAATCAAAACTTCCTGTTTTGTGGAAAATCCAACTGAGGTCTAGAGAGGAGCATTAATTTGCTTAAGATCACTACATCAATTGAATGACATATCTGGCACTTTAACTTCTGTCTTCAGACTTTTTCTTCATGTAAAAAATGAGAAATAAGCAAATACAAAGCAAACAAGCCTATAAAGTTCTTCTTCCTTCACCTTTTAAACTCATAGTGCATTTTCTTCTTCTAAAATATACAGATGTATATTTTATACAAAGAATAATGCAACACCTCTGTAATTTTTCTTTAGCTACTTTGCAGATTAGACACTATTATGCACTTTGAGCAAAGAAACCATGTCTAACTTATCTTTCAATATTGCTACGACACTTAAAAATGTTTCACATATTGCAAGTAACCACAGAATATCAACTGAAAGTTGATTGAGTGAAAGGACTAACTTCTTGAAATGTACAAAAATGAACCACAATATATGAACCTTACAGTTTATTTTCCATCTAGTAATATCTGCTATCATTTATTTAGTGTCAAGTACTGTGCTAAGAAATTCTCCACATCCAAATTTTACTTTATCTTTACAACAACATAATGAAATAGGAGTTATTGCTCTCCTCATTTTATAGGTGAGGGAATTGAGGGTCAAGCAAACTTTTGCAACGTTCCATGATTATATAGCTAACAAGATGTATGAAGCAGAGACTAGAATGTGGGCCTGACTGATTTAAAATCTTGGACATTTTTAGCTATTATACTGTACTACTTCCTAATTAAAAAATAATACTAACAATAATGAGATCCACACTGAACAGAAAACATAAGATTGAAAGTTTTCTAGGCTTGTACCAAAATCTAAATGAGACAATAGGAAAATGAAATTTCCCATATGTTTTCTTGGGACTTACTACTCAACATTTTTCACTGTTTCTGGATTTTAGAAATGAATACAATGGTTTTAGCTGAAGACTGAAAGAAGTGTAGAAATCTAACACAAACAGTGATTCCACTAGCATCTACAAAAATGAAGAGTAAATCTGTTGGCCCACTAGTGGTAGTAAATGAAATCCTGGGGAATTATTTTAATGATGTATATGACAAAAGATATCAAAACCTTACTGTTTCTATGCTATGCAGCAGCATATTTTTACAATTTAATTTCTTTTAATGAGACTTACTCCTGTACAGCTACACTTAATACTGACCACTAATAAGAACGCACAGTGTGTTTAGCCTTTAGTCCTTATAACAAACATGCAAGAATGCATTAGAATCATTATTTTATGGGACTATAATTGTTATACAATTCTTATTAGCCCAATAAGACATTTGACTGGCAAACTGCATGTTTCTGACAGTTTCCAAAGGTTTCAGACAAAGGCAGACAAAGGAGCTTACACATGTCAGTGACTTGGGCTAGGATTATTTTTCACACCTTGTTTGTAATCATGTCTTATCCAATCACTTTAGCGAACATTTTCTTAATCAATGTGGTTCTAAAAATGGATTTGGAGATCTCTGTCAGATAAACTATGTTAGAAATTGTACCTCCACAGTTTTCTAGAAGTGTGTTCACTTGTATTTCTAGAATTTCCTGTCTGTAATTTTAGAGAAGTCTATTTTGCTAGATGTCCATTGTATTAATATACTATCCCTGCATTAAAAATGAGGAACTGACATTACCTTCAACAATTCCTGCAAGAGAAGAAGATTGGTATGAAGATGTATCTAATACTTTTATCTGTCAAAGGAATTTATTGCACCACATCTTGGGAAAACAGCTTCCTCTGGGAATATTCCATATGTGAATAATAATGCAAATCTTTGTAACATTCTCAGTAAAAGCAGCGTTTGTTTGAACAAAAGAAAATATATTTCTGTACTGTGTCATCCACATGGATTTCAAATGATTAAACACATACTGTTGGCCCCTTCAATATTGTATTATTTTTTGCCCTCCATACTACTCTCCCGCCAAAAAAAAGGACATTGCAAACAATACTGTTCAGTGTTAAATCCTGTCTGTAAGCTTGTAAAATCTTGAGTGCTAATTGTAAGTTACTTCCTCATATTCTTACTGTCAATATGCAAATATATTTGAGGAAAATAGTTCTACCTAATAGCACAGAGATATTATGTCCTGTTTTTCTCTGACTAAACAACCTCGTTCATAGCTTAGAAAAGCATCTGCTAGAATGCTTTAAAATTTGTCTCTCTCCTTCTCTCTCTCTCTCTCCTTTTTTCTCTTGATCTCACTGTTGCTCTCATTCTTGCTTTTTCCTCTTTTTGATAAGTTCAATGTTCTAATCATTGATTAGTGCACCAAGCAGCCATGTGACATCTATTAATAAGTATCTTTGGTTGGAATTTTATGAGAAAAAGAAGTCCTCATGAATTTTAAGTGAAGTTTTTTGAACATACTTAATACATTACATGCAGGTTGTGATAGAATGGAGGCTAATTTTTAAAAATTAGAAGGCCTAAATTAGGATTTTGGCTCTGCAAATTAGAAGTCCTCTTGTCTTTCACGGTTCTTCATGCTCAAGATTTCATCTGTACAATTTAAAAAAAAATTAACTTGCCCATATTTCTAGATTGTTCTGAATATTATGTAAAGTTCAGGATATAAAATGTATTTAAAACTGTCAAGTAAAATACTTGAGCAAGGGAATTAGAGAAATATTAGTACAAAATAGTGAGAGTTGTAAATTCTAAATAATTATAAGACAATACAATGTGATTATCTTCAAAGGTGGGAAGTAATTCCCCTTAGGTTCATGCCTTACTGACCGTTTTAATAAATACTTAAGAATAAATTAAAATTAACATTCACTTGTAAAAGTAATTGTTTTAGGCAATCGAAATATTTCTTCTTTAAGTCTCAATTTGAGCTGTCCAACACAGTATCCACTTGCCACATGTGGTTATTTATATTAATATTAAAATGAATTAAACTTAAAATTCAGTTTCTCAGTGTGGTAGGCACATTTCTAGTGGTCAATAGCCATGTATGGTTTGCGCCTATTACAAAACTATTATGTTAGACCACGGAGCCTAGTATTCTGTTATGTACATGGTAGGTACTTCATAAATGCCACCTGGATATTTTTTAGTAGTAAGAATAAGTTAGGTAAGATGCAATGCACTTTTGATTATAAATGGACTTTCATTGGCTTATATTGATTTTTAAAAATAAATAGAACATTCTGAAAATATTACAAACATTATTTTTTTCTTATTAGCAAAAAAATAACATTTTCAACAGTCTGCAGGAATATTTGATTAAAGCTGCTTTTGGTTTTGAAAACCTTACTTTTCTCAGAAAGAATGATGATCCTGTAAATAGATTTTATGCTTCTTGGAGTAAGACTGTTACCCAACCATATGTTTCTTCTTCTTCCTTGTCAATAGGGATACAGTTGCCATGGTAACTGAGTTATGTAGAATGTTACAGAGCAATATTTGTTGACAGTTTCGAGTCAGATTACTGCCCAAACAGGCTATTAGAAAAAAAATAACAGTACATATTAAAAAAATGTTCTCCTTAGTTTAAGTCAAACATTTTCCCTATCCAAAATGTCATTGTCATAGAACTTGACTTACATTTTTGCAGTGCGGTATTTAAAAAATAATTGTGCTTATATGTGGTGATTTCTCTGATGCAAAATGATGTGCAAAGCCTTATTTATGGTGAAGAGCTTCAAAAAGTTACTTGTGAATTATTTTATTCAGGTAAGCACATTGTATAGGTAATGCTATGGGTAAGAAGGGCAAAAGGGGCAGTTACCCATAGTGATGACCCTCTCCTTGCTCTCAGAAATATTTTTAAAATGATTACAACATAGGAGATGTTTGGACACTTACTTCATTTGCTGTGCCCTATATTATTTCTAACCAAAATTAAATGCATTGTCCCATGGGTGGAAAAAAAGACAAAAAAAAATCCAAGTTGACTGAAGCTGCTCTGGAAATTTTCTTTGGGTAGACAATGGTATGTCAAAAGATCATCCGAGTTATGCTTAGTGATACTTGTATGTATATTTCGGAAACTTACTAGCCATATAGAACTTATTTTCTCTCAAAGGCAAAGAAAAACATAAGCTGAAGAAACAGCTTCCAATCTAAGCTACATTATTACGTAAATGGATTTGTAGTCTAGGCTATGGAAAAGGTAGATGGTCTCAGGTAAGGAACGTGAAATGTGGGGCTAAGGTTGCAAAAGCTCTAAAGAGAAAATCTGGCAAAACCAAGTGATCAAAGAAAACGATGAGGGTAGCAGTTCCTGATTCTTTCTCCAGCTAACTGGACTCAACATACCAAGAAGACCCAGTGAGTACACCACCAGCTAACAACTAATCAGTCATTTGACATTTTCAGTGTTGGGTACAGATCTGTTTACCCCTCCCTAAATAGGAATGCATCCACCTCCCAATCTCTTCTCTATATCTCATTAACTCCCTCTGGCTCTATCTGTCTGAGGTGATCTGCTTGAAATATTTCAGGAAGAGTCTCTAAAGCAAAATTCCTTAAAGTTAAGGTGTTCAGAAAGTCCTTGAAATGGAATTTTAAAACACGTTTTATGTTCATTAACCTTTTATAGAAATTTAGCACTTCTTCCAATTAATGAATGTCAGTAACAGTCCACAGTGATATTATCAGAACCTTAACTTGCTCACCTATAGCAATTATAGATATTATGATATAACATTACAGCTTTTGCCAATATCACTAAAAGTATTACTTTGAAATTGTGGCAGTTATAAGGCCCACACCTAGACAGTTTTATATAATGTATCAATAATTAACTGCATATATTTTTATAATACAATTTGTTTTAAACAATATTTTGATGTCTTCATTTCAGTATAATTGGTTTCATGTCATCCTTTGTATTTTATTTTATGCATTTAAAAAATATTATTTGTAAAGGAGTCTGTAGATTTCACCAAAGTGTCAAAGAGATGAGTACCATGACAAGTTTAATAACCTCTGCTATAGAGGGAAAGTAAAAAGTCAGTAATTGTTTTCATGCAGCTTAAGTATTCACTGTTGAGAGCAGGCAATTATTTTACTCTGCAAATAAAGTAAAATTTGCTTTGTGCTTCAAAAATCGTCTGAGAAAAAGAAACACTTAAAGCATCTCTTTAAAAATACAGACTCTTGGGCTCATGCCTAGAATCAGAGGGAGTACTGAATCAGAGGGAGTAACCTGGCAATTTGTACTTTAACTAGCACAAATTTGTGCTTTTTTCTTAGGAAAAATTGAAAAAAGACTGAATTAGAGGAACTGTGAATGACCGAAAGGAGCAATTCAGTGGGAGGTCAAATAACAAGGTGATTGGGCTTTTAAAACTACAGTAATCACCATGGCTCTGCTAGTCAAGGAGGAGTGCTGACAGGCTTCAGGCAGTTGTTCATAAAGTCTGGTCTTCAGACTAGCAGCAGCCTCGCCTGGAAATTTTATTAGAGCCAGGCTCCCTCCCTTACTAAAGAATCACATTGGATGAATAACTAAGGCCCACTTAAGTGACATTCTTTGGTGGTAGGACCTAGCAATCTGTGCTTTAAGAAGCCCACCAGGTGATTCTAACTGGGGCTTGTATTCGAGAGTGAACTTAGTAATGAATTTTGTACCATATTAAGGAGTCTGGTCTTTTCCCAGTAGGACAGAAGCTTTTAAACTATTTTTGACATTAACCTAAAATAAGAAATACATATTACATTGTGACTTAGTACACATATAAATATTCCTATATTTACATATATGTATATATATATATATTTATTATATAAACATCTTTCAAGAAAGTATCTACCTCTGATACATATGAGCACACTGAAATATTCTCTTCTATTGTTTAAATTGATGGTAGTGTCCCAATAAATTAAATTTGTTACCCCTTAATAGGTCAAAATGCCTGTTTGGAAATCTCTACAGGAAATATAAAGAATCAGTAAAAGCATTAAACAAAAGAGTAAAAAGACTAGCTTTGCATTTTAAGAGATATAGTCTATGACAAGCAAGGATTGAATGTGAGGTTCAGACATCATTTAGAAGCAAATAGTTCAATTTAGAGACTATTGCAATATTTCTAGTGAGAGATGGTGGTCTATGATAGTAGCAATGGGGTTCAAGAGAAATGTACATGTTTGATAAATATTTAATAGATTAGGCAGACATTAGTTATTCATCCTTTGTGATACCATAGTGAGGGAGGGGAAAAGAAAAATATGTCTCTGATTGATAATTAAATAGATGTCTCCACCTTCATGAAATGGTTACATAGTGATTATTCACTTTCTCCCTTCAGTTCTACTTTGAAAGATTAGAACTCCAGTGAAGATTGACCAATGTTGCAGTTTGTCAAACTTCTCAGGGAATGCTTATCTAGATTCTCAGGCCTCTTTTCTCTTTGATATTAAGGAAGGGGAGATTTGATTCTGTCTTTAGGATTTGTAAGCACTTAATGGCTTATTTCTCCCATTTTTTGTTTAATCTACTGAGCTCGGTTTTCTATTTCTGGCATGAGAAGAGAAGGGATGATCTTACAGTTATGTCATCCTTTTTTCGAGAGTAGAGCAATCTGCTTTTGAGAGGTATTCATGACATTTACAAAGCTACCTCTGAATGCCATGTTTTGGCATTCAAGGCTCTCTGTAATCTAAACTTATAATATTTATGCAGCTTTTTCTCTCTTCCTTTCTTTTGATTTCTGCTTAATGTAAAATCTCAATTCCAGAGAGGTTTGTTTCTTCATGCTTTCTGGAACATATACTCCATATACTCGTTCACACAGCTCTGTCATTTTCATTGCAAGGTTTTCTTTATAATTCCTTCCACACTTATCCAATCTCTATTTTTTTTTAATTTTTTATTGGATTTTAGGTTTTGGGGTACATGAGCAGAGCATGCAAGACAGTTGCGTAGGTACACACATGGCAGTGTGCTTTGCTTTTCTTCTCCCCTTCACCCACATTTGGCATTTCTCCCCAGGCTATCCCTCCCCACCTCCCCCTCCCACTGGCCCGCCCCTTTTCCCCCCAATAGACCCCGGTGTTTAGTACTCCCCTTTCTGTGTCCATGTGTTCTCATTTTTCATCACCCACCTATGAGTGAGGATATGCGGTGTTTCATTTTCTGTTCTTGTGTCAGTTTGCTGAGGATGATGTTTTCCAGATTCATCCATGTCCCTACAAACGACACAAACTCATCATTTCTGATTGCTGCATAATATTCCATGGTGTATATGTGCCACATTTTTCCAATCCAGTCTATTATCAATGGGCATTTTGGTTGATTCCAGGTCTTTGCTATTGTAAACAGTGCTGCAATGAACATTCGTGTACATGTGTCCTTATAGTAGAACGATTTATAGTCTTTTGGATATATACCCAGTAATGGGATTGCTGGGTCAAATGGAATTTCTATTTCTAAGGCCTTGAGGAATCGCCACACTGTCTTCCACAATGGTTGAACTAATTTATACTCCCACCAACAGTGTAAAAGTGTTCCTTTTTCTCCACATCCTCTCCAGCATCTGTTGTCTCCAGATTTTTTAATGATCGCCATTCTAACTGGCGTGAGATGGTATCTCAATGTGGTTTTGATTTGCATCTCTCTGATGACCAGTGACGATGAGCATTTTTTCATATGATTGTTGGCCTCATATATGTCTTCTTTCGTAAAGTATCTGTTCATATCCTTTGCCCACTTTTGAATGGGCTTGTTTGTTTTTTTCCTATAAATCTGTTTGAGTTCTTTGTAAATTCTGGATATCAGCCCTTTGTCAGATGGGTAGACTGCAAAAATTTTTTCCCATTCTGTTGGTTGCCGATCCACTCTAGTGACTGTTTCTTTTGCCGTGCAGAAGCTGTGGAGTTTCATTAGGTCCCATTTGTCTATTTTGGCTTTTGTTGCCAATGCTTTTGGTGTTTTGTTCATGAAGTCCTTGCCTACTCCTATGTCCTGGATGGTTTTGCCTAGATTTCCTTCTAGGGTTTTTATGGTGCCAGGTCTTATGTTTAAGTCTTTAATCCATCTGGAGTTAATTTTAGTGTAAGGTGTCAGGAAGGGGTCCAGTTTCTGCTTTCTGCACATGGCTAGCCAGTTTTCCCAACACCATTTGTTAAACAGGGAATCCTTTCCCCATTGCTTGTTTTTGTCAGGTTTATCAAAGATTGTATAGTTGTATGTATGTTGTGTTGCCTCCGGTGCCTCTGTTTTGTTCCATTGGTCTATATCTCTGTTTTGGTACCAGTACCATGCTGTTTTGATTACTGTAGCCTTGTAGTATAGGTTGAAATCCGGTAGTGTGATGCCCCCCACTGTGTTCTTTTTGCTTAGAATTGACTTGGCTGTGCGGGCTCTCTTTTGGTTCCATATGAAGTTCATGGTGGTTTTTTCCAGTTCTGTGAAGAAAGTCAATGGTAGCTTGATGGGGATAGCATTGATTCTGTAAATTACTTTGGGCAGTATAGCCATTTTCACGATATTAATTCTTCCTAACCATGAACATGGAATGTTTCTCCATCTGTTTGTGTCCTCTCTGATTTCATTGAGCAGTGGTTTGTAGTTCTCCTTGAGGAGGTCTCTTACATTCCTTGTGAGTTGTATTCCAAGGTATTTTATTCTTTTCGTAGCAATTGCGAATGGCAGTTCGCTCTTGATTTGGCTTTCTTTAAGTCTGTTATTGGTGTAGACGAATGCTTGTGATTTTTGCACATTGATTTTATATCCTGAGACTTTGCTGAAGTTGCTTATCAGTTTCAGGAGTTTTTGGGCTGAGGCGATGGGGTCTTCTAGGTATCCTATCATGTTGTCTGCAAATAGAGACAATTTGGCTTCCACCTTTCCTATTTGAATACCCTTTATTTCTTTTTCTTGCCTGATTGCTCTGGCTAGAACTTCCAGAACTATATTGAATAGGATTGGTGAGAGAGGGCATCCAATCTCTATTTTTAAGGCTCAGCTTAAGGCCTATTTTCTCTAGAGGGTCTACAGTGAAGTCATTCTTATTTGCAGAAAATGTAGTATCTAATATTGGCATTACTCAGTTTTACCCTTCAATTACACCTCACCTTGTATAAGCATTTTTAACTTTTTGATATGACTGGAAATCATGAGACAAAGTTTCTTGTATGGCTCTTTCATAGATTGGTTGCATCATCTAGTTAAGTCAAAACCCTACATTTAGAATCAGTTTCCCCATGTATAACATATTGGACTAGATAATATCTAAGGCCATTCTTGCTTTACATTTTTATAATTGTTTATTTATATTGCTATCATCATCCAGAAAGGCACATGTTGCCCTATAATAAGTATATAGACGGATATATAGACACATATTCACATACATACAATAGCAAGTAAGTTAATCATAGAAGATAAAGCTATAGGTTAAAAAAAGCACTGTGAAAATAAATCAGGAATGAGGCTAATAAAAATGTGAACTACAGATGATTCTACGTACTTATTACTAGAAGACTGTCAATTTTGCTCTTACACTTTCTAGCAACAAAAGTAAACTGTGCTCACTACCTGGGTGATGAGATCCATACTCCAAACCTCAACAGCATGCAATATTCCCATATATCACTCACACACATTTACTCCCTGTATCTAAAATAAATGTTGAAAATTTTAAAAAGTGAACAGAGAAACTTGATCAAATACACAGTGAAGAGAATTGAAAACAAGATCTCAGGAAAGGCAAAACTTTGTAATGCTAAACTCAAGATTAAATTTCTCCAGAAGGTTCTTGTAATGTACTAAATGTTACCAGCAACATCCTTATAATACACAGAGTGATGAGTTTCATAAGGACTTTTCCTATAGCTTTCCTCAAAATAGACAGATGGAGTCACAGTGAACAGTTTACAAAAAGCAATGCAGTCACTGGTATGAATAAAGAAGGAGAGGAGGAAAGAATAAAATAGGGTCTAGGCAAATAGTTTTCATTTAATTCATGGCTAGATTTTAGATAATCTAGACCTATAAGGTAATATACTGCATCCATACTCTTCAAATACTCCTCAATAAATAATTTGCTCAGTGAAACTTTTGATAGATAATGGTGGGAGTGAGTGTAAAGTCTATATATTCCCTAGGGTATCAATCAGGATTTTTCAGAGAAACACAACCAATATAATACACATACACACACACACACACAGATATGCAGATACAGGTGAATTCTAAACATTTCTGTGAAAGTGCCATTGAGATTTTGATAGACATTGTGTTAAATGAGTCTGAAGATTGCTTTAGACAATACAAATCTCTTAACAATATTAAATCTTCTGATCCTGAACAAGAGATATCTTACCATTTCTTTGCCTTCTTTATTCTCTTTCAGCAATGCTTTGTAGTTTTCAGTCCTTACTCACCTTTGTAAAATTTATTTCTAATTATTATTTGTGATACTATTGTAAACAAAATTGTTTTCTTAATTTCTGTTTCAGATCGTTCATTGATAGCATATGAAATCACAGCTAATTTTGGGGCATTGGTTTTATATCCTGTATCTTATCTGAAATTATTTTTCAGTTCAAACAATTTTTTTGTAGAATTTTAAGGGGTTTCTACATATAAGATCATATAATCTGTAAACAGATAATTTTAATTCTTCCTTTCCAATTTGGATGACTTCTCTTTTTTTTAATATAATTTCGACTTTATTTTATAAATGGCAGTACATGTGCAGGTTGGTTACATGGGAATATTGAGTGACTACAATACCTATCTCCCTGGTATTGAGTGTAAAACCTCATTAGTAGATAGTTTATTTTTTAACCCATCACCCCTCTACCTTTTAGTAATTTACAGTGTCTATTGCTCCCATATTTATGTCCATATGTGCTCAATGCTTAGCTCCCACTTACAAGTGAGAACATGTAGCACTTGGTTTTCTATTTGTGTATTAATTTGCTTAGGATTATGGCTTCCCGTTCTATCCATGTTGCTGCAAAGTAAACAATTTCATTATTTTTGTGGTTGCATAGTATTATTTTTCTTGCCCAAATGCTCTAGCTTGTACATCTTATGCTAAGTTGAATAGAATTGGTAAAAGTTGGCATGCTTCCCTTCATCTGGAACCTAAAGGTAAAGCTCTCAGTCATTCACCATTGTGTATGATGTTGTTAGCTCTGAACTTCCTGTAAATGGCCTTTAATATGTTCAGATGGTTACATTTGATTCTTAATTTTTAAAATGTTTTTATCATGAAAAGACATTGAATATTTTAAAATGTTTTCTATGCATCAATAGAGATAATCATGTGGTTCTTGTACTACATTCTGTTAGTATGGTGTATTACATTGATTAATTTTCATATGTTGAACCATGCTAACATTCCAGTAATAAGTCCTACATTTTCATACTGCATAATCCTTGTAATGTGCTGCTGAATTCCATTTGCTAGTATTTTATTGAGGGTTTCTGCATATTCATACAGGATGCTGGCTGTAGTTTTTGTTTGTTTGTTTTGCTTTTGTAGTGTCTGTCTGGCTTTGGTTTCAGAGTATTTTGGCCCTGTAAAATCAGTTTGGAAATGTTTCCTCCACTTCGGATTATGAAATAATTCAGGAGAATTTATGTTAATTTTTCTTTAAGTGTTTCGTGGAATTCTTTGTTGAAGCCATCTGGTTTGGGGCTTTCTTTTTGTTGAGGGAATTTGATTTCTGAATTCAATCTTCTTAACTGTCATTTAGTGTTCATGTTTTTTGTCACTTGATACAGTCTTGGTAGATTGTGTGTTGGTAGGAATTTGTTCATTTCTTCTAGGTTATCTAATTTGTTAGCATTCAATTATTAATAGTCATAATCATTTTTATTTCTTTGATATAAGTTGTAAAGTTCTCCATTTCTGATGTCAGTTGAATTTCCTCTTAGTTTATCTAGCTAAAATTTTGTTTATTTTATTGCTTTTAGAAAAAACAAACTCTTCATTTCATTAACTTTTCTATTATTTTTTTCTATTCTTTTTTTTTAATCTCTAATCTCATTATGACTTTCTATCTTCTAGCTTTGGGTTTCATTTTTTTCCTTTTCTAGTTTCTATGGTATAAAATTAGGTTGTTTTTTTTTTATTGCATTTTAGATTTTGGGGTACATGTGCAGAGCATGCAATACAGTTGCATAGGTACACACATGGCAGTGTGTTTTGTTTGCTTTCTCCCCTTCACCTGCATTTGGCATTTCTCCCCAGGCTATCCCTCCCGACCTCCCCCTCCCACTGGCCCTTCCCTTTTCCCCCCAATAGACCCCAGTGTTTAGTACTCCCCTCTCTGTGTCCATGTGTTCTCATTTTTCATCACCCACCTATGAGTGAGAATATGCGGTGTTTCATTTTCTATTCTTGTGTCAGTTTGCTGAGAATGATGTTCTCCAGATTCATCCATGTCCCTACAAATGACACAAACTCATCATTTCTGATTGCTGCATAATATTCGATGGTGTATATGTGCCACATTTTCCCAATCCAGTCTATCATCAATGGGCATTTGGATTGATTTCAGGTCTTTGCTATTGTAAACAGTGCTGCAATGAACATTCGTGTGCATGTGTCCTTATAGTAGAACGATTTATAGTCTTTTGGATATATACCCAGTAATGGGATTGCTGGGTCAAATGGAATTTCTATTTCTAAGGCCTTGAGGAATTGCCACACTGTCTTCCACAATGGTTGATCTAATTTACACTCACACCAACAGTGTAAAAGTGTTCCTTTTTCTTCACATCCTCTCCAGCATCTGTTGTCTCCAGATTTTTTAATGATCGCCATCCTAACTGGCGTGAGATGGTATCTCAATGTGGTTTCGATTTGCATCTCTCTGATGACCAGTGACGATGAGCATTTTTTTCAAATGATTGTTGGCCTCATCTATGTCTTTTTTCGTAAAGGGTCTGTTCATATCCTTTGCCCACTTTTGAATGGGCTTGCTTGTTTTTTTTCCTGTAAATCTGTTTGAGTTTTTTGTAAATTCTGGATATCAGCCCTTTGTCAGATGGGTAAACTGCAAAAATTTTTTCCCATTCTGTTGGTTGCTGATTCAGGCTAGAGACTGTTTCTTTTACTGTGCAGAAGCTGTGGAGTTTGATTATGTCCCATTTGTCTATTTTGGCTTTTGTTGCCAATGCTTTTGGTGTTTTGTTCATGAAGTCCTTGCTTACTCCTATGTCCTGGATGGTTTTGTCTAGATTTCTTTCTAGGGTTTTTATGGTGCCAGGTCTTATGTTTAAGTCTTTAATCCATCTGGAGTTAATTTTGGTGTAAGGTGTCAGGAAGGGGTCCAGTTTCTGCTTTCTGCACATGGCTAGCCAGTTTTCCCAGCACCATTTGTTGAACAGGGAATCCTTTCCCCATTGCTTGTTTTTGTCGGGTTTATCAAAGATCGTATGGTTGTAGATATGTTGTGTTGCCTCTGATGCCTCTGTTCTGTTCCATTGGTCTATATCTCTGTTTTGGTACCAGTACCATGCTGTTTTGATTACTGTAGCCTTGTAGTATGGTTTGAATCCGGTAGTGTGATGCCCCCCCCCCTCCGCTGTGTTCTTTTTGCTTAGAATTGACTTGGCTATGTGGGCTCTCTTTTGGTTCCATATGAAGTTCATGGTGGTTTTTTCCAGTTCTGTGAAAAAAGTCAGTGGTAGTTTGATGGGGATAGCATTGAATCTGTAAATTACTTTGGGCAGTATATCCATTTTTATGATATTAATTCTTCCTAACCATGAACATGGAATGTTTCTCTATCTGTTTGTGTTCTCTCTGAGTTCGTTGAGCAGTGGTTTGTAGTTTTCCTTGAAGAGGTCCCTTACGTTCCTTGTGAGTTGTATTCCAAGGTATTTTATTCTTTCTGTAGCAATTGTGAATGGCAGTTCGTTCTTGATTTGGCTCTCTTTAAGTCTGTTATTGGTGTATAGAAATGTTTGTGATTTTTGCACATTGATTTTATATCCTGAGACTTTGCTGAAGTTGCTTATCAGGAGTTTTTGGGCTGAGGCTATGGGGTCTTCTAGGTATACTATCATGTCATCTGCAAATAGAGACAAATTGGCTTCCACCTTTTCTATTTGAATACCCTTTATTTCTTTTTCTTGCCTGATTGCTCTGGCTAGAACTCCCAGTACTATATTGAATAGGAGTGGTGAAAGAGGGCATCCTTGTCTAGTGCTGGATTTCAAAGGGAATGCTTCCAGTTTTTGCCCATTAAATATGATATTGGCTGTTGGTTTGTCATGAATAGCTTTTATTGCTTTGAGATACGTTCCACTGATACCGAGTTTATTGAGGGTTTTTAGCATAAAGGGCTGTTGAATTTTGTCAAATGCCTTCTCTGCATCAATTGAGATAATCATGTGGTTTTTGTTTTTGGTTCTGTTTATGTGGTGAATTACGTTGATAGACTTGCATATGTTGAACCAGCCTTGCATCCCCGGGATGAATCCTACTTGGTCATGATGAATAAGTTTTTTGATTTGCTGTTGCAATCGGCTTGCCAATATTTTATTGAAGATTTTTGCATCTATGTTCATCATGGATATTGGCCTGAAGTTTTCTTTTCTTGTTGGGTCTCTGCCTGGTTTTGGTATCAGGATGATATTGGTCATTAAAATAAAATTAAGTTGTTTATTTTAGGATTATTTTATGTTTATATTTGCATCTAAAAACTTCCCTTTAACACTGCTTTCACTGCATACCATATTTTTAACAAAACAATTTAATTGGCAAACGCAACTTTTATATATTTACTATATACAACATGATGTTTTGAAATATGTATACATTGAGGAATGGCTCAATCAAGCTAATTAACATATGCATTACCACTTGGGACTAGATTGTTGCTCCCACTCAGAAAAAGCAGTGTGTGGAGACTTTCACTGACTTTTGTTGTGAACTTCTGCTTCAGAACTACTGTGGGAATAAGCTAGGAAACCCAAGAGAACTCACAGACAGTCTGAAGAAAGTGGATTGCTCCTTCAGCACCTGGGAGACAAGCCCAAATACTACTGAGAGTGCCCAAGCTGTGAAAGTGGGAAACGGGGAGTGACCACCCCTGAAACCTACACCCTCACTAGAGAACCTGAAGGTCTAGATTACAGGGGAAGGATCTGACCTTACCTGGAGCTATGTCAATTTAGAGAGCCAAGCAAAATGCAGGGGTAGAAGAAGCAGTGGGAAAATCCCTGTCATCTCTCTGGGTCCCCTGGGAAGCTATTTTAGACTTGTCTCTCAGGGGTCCTTAGGGAAAGCTTCCAGAGGTACTGGGAAAATACCCCAGGGAAAAGGAAACCTCCAACTTTGTAACAATTCCAACTGAATGTGAAGTCTCCTGGTCAGCAATTGGGGGAGGGCATGAATCTGGTGTGTAGACTCCACAGGGGCAGGGGGGCAGAGTGGGGAAGCACAAAGTCCCTGCTTCCTTTTGCAGCTGGGAGGCTGGTAGCCTGGAGCAAATTTTCAGTCCTGATCATCCACTGACTGGAAATACATTCAGTGCTGTTGTGAGGGGGGGAGAACGGTAGAACTGAAACCAGCCTTTTGGGTTGTGTGGGAGCTGATTCAGGCCTGTGACTGCCAGATTTCCACCACTTCTCTGACAACCTGCATGACACAGTAGAGGCAGCCCTAATCATCCTTGGATCATAACTCCACTTACCTGGTAACCATGCATACCGATCCCCCACAACAGCTGCAGCAAGACTGACACAAAAGAGTCTGAGCTTGGACATGACTAGCCCTGTCCCCGTCTGATGGTCCATCCCTACCCACCCTGCTAGCTGAAGACAAAGAACATATACTCTTGAGAGTTCTAGGGCACTGCCCACCTCCTAATACTCCCTCTACTACCACAGCTGATGCTCTTTTGAAAGTGCCACCTCCTGGCAGGAGACCAACTAGCACAAAAATAATGCATTAAACAATCAAAGGAACTCAAACCAAGGAACCTCACAGTTCCTTTCATCCCCTGGCACCTCTGCCAGAGCAGGTGCTGGTATCCATTGCTGAGAGACCTGCAGATGGTTAACATCAAAGGACTCTATGCAGACAACCCCCAGTAAAATCCCCAAGCCTGATAGATCTGCTGGTAGATCCAGAAGAGAGGTGATGATCACTACAGTTTAGCTCTCAGGAAGCCACATCTGTAGGAAAAGGGGAAGAGTACTGCATCAAGGGACACCCTATAGGACAAAAGTATCTGAACAGCAGTCTTGAGCCCTAGATTTTCCCTGCAAGCCATCTACCCAATGAGAAGGAACCAGAAAAACAATTCTGATCACATGACAAAACAATGTTCCTTAAAACTTCCCCCAAAATCACACTAGCTCACCAACAATAGCCCCCAAAGAGGGAGACATTTCTGATTTATCTGAAAAAGAACTCAGAAGGTCAGTTATTAAGCTAATCAAGAAGGCATCGGAGAAAGGTGAAGTCCAATTTAAGGAAATTTTAAAAAGGTACAAGAAATGAGGAGAGAAATCTTCAGTAAAACAGATAGCATAAAGAAAAAATAATCACAGCATCAGGAAATAAAGGTCATATTTAGAGAAATACAAAATGTTCTGGAAAGTCTTAACAATAGAACTGAAGAAGCAGAAGAAATAACTTCAGAGCTCATTGGGAGGCCAAGGCACTTGAGGTTAGGAGTACAAGACCAGCCTGGCCAATATGGTAAAACCCCATCTCTACTAAAAATATAAAAATTGGCCAAACATGATGGCATATCCCTTTAATTCCAGGTACTTATGAGGCTGAGGCTAGAGAATCATTTGAACCCAGGAGATGGAGGTTGCAGTGAGCCAAATGGCACCACTGCATTCCATCCTGGGCAACAGAGTGAGACTTCATCTCAAAAAAAAAAAAAAAAGAACTTCAGGCTGGGTGCAGTGGCTCATGCCTGTAATACTAGCAGTTTAGGAAGCCAAGATAGGCTGATCACCTGAGGTCAGAAGTTCAAGACCAGCCTGACCAACATGGTGAAACCCCGTCTCTACTAAATATACAAAACTTAGCCAGGTGTGGTGGCATGCACCTGTAATACCAGCTACGTGGAAGGCTGAGGCAGGAGAATTGCTTGAACCTGGAAGGTAGTGGTTGCAGTGAGCTGATATACCACTGCACTCCAGCCTGGGTGACAGAGCAAGACTCTGTCAAAAACAAACAAACAAACAAACAAACAAACAAACAAACAAACAGAAAAGAAAAAACTTTAGAGCTCAAAGACAAAGATGCCAAATTAACTCAATCTAACAAAAAATAACAAAAAAAATAATTTAAAAAGAACAAAAGCATCCAATAAATTTGGGACTATGGTAGGCCACCAACCCTAAGAATAATAGGCATTCCTGAGGAAGAAGAAGAAGCTAAAAGTTTGAGAAATATATTTGGGGGAACAATTGAGGAAAACTTCCCCAGCCTCTCCAGAGACCTAGACATCTAAATATAAGAAGCTCAAAGAACACCTGGGAAATTCATCATAAGAAGACAATCACCTAGGCACTTTTTCATCAGATCATCTAAAGTAAAGACAAAGAAAAGAATCTTAAGAGTTGTGAGGCAAAAACACTAGTTTATCTATAAAGAAAAACCTATCAGATTAACAGCAGATTTCTCAGACAAAACCCTGCAAGTTAGAAGGAATTGGGGCCCTATCTTCAGCCTCCTCGAACAAAACAAGTATCAGCCAAGAATTGTGTATTCAGCAAAACTAAGCTTCATAAGTAAAGGAAAGAATCTTTTCCCAACAAGCAAATGCTGAGAGAATTCACCACTACCAAGCTAGTACTATAAGAAATGCTAAAGAAGCTCTAAATCTTAAAAATAAAATCCTGAAAACACATCAAAATAGCACCTCTTTAAAGCATAACTGTCACAGGACCTATAAAACAATGATACAGTAAAACAAACAAACAAAAAACCTAAGTTATACAGGCAACAAATAGCACCATGAATAGAATAGTACCTCATATCTCAATACTGGCATTGAATATAAATGGCCTAAATGCTTCACTTAAAAGATACAGAATTGCAGGATGGAAAACAATTCACCAACCAACCATCTACTGCCTTCAAGAGACTCACCTAATGCATAAGGACTCACATAAACTTAAGGTAAAGGAGTGGAGAAAGACATTCCATGCAAATGGAAACTGGAAGTGAGAAGGAGTAGCTATTTTTATATCAGACATAACAAACTTTAAAGCAATAGCAGTACAAAAGGCAAAAGAGGTACATTATATAATGATAAAAGTCCTTGTCCAGCAGGAAAATATCATAATCCTAAATATATACACTCCTAACACTGGAGCTCTCAAATTTATAAAACAATTTCTACTAGACCTAAATAATGAGATAGACAGAAATATAAAAATATTGGGAGACTTCAATATTCCACTGAAAGCAGTAGGCAGATTATCAAGACAGAAAGTAAACAAAGAAACAATGGATTTAAACTATACCCTGGAACAAATGGAATTAACAGAAATTTAAAGAGCATTCTACCTAATAACTGCAGAATATACATTCTATTCATCAGCATATGGACGTTTCTCCAAGATAGACCATATGATAGGCCATAAAACAAGTCTCAATAAATTTAATAAAATTCAGATTACATCTAGTACTCTTTCAAACCATGGTGGAATAAAACTAGCAATCAACTTCAAAAGGAATGTTCAAAACTATGCAAATACATAGAAATTAAGTAGCCTGCTCCTGAGTGATCATTGGGTCAACAATAAAATCAAGATGGAAATGAATAAATTCTTTGAACTGAATGATAGTAGTGACACAACCTATCAAATCCTTTGGGATACAGCAAAGGCAGTGCTAAGAGGAAAGTTTATAGCCATAAATGCCAAATCAAAAAGTCTGAAAGAGTGCAAATGAACAATCTGAGGTCACACCTCAAGAAAATAGAGAAATAAAAACAAACCAAACCCAAACTCAGCAGAAAAAAGGAAATAACCAAGATCAGAGCAGAACTAAATAAAATTAAAAGAAGAAAAACAATACAAAAGGCAACTGAAACAAAGCCTGATTCTTTGCAAAGATAAATGAAATTTTAGATCATTAGCAAGCTTAACCAAGAAAAAATGAGAGAAAATCTAAATAAGCTCAATGAGAATTAAAATGGTAGCTATTACAGCCAACACCACAGAAAGACAAAAGATCATTGAAGGATATTATGAACACCTTTGCATCATAAACTAGAAAATCTAGAAGAGATGAATAAATTCCTTAAAATATAAAACCCTACTAGTTTACATCAAGATGAATTAGAAACTTGAAGAGACCAATAATAATAATCAGTGAGATTGAAATGGTAATAAAAATATTACCAACAAAATGGGAGTGTAAATTAGTTCAACCATTCTGCAAGACAGTGTGGCGATTCCTCAAGGATCTGGAACCAGAAATACCATTTGATCCAGCAATCCCATTGCTGGGTATATACCAAAAGGATTATAAATCATTCTACTATAAAGACACCTGCACATGTATGTTTATTGCAGCACTGTTCACAATAGCAAAGACATGGAATTAACCCAAATGCCCATCAATGATAGACTGGATAAAGAAAATATAGCACTTGTACAGCATGGAATATCATGCAACCATAAAAAAGGATGAGTTCATGTACTTTGAAGGGACATGGATGAAGCTGGAAACCATCATTCTCAGCAAACTAACACAGGAACAGACAACCAAACACTGCATGTTCTCACTCATAAGTAGAAGTTAAACAATGAGAACACATGAAAACTGGGAGGGAACATCACACACTGGGGCCTGTTGAGGGGTGGGGGACTAGGGGAAAGATAACGTTTGTGATAGCATTAGGAGAAATACCTAATGTAGATGATGGGTTGATAGGTGCAGCAAACCACCATGGCATGTGTATACCTACATAACAAACCTGCACATTCTGCACATGTATCCCAGAACTTAAAGTATAATAAAAGTACCAAGAAAAAAAAGGCTATGACCAGGCAGATTCACAGCTGAATTCTATCAGACATTCAAAGAATAATTGGTACCAAACCTATTGACATTATTTCACAAGATAAATAAAGAGAAAATCCTCCCTAAATCATTCTATGAAGCCAGTATCACCCTAATACCAAAACCAGGAAAGGACATAATAAAAAAAAGAAAACTACAGACCAATATCCCTGATGAACATAGATGTAGAAATCCTCAACAAACTACCAGCTAACTGAATCCAACAACATATCAAAAAGGTAATCCACCATGATCAAGTGGGTTTCATACAAGCGATGTAGGGATGGTTTAATACAAGTCAATAAATGTGATACACTACATAAACAGAATTAAAAACAAAAATCACATCATCCTCTCAATAAATACAGAAAAAGCATTTGACAAAATCCAGCATCCATTTATGCTTAGAACCCTCAGAAAAATCAGCATACAGGGGGCACACCTCAATGTAATAAAAGCCACCTAAGACAAACTCACAGCAGGCATAATACTGAATGGGGAAGAGTTGAGAGCATTCCCTCTGAGAACTGGAAAAAGACAAGGATGCCCACATTCACCACTTCTACTCAACATAGTACTGAAAATGCTTGCCAGAGTGATCAGACAAGAGAAAGAAATAAAGGGCATCCAAATTGGTAAAGAGAGAGTCAAACTGTTGCTGTTTGCTGATGACATAATTGCATAACTAGAAAACCCTACTGTCTGCTCCAAAAAGCACCTATAACTGATAAAAGAATTCAACAAAGTCTAGGCAAGGTGGCTCACACCTGAAATCCCAGCACGTTGGGAGGCTGGGATGGGTGGATCACCTGACATCAGGAGTTCAAGTCCAGCCTGGCCAACATGGCAAAACCCCATCTCAAGTAAAATTAATAAAAAGTAGCCGAGTGTGGTGGCAAGTGCCTGTAATCCCAGGTACTTGGGAGGCTGAGGTAGGAGAATTGCTTGAACCAAGGAGAACAAAGTTGCAGTGAGCCAAGATGGCACCATTGCACTCCAGCCTGAGTGGCAAAGCAAGACTTCATCAAAAAAAAAAAAAGAATCCAGCAAAGTTTCAGGATACAAAATTAATGTACACAAATTAGTAGCTCTGCTATACACCAACAGCAATCAAGCTGAGAATCAGATCAAGAACTCAGCTGGGTGTGGTGGCTCACGGCTGAATCCCAGAACTTAGGGAGGCAGAAGAAGACACGTCATGAGGTCAGGAGATCGAGACCATCCTGAACAACATGGTGAAACACTGTCTCTACTAAAATACAAAAAATTAGCCAGGCATGATGGTGTGTGCCTGTTGTCCCAGCTACTTGGGAGGCTGAGGCAGGGGAATCACTTGAACCCGAAAGAGGAGGTTACCATGAGGCGAGATTGCGCCACTGCACCACTCTAGCCTGGCAACAGAGCAAGACTCTGTCTCCAAAAAAAAAAAAAAAAGCACTATTTAGGAATATATAGTTAACCAAGGAGGTAAAGGACCTTTACAAAGAAAATTACAAAACATTGCTGAAAGAAATCATAGACAACACAAACAAATGCAGACACATTCCATGCTCTTGGATAGGTAGAATGAATATTGTGAAAATGACCATACTGCCAAAAGCAATCTACAAATTCAATGCAATTCCTGTCAAAATATCAGCATCATTTTTCACAGAACTAGAGAAAACAATCCTAAAATTCATATGGAACCAAGAGAGCCCTCATAGCCAAACCAAGACTGAGCAAAAATAACATATCCAGAAGAATCACATTACCTGATTTCAAACTATACTATAAGGCCATAGTCACCAAAAACAGCATGATACTGGTATAAAAATAGGCACATAGACCAATGGAACAGAATAGAGAACCCAGAAATAAACCCAAATACTTACAGCCAACTGATATTTGACAAAGCAAACAAAAACAAAAAGTGGGAAAAGGACAACCGATTCAACAAATGGTGGTAGGATAATTCACTAGCCACATAAAGGAGAATTAAACTGGGTCTTCATGTCTCACCTTATACAAAAATCAACTCAAGACGGATCAAGGACTTATATCTAAGACCTGAAACTATAAAAAAAATCTAGAAGGTAACATGGAAAAACCTTTCTAGACATTGGCTTAGGCAAGGATTTCATGAACAAGAACCCCAAGGAAAATAAAATAAAAACAATGATAATATGTGAGCATTAATTGAACTAAAGAGCTTTTGCATAGCAAAAGGAACAGTCATCTACAATTAACTCAAACAAATTAAGAAAAAAATTCCCTCAAAAAGTGGGCTAAGGACATGAGTAGACAATTCTCAAAAGAAGATATACAAATGGCCAACAAATATGAAAAAATGCTCAACATCACTAATGATCAGGGAAATGCAAATCAAAACACAATGGGATACCACCTTACTCTGGCAAGAATGGCCATAATTTAAAAGTAAAAAAATAAATAAATGTTGGCATTGATACAGTGAAAAAGGAACACTTCTGCACTGCCTTAGGAATATAAAGTAGTGCAACAACTATGGGAAACAGGGTGGAGATTTTTTAATGAACTAAAAGTAAAACTACCATTTGATTCATCAATCCCACTACTGGGTGTCTACCCAGAGGAAAATAAGTCATTATACAAAAAAGATACTTGCACATGTGTGATTATAGCAGCACAATTCACAATTGTAAAAATGTGGAACCAACTCAAATGCCCATCAATCAAAGAATAAACTGTGATATATATGATGGAATACTACTCAGTCATAAAAAGAAAAGAAGTAATAGCATTCACAGTAACCTGGATGGGATTGAAAACTATTATTCTAAGTGAAATACCTCAGAAATGGAAAACCAAACATTTTATGTTCACACTTATAAGTGGGAACTAAACTATGAGGATGCAAAGGCATAAGAATGACACAATGGGTTTGGGGGACTTGGAAAAATGGTGGGAGGGAGTCGAGGGATGAAAGACAACAAATTGGGTTTAGTGTACACTGCTCAGGTGATGGGTGCACCAAAATCTCACAAATCACCACTGAAGAACTTACTCATATAATCAAATACGACCTGTTCCTCAAAAACCTATGGGAAAAACAGATTTTTAAGTAAATGAAAATAAAGTGAATGTCCTGGAGAGTGCGTATAGTTGGATCCTGTTTTTTAAATTCATTCAGCCCGTCTGTATATTATTGAGGAGATTCCTCCATTTACATTTAAAGTAAATACTGACAGGGAAGGACTTACTGTTGCCATTTTGTTCATTGTTTTCTGTGTGTCTTGTAGCTTATTTGTGCATTTCCCCTCTTACCGACTTCCTTTGTGTTCTGTTGATTTTTTGTATTGATGTGTTTTTAATGCCTTATTATTTCCTTTCATGTATATTTTGTAGTTATTATTGTGATCACATAAAACATCTTGGTTATATAATTCTATTTTAAACTGATAACAATTTAACTTCAATCACATATAAAATGTAACTACTTTAGAGCTCCAGCTTCCACACTTTTTGTTATTGATGTCACAGAGTATATCTTTACATATTATATATACATTAACATTGATCTTTAATATTTTTATCATTTAAATTATATGGACCAAAATCACAATGGAACAGGATGTAATAGCCAATGTACTTACCATTACTAGAGAGCTTTGTATTTTTGGATGGCTTTGTGTTACTGCCTTTTTGTTTCAAATTGAAGGACTCCCTCTAGCGTTTCTTTTGGAGTAGGTCTATTGGTAATGGACTCCTTTGGCTTTTGTTTATCTGGGAAAGAGAAGGAGTAAGGCCTGGAGTAGGTTTTCCCCTTATAGTCCTCGGAAAGAACCAACCCTTCTAACATCTTGATTTCAAAATTGTAGCCTCCAGAACTGTGAGAACACAAATTTATTTTGTTTTATCTGCTCAGTTTGTGGTGGTTTGTTATTGCAGTCATTTCAAACTAATACATCCAATGACTTAATTACTGTGATGTAAAGTTAACCATTATTAATAGATCTTATGTCATAGGATAAGGGGATAATAGAGAAGAAGACACAAATTTTTTATACACACAAATTCAAAACAAAATGCAGTATATATATTGATAATTTTTATAGTACTCATAATTGAAACTGATTGCATGGTTGTAGCTTCTATTTATATGTACATTTTTCCACTCTCCATTGTTTATATTCTTTGTTCTCAGCAAGAATATCTGTTGGCCATGGTTCTTTGGTGGATAACACAAATCATTCTTGCAGTAATTTGGCTATTGGTAGTCCTGCCTGGATTTGGTTGTCCTAGTTTTCCATTGACTTTAACCACAGGGCATGGTAGCACTAACAAATATCCCAAAATATCTCCTGCCTTCCAGACATAGTCTTCCTTATGTCTATTGTGTAGCCACAGTCCCGTTTCTTCTTGTCAGTCCGGATCAATTGTTCAAATTGGCACAATACCTAAAAATAAGAAAAAATTATTTAGAGGCATGAGAATTCAAAAGTAGATGGGTAGCAGTCTTAACTTCTATTTCAATGAAATCATTGTTGGATCTTATGGTAGAAGGAGTCTTCCTTCTGGAATTATAATCTCTTAGCCAGTAGAGCATAAATTCACAGGAACAAGAAGAAACAATTTTGTTCATGGGTCAATAGAGGCACTAGTGAGTGGTGTTACTCTCATTTGTACCCTTGATTTTTTGACTCACAAATTGCATGTATAGTAGAATCAGCATTTTATGTTGGACACTGATTCAGAGCATGTACATCTTCCTAGAGAATCTTGTCTTAGCCCGGCAAGGTATTTCTACTTAGTGCCACCATCATTGACTCATCAAATGATTATTGCACTGAGTTATCAGGCCAGTTTCTGCAAAATGGTAAGAAACACAGTAAAGTTATTAAATTCCATGAACATAAGCGTATTGCCTATAATTGCTATGAGTGAATTATTTAATCATAAATAATGCTGTATTATATACCATGATAGTATGTAAGGTATTCTGGAAGTCCACAGATAATTGGTTTTTCAGAATCATTGATGTTCAGGGAAGGCAAATAGTTTTCTAAAGTAAATATCCATTTCAGTCACATAATACAATGCTACTTCTTTCATAACAGAAATGATTAAATGTAATTAATCTGTTACCTGATATCTGTCTGTTCATCTGGTAAATAGCCCATATCAAAGACTAAATGTTAGTGTCTGCTGCTAGCAAATTAGACACTCAGCAGTGGTGATAACGAAATAAACCTTGATGAGGGGAAGTTTATATTGCTGCACCCAAGCAAAATCTCCCTCTCTTCTGTCATGGTCATTCTTATGAGCCCACTGATTAATACAGTAGAGTCTTGGAAAAAATGGTTGACTGCTATAATCAGAATTGGTCATTTTATCCATTTAATTTTTTTCCTCCATCCCTCTGGGAATTTTCTCCTTTCCCTCCCCCCAAATTTAAAACCAGTATATAGTTTGAGCCTCTGCCTACTGAGAGAATTTTCCTTCACCACTGTCATTCAAAGATGTCTCAGAAAGGGTCTGCTGTGCTGCAGCTGTCCACCTTCAGGTGTTACTGCATATTGTATAGAACAATCTGTAAACCAGACCTGAGTTTTCTCTTATGTAGTGAACCAATAATAAGGAACTCCACACAAGCCTATAAGAGTGGGATGAGTGAGTAAAGGTAATATAACAAGAGTTGAAACTATAGGCATTGGAACCACCTTGTTACATAACTTCCTTGTGCCTTTGGGTCTACTCAATCGTGATATTGTTTGTCACTTCCATTTAGTAATGGAATGCTGCTGTGTATGCTCAACTTTATAGATTCATGGGTTAGACAATATCCAATTTATGATGAGAGACTCAGGTCATATGTTAACTTGGTGGTTCAAAATCAAGCATTCATAATTTACTAAGGCCTGATACCAAGCAAAAAGCCACTTATCAAAGTGACAAAGCCTTCAAAAATCATCTCTATCTGCCATAGACACTTCAAGCACTGTTGAATCTGCTAGATCATTTGGCCCAAGTGACAGAACAGCTTGCACAGCAACCTAGGCCTTCTGGAGGGCCTTCTCTTGTGCTGGACCCCACTTAAAACTGGCTATTTTTATTTCAGTTGAAAAATGTACTGAAGTAGTCTACATCAATGAGATATGATTGCCTCCAATGGCTAAAGCGGCCCATTAGATGTGTCTTTTTCTTTTTGGTTGTACAAGGATCCAGATGTACCCACATATTATTCTTCATCTCAGAAAGTATATTGTGACATGCTTCACACCACTGGACCTCTAGAAATTTCACTGACATTGAAGGCCCCTGAATTTCTTTGAAATTTATTTTATTACCTTCTAATACAAGGAAATATCTTACAAATTCTAGAGTAATTGCTACTTCCTACATACTGTATCCAATCAGCAAAATATTATCAATGTAATGGACCACTGTAATGTCTTATTGAAGAGAAAAGCAATCAAATTTTCCTTATCTCTATGATGGCATAGGGCTGGAGTTTTTATAGATCCATGGAGTATAACCATATAGGTATATTTGTCAGTCTTGTCAGCTGATAGCCAACTGCTTCTGGTGGTCTTTATTTTCATAAGTAAAAAAGCATTTGCTAGATCAACACCCACATAGTAGGTACCAGGGGATGTGTTAATTTGTGAAAGAAATTAAGTCACATCAGATACAGTGTATATAATTGGAGTCATCCTGGTTAAGCTTACAATAATTCACGAATTCTCTAAAACCTGTGTGTTTTCTGCATAGAAGAAATAGGTGAATTTAATTAGATGTGGGGTAAGCACCTTGCAAGTTCATTATTGTGGCACCAACCTCTGGAGTTCCTCCAGAATTGTAGTACTGCTTTTGTTTACAATTTTTCTAGGTAGAGGCTGTTCTAGTCGCTTTCACTTGGCCTTTCCTACCATAGTAGCCCTCATTCTGCCAATTGCTGGATATCTCTGCTTCAATTATGTATTCTGAAACTCAGGGAGTTACCAAATCATGGGTTTGGAAACCATCTGAGCTCATAGTTTGATGGATCAGAGCTAAACTATCACAGACCACACTAACTCCACAAACTCATAATTTGACTGTGAACCTTAGTGATATTTTTGGTCACCTGGAATTAGTGTGAGTTCAGAACCAGTATCCACCAATGCCCTAAAAGTCTGATTATTTGTGTTTTTTTTTTTTTCAATGCACAGTAACACTGACAGAAGACTTCAGGTTCATTTGGGGAAGTCTGGGAGAAAGATTAATGGTTATACATTTTTGGCAGTATGGGTTCATCTCCATAGGAACCTGGCCTCCCATTCATTCAAGAAGTTGTAGGTCTGTCAAATGACTCAAGTCTCAAAATTGTGTGAATGACTATAATTTTCTGTTTTGGTGATTCATATTATAGAAGTATTCGAAGTCAATTACATAATTGACAATAAAGTCAAAGAAACAATTATAGTCTGGTTTGCAAAAACCAATTATGTTGGCTACTTGATCAGGATTTTCATTAATGAGAAATAGGCAGTCTACGAAATGCTTTCTTGATGTGTGTCTATCTATTTCTCTTGCCAGTTATTGTGACCATACCTACCTTAACTTTGGCACTTAAGTGTTGCCACTTGGCCTCTGCAACTTCAGAATCTATTTAAAGATTCCTGTTTAGTGGTCATTCTATTGATTTAGACATCCTTATTCATTGGCAGCAGTTTCCACTATAATTTCTAACCTAAGGGAAAGAGAAACTCCAGAGTTTTTCAGTGATGCCAAGGCTCCACTTGAAACTCTATTTCTCATAGTCATCATTACAGGAGTGTTCTGTAGATCCTTCTAGAATGGGCAAGCAAGTTTTACATAATAAATTCACTATAAGTTTTCAATATCCCTAAGCCTTTAGATGCCTTCTTCTACAGTATACCAAGGAAGTCCTGTTACTTTATTTTTATTTAGCATGAGTTCCTTTTGGTCCATATTTCAGCCAACCATCCAAACAAATTATTAGAAAGCTCTAACTCAAGCTGCAACATTGAATATGGTCTCCTCTGTGGGCCCATATAAAATTTCAACCTGATATAATGGTATGTTCCATTCACCATTATTCCACATCCTGAATGTCCATTCCCATATATATTCTCCACATTTTTGTCTACTCATAAATTGGGAAATGTTATACAGTTATTTTGGGGTATAGTGTACTTTCTCATGGATAACACTTTGTACCTTACCTTTTAGGGCCTCTTGGGACTTGTGCCTAGTTATTGGTCTAAAAGCAAAGAAATACATTAGGGGTAGCTCCTAAGGAGACACTGAAGTGGCTTACAGGGGAACTACCTCAGGGAAGGTCATTAAAAGTTCCTCAGGCAAAGACAGGATAACTTCCTCAAACAGGGGTAGAAGAAGTGTTCCTACTGATAAAGAAAAATCAACATTTAGGGGTTCAATATTCCCAGATTCATCAGGATATGTCCATATATACCCAGTCCAATTTTAAGAATCTAAGTCCTTCTCATCTAATATTCTTGTTTTAACAGAAGATATTTTACAAGGTTGAAAATTCAAATTACTTTGTAATTTAGTCACTCACAGAATGAGTCTCTGGATTTGGTTTTCAGCACTCTCAGTCCTGTGGCTGTAACAGATAAGAGTTTTCTCAGGGAAGACATAAAAACTTTCAGGTAATTTATCTGGACCTTTAGCTGGGAATTATAAGCCCTGAGCTCATGCTTCACCTCCCACCCATCCATTTCCAACAGCATAGTTAATAGCAAACAGCCAGTTACATTATTCTCATTAGTTTGACAAAAATGTTCTAAGGTATCAAATGCCTGGTTACTCAGAACTTTGCCTTTTTTGTAAGGGGTTTTTGTTTTTTTCAATAATATTAGGAGTATCTAAAGGTGATATTTCACATATCTCTATTGCCATATTATGCCATTGACTCTCAGTGCCCTCTTTACCAATAAAAATAGAGTAATTAGTGCCTTGAAATCTAATAAGATTAGAGAAGAAAGTCCAAACAAAACCAAAAATAATTAAGAAACTCATCTTTAAGATTATGTTGATGTGAAATTTTTTTGTTACCAAAATTTACATCTTTTGGGGTTTCCAGAGAAACAGAACCAGGAAAGAGAGAGTGGAGAGAGAGAGAGACAGAGCTAGAGAGAGACAGAGAGAGAGAGAGAGAGAGAGAGAGAGAGAGAGAGAGAGAGAGAGAGAGAGAGAGAGAAAGAACTGATAGATAATACAAAGATAAATATATATATAGATAAATATATAAACATATATATAAAACATATATATATGTTGATAGAGAAGTCTATAGATTATCTCTATCTCTAGAACTGTGTATCTATCCATCTATTTATTTATCTACCTATCTGTAGAAATATATTTACTGTGAGATATTGTCTCATACAGTTGTACAGGCTGGCAAGTCTGAAATTAGTAGGGCAGGCCAGCAGTCTGGAAACTCAAGTAGGAGTTGATGCTCGAGTATTGAGGCAGAATTGCTCTTTTTTTTCATTTAGCATCCATTTTTATTCTCGAAACCTTTGAACTGATTGGGCAAGGTCCTATGCACATTAAACCAGTGTAATTTTTAAAATTTAAAGTCAACTTATTGTAGCTGCTAACTACTTACAAAGAATATGTTCACAGTAATATATAGATTATTGTTTGATTGTAATAAATAATTGGAGACTATCTTCTAGCTAATTTAACACAAAAAACTAATAATCACACATAGCATCTACCTGAAATATTGCTATTTTTGTTAAAAACAATCTATTTGATATCTTGAAGACTAGATGTTGATCTAAAATGCAGTCTATCTAATGTGACTTTAGAACTTATTTTTATAAATGAATATACTGTTCTGAGTCATTTGAGAATAACCTGAGGATTAGAGATATTGAATGATAGGGGTTGACATGCGGTCACCAAAAATACACATGTTGAAGTCTTAACCCTCAGTGCCTCAATTTGGAGATAAGGTCTTTATAGGGATAATCGAGTTAAGGAGGGATGATTAAAGTAGACTGCAATACAGAATGATTGGTGTGCTTATGAAAGTGGAAAATTTATGAACAGGGATACAGGTAGAATACTGTGTGGTGAGAAACAGGGAGAAGATAATCATCTATAATTCAAGGAAGAATACCTGAAATAGATCTTTCTTTCACAGCTTCAGAAGAAACAAACCTCATTGACACCTTGATTTTGGATTTCTAGACTCTAGAACTGTGAGACAGGACTTTTTTGTTTGTTTGTTTAAACCACTTGGTTTGTGATGCCTTGAACAGTTCTTTACATGCCTGAATACTTCAGTGCATGTTTTATAAAAACCTAAAATGCAATAAAAAAAATAAAATTAAATTAAAAATTAAAATTAAAATATTCTCTTACATCGCCTCAGTTTAGTTATTACAATATACACATTTGATATCAAATACAATACTATTATCTAATCCACAGTCCAGAAATACTTTCTATAATCGTTGAAATAATGTATGTTAAAGCTATAAAATTGTCCTATTCATGATCTAATACAGGAGCTTGCATTATATTTGTTTTCATATTTCCTTAGTCTCTTTTAATTTGAATCAGTTTCTTATCTTCTTTTTATAATCCTTAATATTTTTTGAAGTATATAGGCCTGTTATCTTGAAATATATCTCTAAATATTAGGTATTTTCTCATGATTATGTTTAGTTTATACATTGTAGCGGGGATAGCAGAAAAGTAATATAATCGTTTCAAGGCATCATAATAGAAAACAAGCGATGTGAGTTTCTTTTATTATTGGTGATTTTAACTTTGATTGCTTATATAACATGCTGTCCTCCAGGTTTCTCCACTTTCAAGACATTTTTTCCTTTTTTTAATTAATAGGTGATTTTTGAGAAGATACTTTGAGGTGATATAGATATCCTGTTCTTTATTAGACTATCACTCACAAGCTTTAAATTTCAGTGATTAATTTCTAACTCCATCATTTCTTCTACATTTACTAGTTGGCATTCTGCTATATTAAAGAGCTTTTTCTTCTCCCCCATTTACTTATTTTTATCACTATGGACTTATTGATTCTCACTGTATTCAATAACTTGTAATCCATTACTGTTAGTATTTATTTTGATGTTTAACTATTGTCACAATTGGCCCAGTATAGGATCTTTCAGGATGACTCTGTGTCCTTTCACATGTCCCCATGATTTTTTTTAACACTTTTTTACTTTCAAACATAAGAAGATATCTAAGATCATCTTGTACATTTCTCGTCTCATTCCTTCGGAGAATGCAAAAACTTGATATTCTTTTTTAATCCTTGAGAGGCACTTGTATAAGAAGACCATTCGACATCTTTATTAAGATGGACTAGGAATAAGACCTTCAATCTCATAATAAAATAATGTCAAAACCCATCTAACACAATACAGCTGAGACATCCAAAATACATTGTATATAGCATAGATTGTCTTCACCTAGAAAATATTTAAGGCATGTGTAACCAATACACTCATTAACAAATAAGGAATTACGATAAAATAGATGTTAAGAATTTCTAGACATGGATGTATGCTGTTCTCAAGTGAATTTCTTCTTGCTAGAAGAAAAAGACATTGCTCTTCATTTTGTATCCCCTAAAATGTGGAAAACAATGCTTATAAAAATTGAATTGAATTATTTATAACAAGTGTGGTTGCAAGATGTCTAATTCAAACATGCCTACTGGCATGGGATTGTATCCCCTTAATACTTTTTAACGTCTATTTTATTGAGATTATTTTTTTATTGCATTTTAGGTTTTGGGGTATATGTGCAGAACGTGCAAGATAGTTGCATAGGTACACACATGGCAGTGTGTTTTGCTGCCTTCCTCCCCTTCACCCACATTTGGCATTTCTCCCCAGGCTGTCTGTCCCAGCTCCCCCCGCCACTGTCCCTCCCTTATTCCCACCAATAGACCCAAGTGTGTAGTACCCCCTTCCCCGTGTCCATGTGTTCTCATTTTTCCTCACCCGCCTATGAGTGAGAATCTGTGGTATTTCATTTTCTCTTCTTGTGTCAGTTTGCTGAGAATGATGTTCTCCAGATTCATCCATGTCCCTACAAACGACACAAACTCATCATTTCTGATTGCTGCATAATATTACATGGTGTATATGTGCCACATTTTCCCAGTCCAGTCTATCATCTATGGGCATTTGGATTGGTTTCAGGTCTTTGCTATTGTAAACAGTGCTGCAATGAACATTCGTGTGCATGTGTCCTTATAGTAGAACGATTTATAGTCCTTTGGATATATACCCAGTAATGGGATTGCTGGGTCAAATGGAATTTCTATTTCTAAGGCCTTGAGGAATCGCCACACTGTCTTCCACAATGGTCGAACTAATTTACACTCCCACCAACAGTGTAAAAGTGTTCCTTTTTCTCCACATCCTCTCCAGCATCTGTTGTCTCCAGATTTTTTAATGATCGCCATTCTAACTGGCATGAGATGGTATCTCAATGTGGTTTTGATTTGCATCTCTCTAATGACCAGTGATGATGAGCATTTTTTCATATGATTGTTGGCCTCATGTATGTCTTCTTTTGTAAAGTGTCTGTTCATATCCTTTGCCCATTTTTGAATGGGCTTGTTTGTTTTTTTCCTGTGAATCTGTTTGAGTGCTTTGTAAATTCTGGATATCAGCCCTTTGTCAGGTGGGTAAACTGCAAAAATTTTTTCCCATTCTGTTGGTTGCCAATTCACTCTAGTGACTGTTTCTTTTGCCATGTAGAAGCTGTGGAGTTTGATTAGATTCCATTTGTCTATTTTGGCTTTTGTTGCCAATGCTTTTGGTGTTTTGTTCATGAAGTCCTTGCCTACTCCTGTGTCCTGAATGGTTTTGCCTAGATTTTCTTCTAGGGTTTTTATGGTGCCAGGTCTTATGTTTAAGTCTTTAATCCATCTGGAGTTAATTTCAGTGTAAGGTGTCAGGAAGGGGTCCAGTTTCTGCTTTCTGCATATGGCTAGCCAGTTTTCCCAACACCACTTATTAAACAGGGAATCCTTTCCCCCTTGCTTGTTTTTGTCAGGTTTATCAAATGTTGTATGGTTGTAGATATGTTGTGTTGCCTCTGATGCCTCTGTTCTGTTCCATTGATCTACATCTCTGTTTTGGTACCAGTACCATGCTGTTTACGTTACTGTAGCCTTGTAGTATAGTTTGAAGTCCGATAGTGTGATGCCTCCTGCAGTGTTCTTTATGCTTAGAATTGACTTGGCTATGTGGACTCTCTTTTTGTTCCATATGAAGTTCAAGGTGGTTTTTTCCAGTTCTGTGAAGAAAGTCAGTGGTAGCTTGATGGGGATAGCATTGATTCTGTAAATTACTTTGGGCAGTATAGCCATTTTCATGATATTGATTCTTCCTAACCATGAACATGGAATGTTTCTCCATCTGTTTGTGTCCTCTCTTATTTCGTTGAGCAGTGGTTTGTAGTTTTCCTTGAAGAGGTCCCTTACGTTCCTTGTGAGTTGTATTCCTAGGTATTTTATTCTTTTTGTAGCATTAGTGAATGGCAGTTCATTCTTGATTTGGCTTTCTTTAAGTCTGTTATTGGTGTAGAGGAATGCTTGTGATTTTTGCACATTGATTTTATGTCCTGAGACTTTGCTGAAGTTGCTTATCAGTTTCTGGAGTTTTTGGGCTGAGGCGATGGAGTCTTCTAGGTATACTATCATGTCGTCTGCAAATAGAGACAATTTGGCTTCCACCTTTTCTATTTGAATACCCTTTATTTCTTTTTCTTGCCTGACTGCTCTGGTTAGAACTTCCAGTACTATATTGAATAGGAGTGGTGAAAGAGGGCATCCTTGTCCTGTGCCATATTTCAAAGGGAATGCTTCCAGTTTTTGCCCATTTAGTATGATATTGGCTGTTGGTTTGTCATAAATAGCTTTTATTACTTTGAGATACGTTCATCAATACCGAGTTTACTGAGGGTTTTTAGCATAAAGGCTGTTGAATTTTGTCAAATGCCTTCTCTGCGTCAATTGAGATAATCATGTGGTTTTAGTTATTGGTTCTGCTTATGTGGTGAATTACGTTTATAGACTTGCGTATATTGAACCAGCCTTGCATCCCCGGGATTAATCCTACTTGATCATGATGGATAAGTTTTTCGATGTGCTGTTGCAATCGGTTTGCCAGTATTTTATTGAAGATTTTTGCATCTATTTTCATCATGGATATTGGCCTGACGTTTTCTTTTCTTGTTGAGTCTCTGCCGAGTTTTGGTATCAGGATGATGTTTGTCTCATAAAATGATTTGGGAAGGATTCTCTCTTTTTGAATTATTTGGAATAGTTTCAGAAGGAATGGTACCAGCACCTCTTTGTGTGTCTTGTAGAATTCGGCTGTGAACCCATCTGGACCTGAGCTTTTTTTGTATGGTATGCTCTTAATTACTCCCTTGACTTCAGACCTTTTTATTGGTCTATTCATATTTTTACCTTCCTCCTGGTTTAGGCTTGGGAGGACACAGGTGTCCAGAATTTATCAATTTCTTCCAGGTTTACTAGTTTATGTGCAAAGAGTTTTTTGTAGTATTCTCTGATGATGGTTTGAATTTCTGTGGAATCTGTGATTTCCCCTTTATCATATTTTATTGCATCTATTTGGTTGTTCTCTGTTTTCTTTTTTGTTAATCTGGCTAGTGGTCTTTCTATGTTGTTGATCTTTTCAAAAAACCAGCTCTTGGATTCATTGATTTTTGAAGGGGTTTTCTTGTCTCTATCTCCTTCAGTTCTGCTCTGATCTTTGTTATTTCTTTTCTTCTGCTAGGTTTTGAGATTTTTTGATCTTCCTCTTCTAGCTCTTTCAATTTTGATGATAGGGTGTCAATTTTGGATATCTCCACTCTTCTCATGTGGGCACTTATTGCTGTATATTTTCCTCTAAAGACTGCTTTAAATGTGTCCCAGAGATTCTGGCATGTTGTGTCTTCATTCTCATTGGTTTCGAATAACTTCTTTATTTCTGCCTTCATTTCATTGTTTATCCAATCAACATTCAAGAGCCAATTGTTCAGTTTCCATGATGCTGTGTGGTTCTGAGTTAGTTCCTGAATTCTGAGTTCTAACTTGATTGCACTATGGTCTGAGAGACTGTTTGTTATGATTTCAGTTGTTTTGCATTTGCTGAGGAGTGCTTTACTTCCAATTATGTGGTCGATTTTAGAGCAGATGTGATGTGGTGCTGAGAAGAATGTATATTCTGTGGATTTAGGATAGAGAGTTCTGTAAATGTCTATCAGGTTTGCTTGTTCTGGGTTTGAGTTCAAGCCCTGGATATCCTTGTTAATTTTCTGTCTGGTTGATCTGTCTAATATTGACAGTGGAGTGTTAAAGTCTCTGACTATTATTGTGTGGGAGCTAAGTCTATTTGTAGGTCATTAAGAACTTGCCTATATATCTGGGTGGTCCTGTATTGGGTCCATATATATTTAGGATCATTAGCTCTTCTTGTTGTATCGATTCTTTTACCATTATGTAATTACCTTCTTTGTC
Source organism: Callithrix jacchus (assembly GCF_049354715.1). Classification (NCBI taxonomy): domain Eukaryota; kingdom Metazoa; phylum Chordata; class Mammalia; order Primates; family Cebidae; genus Callithrix; species Callithrix jacchus. Next base: position 122,855,612 of record NC_133524.1, read on the forward strand.
TCTTTTGATCTTTGTTGCTTTAAAGTCTATTTTATCAGAGCTGAGAATTGCAACTTCTGCTTTTTTTTGCTCTCCATTTGCTTGGTAAATCTTCCTCCATCCCTTTATTTTGAGCCTATGTGTATCCTTGCATGTGGGATGGGTTTCCTGGATACAGCACACCAATGGGTTTTGGTTTTTTATCCAATTTGCTAGTCTGTGTCTTTTGATTGGTGCATTTAGCCCATTTACATTTAGGGTTAATATTGTTATGTGTGAATTTGATACTGCCATTTTGATGCTAGCTGGCTGTTTTACCCGTTAGTTGATGCAGTCTCTTCATTTTCTTGATGCTCTTTAGCATTTGGTATGTTTTTAGAATGGCTGGTACTGGTTGTTCCTTTCTATGTATAGTACCTCTTTCAGGAGCTCTTGTAAAGCAGGCCTGGTGGTGACAAAATCTCTGAGTACTTGCTTGTTTGCAAAGGATTTTATTTTTCCTTCACTTATGAAGTTCAGTTTGGCTGGATATGAAATTCTGAGTTGAAAGTTTTTTTCTTTAAGGATGTTGAATATTGGCCCCCACTCTCTTCTGGCTTGTAGCATTTCTGCCAAGAGATCTGCTGTGAGTCTGATGGGCTTCCCTTTGTGGGTGATCTGACCTTTCTCTCTGGCTGCCCTTCACATTTTCTCCATCATTTCAACCCTGGCGAATCTGGCAATTATGTACTTTGGGGTTGCTCTTCTTGCGGAATATCTTTGTGGTGTTCTCTGTATTTCCTGGACTTGAATATTGGCCTGCCTTGCTAGGTTGGGGAAATTTTCCAGGATAATATCCTGAAGAGCATTTTCCAGCTTGGATTCATTCTCTTCGTCACATTCTGGTACACCTGTCAAATGTGGTGTCTTCACATAGTCCCACATTTCTTGGAGACTTTGTTCATTTCTTTTTGCACTTTTTTCTCTAATCTTGGTTTCTCATTTTATTTCATTGAGTTGATATTCGACTTCTGATATTCTTTCTTCTGCTTGGTCAATTTGGCTGTTGAAACTTGTGCATGCTTCATGAAGTTCTCGTGTTGTGTTTTTCAGCTCCTTCAATTCATTCATATTCCTCCCTAAGTTGTCCATTTTTGTTATAATTTCCTCGAATCTTTTTTAAAATCTTTTTTCCAGGTTCTTAGTTTCTTTGCATTGATTTAGAACATGTTCTTTTAGCTCACGGAAATTTCTCATTATTCACCTTCTGAAGTTTGATTTCATCATTTCGTCACACTTATTCTCCATCCAGCTTTGTTCTTTTGTTGGTGAGGAGTTTTGGTCTTTTGTAGGAGGCGAGGTGTTTTGGTTTCAGGTGTTTTCCTCCTTTTTGCACTGGGTTCTTCCCATCTTTGTGGATTTATCCACCTGTCATCTGAGTAGTTGCTGACTTTTCGATTCGGTCTCTGAGTGGACACCCAGATTGTTGAATGATGAAGTATTTCTGTTACTTAGTTTTCCTTCTAACAGTCTTGCCCCTCTGCTGTATGACTGCTGAGGTCCACTCCAGGCCCTGCTTGTCTGGAGTACCCCTGTAGCAGCTGCGGAACAGTGAGGGATGCTACCAGTTTCTTCTTCTCCTATCTTTGTCCCAGAATGATGCCCGCCAAATGTCAGTCTGATCAGTCCTTTTTGAGGTGACTCTTTGGATATACAGGGGTCAGGGCGCTGCTTGAGGAGATGGACTGTACTTTATAGGAGCTCAAGTACTGAGCTGTGAGCTCCATTGTTCATTCAGGGCTGTTAGGCAGGTGCGTTTAGGTCTGCTGCAGCAGAACTTATAAATCCCCTTTTTTTCCCTCAGATGCTCTGTCTCGGGGAGTTAGGGCTTTCTTTATGAGTATCCGTTGCACTGTCCTGCCCAGCTAGGAGGCATTCTAGTCACTATTTGCCTGCTGAGGCTTTGCCCTGCTATCGCAGGGTCTGCCCTGCCATCGTGGGCTCTGCCCTGTTGCTGTTCGCTCAGCCCTACTGTCATGGGCTTCACCCTGTTTCTGTGGGCTCCACCCTGTTGTTGGAGTCTCCCTGTTATGATGGGTTACCTCAGCAATGGCAGGCTGCGTCAGCAATGGGAGTGTACCTCAGTAGGGGCAGAATGCCTCGGTAGTGGCAGACGCCCCTCCCCTACCAAGCTGTGCCATCCTGCATTCAGCTGTGCCAGCAGTGAAACTCTCAACCCTAAGCATTTCGAATCATCATTTTGTTTGTCCCTGTGGAGGTGGGACCCACCGAGCCTGATCACCCGGCTCCCTGCCTCAGAGCCCTTTCTCTCTCTCTCTTTTTTAAGTTGAACGGTTGACTCTCTCCCAGGTGTTTTAGTCGCCTGCTGAAAGGGCACTGGGATGTGTGTGATTTCCCGTGCAGCGACCCACTGCACCAGCTCAAATGTCAATTCCCAGGAATCTCCTGGTCTGGCTCTCTGTCCAAGTCCCATTTAATCAGATGAATATGCTAATCTGCCCTCCCAAATCTCAGATTGCTCGTTTAACAGGGCACCCAGACCAGTGCATTTTGTGTGGTGTGCCACTGTACTGCGGCACCGGTCGAAACGGCCGCACTAGCTGAGAGGGCTGCGCTGGTGTCCCATGTCTCTCCTACTGCTGGGAATTTCCCCATTTTGTGGGCAACAAAGATCCATCTGGAAATGCAGCTAGGACTCACCCTCTGCGCCTTTACTGAGAGCTGCAATCCTGAGTTGTTCCTACTGTGCCATCTTGGAAATCCCCCTCTCGAGATTATTTTTATAGTTGATGCTGTTATTAGTCACACATGCGTTATTTTCAAGGTTTAGATTATTTAATCTATGATATATAAAATCCCACATATGCCATGTGTAATAATTATACATGTATATTTTATGGTATCCTCTCATCAAAATGGTCCCTAGTAAAAGTAGAAGGAGAAAAAAAAGGAATATTTCAGAAATGGCATTAATTCTTTTTGGGTCTTATTAAAGAAAGAATATTGTCAAGATGCTGAATAGTAAAAGCTACCTGAACCAATTGAAACTGTTTGGTTCTTTTGTCCTGTGCTGAATTCCCAAACTCATTAGGCTCAGTATTTCACTTCTCCTATGCCAAAGCAGAAGGCTCAAGAGTGAAGTCAAGCAAGTGACATGGGGTTTCCTGTCACAGCAGGAAATTATTGGCTCTTAAAAAGCAAATACTTTGCAGAAGTGCAGGTGTATCTGTATTTCCTTCATGAGTCTAGCAAGTGATTTTCACTGTTACCTGAATCTCTTATTCTGTCAGCCATAGTTTTCCGATTCATACTATCAATTCAGTCCTCTATGAAAAGGCAACTCCACAAGTTCAGAGTTTTCAACATGTGTTGAATTTTTGATGTTCCAAATCACATTATATTTAAAATTATTTGGGAACTGTTGTCATTGCAAATAGGTAATACAACAGCTTGGGGCTTACCAGCTTCCCCTGATATATTATCAACTCCATGTTGTGGATTATTTGGGCACATCTGGCATTTGAGTTTCTATTGAGATAATTGCAAATGTATCATGCATTGAGATCTCAGCTTCTATACTGACTTCTTTGGAGGACTTTGGAAAGAACTCTCCCTTTACCTCTTAGAGGATTTATTGCTCAGCTGTCCAAGCTTGCTAACCACTCCTCTGTAGAGATGTTTGGAACGAAGCCTAGGAATAAACAAACAAACAAACAAACAAAAAAGCAACCACCAAAAAATGGGTTCCAGACTGTTTCAATATATCCACTGGCAATCTACAGTGGTTAGTTAAAAAATATTGAGATGTTTGGGTGACCCTCTTTTGAGGTGAAGGTTATATTTTGGCATCCTTGTTAGAACAGTAGCCTCCAAATAGAGCCACACTTGCTATTTATACCTCCACAAAGATATTTTATTTTTGAAATAATTAACAAATGCAAAGGTTTCCCCATACATAGTAGATAATTATTTTCTCATGACCCAAGAAAATATCACTGCCAGATAAGTTCACTCAGTTACATTCACACAATCTTGAAAAACATCTTAATGCTGTAAATTGAGAAATAATAAATTAAGTAGCTAATAATATTATGAATTGCATTTTTACCTACTTTTAAACAGCATGTTTACATTAAGGCACTTAGCAATGTTAGGAAAGACACCATAATGAAGTGACAAATCATATTTATATTACCATGAAGTCTAGCCATTTGAATAGTAAATATAGATTAATATTCTACCTGCCCATGTATCACAAATGGTATCTGGATTTCATATCTGCAATGATTATATGCTAGCTAGTTCCCTAGTGATCTTGCTAGTTGTCTGCTATATGTCTAAATAATAAGATACTAAGAGAGTTGTAGGTGGTAAATATGCCCTTCTTGTTAAGACATGTAACTATGGAAAATAACTCATTTATTAGAGATATGACAGTTCACTAATTTCTACTGATAAGTCCTATACATTGTGACCACTGGTATAAATAACCAGAATTAGGACAAATTAAAATTGTGAAATTTGACACTAAGTTTAAGACTGACATTAAGAATTTTAGAACCTTTATTCCAAGTTAATCATTATTAGTAGAAAAATAGAGATTTTCAAGGTGATGAGAATTTTTTGCAATGGTGTTTAGCAGATAGGAAGTCATCAAGCACTGCATATATGGTTGAGGGATACAAGCATACTTTGGCGACAATGTAGGCTTTGTTCCAGACCACTGCAGAAAAGTAAATGTTGCAATGAAATGAGACACAAGAGTATTTTGGTTTCCTAGTGCATATAAACGTTATATTTACACCATACTGAAGTCTACTAAGTGTACAGTAGCATGATATATACCTTTATTTAAAAATATTTTATTGCTAAAAACTACTAATGATTATCTGAGCCTTTAGTGAGTCATAATCTTTTTGCTGGTGAAGGGTCTTGCCTTGATGTGGATGGATGCTGACTGATCAAGATGATGTTTGCTGAAGGTTGGGATTCCTGGAGCAATATCTTATAAAAGACAGCATTGAAGTTTGCCATATTAGTTGGCTCTTCCTTTCACAAAATATTTCTTTGGAGCATGCAATGTTTGTTTACAGATTTTTACCTATAGTAAAGTTTATTTCAAAATTGAAGCCAATTCTCTAAAACTCTACCACTGCTTTTTCAACCAAGTTGGTGTAATATTCTAAGTCCTTTGTTGTCATTTTAAGTATGTTCAAAACATTTTTACCAGTAAACTGCATCTCAAGAAATTACTGACTTTGATTATCCATAAGAAGCAACTCCTTATCTGTTTGAGTTTTATCATGAGTTTGCAGCAATTTATTCACATATTCAGGCTCCAATTCTAATTCTAATTGTCTTGCTACTTTCACCATATCCACATCTGCAGTTACATCCTCCAATGAAGTCTTGAATTCTTCAAAGTCATTGATGAGTGTTGTCAAAAGAGCATTTTTTAGGGTTTCCTTCTAAGAATTTTGGCAGTTTCAGGTCTTACAATTAGGTCTTTTTTCCATCTCGAGTTAATTTTTGTATATGGTAAGTGATAGGGGTCCAGTTTCTTTCTTCTGCATATAGTTAGCCAATATTCCAGGGAAAATTGGAGTATCATTTTCAGTTTCCTTCAAGATATTTCCTTTGCATTCACAACCTGTCTGAGCATTTGGAACAAACTGCATATTTTTCAGCTGATCTCAACTCTTGATGTGTCTTTCTCACTAATCTTAATTATTTCTAGCTTTAGATTTAAAGTGAGAGATGTACAACTCTTCCATTCATTTGAACACTTAAAGGCCATTATATGATTATTAATTTGTATAATTTAAATATTGTTCTGTCTCAGGGAATAGGAAGGCCAGAGAAGAGAGTGACAGATGGAGGAATGACTGGTCAGTGGAACAGTCAGAATAAATAACATTTATCAGTTAAGCGTGTAGTTCATGGCACACCATAGCAATAACACTAGTAACATCGAAGACTGCTGATGACAGATCACCATAGCAGAAATAATAATAATGAAAAGTTTAACCCATTACAAGAACTTCCCCAATGCGATATCAAAACACAAAGTGAGCACTTGCTGATGAAAAACTTGTGCCAATAGAATTGCACAATGCAAGGATGCCACAAACCTTTAATTTATAAATAGTGCACTATTTGTGAAGCAGAATAAAGTGAAATGCAATAAAACAAGGCATGCCTGTTTAATTGATAGAAGATACATTCTTAAGAAATATATCATCAAGTTATACAAATCTTGTAAACCCAGTTGTATAAATTTACAAAAAATATCCTAAACGTGTGAGTTCAAAAGGTGTTTTAAAAAGCAATCAAGGGAGGCAGTGTTCCATGATAAATAAAGCACTAAACCAAGTATCATGAGCCTTGGATTTGGTTCCAGTTGTCTGACCAACAGGGATTTCAGGTTTTATTTTTATATAAATAATTATGTTACTAGCCACCATACATTAAAAGGTTGTTGAAATAATCAATTAAAATAATGTATTTGAAAATATTTTGAAGGTGTAAAGCATTATACAAAGGCAAAGAATTATTACATGGACTATTCAGGAAAAGGTAGATTGAGCCTTATCAAAAATAGGTGATTAACTGAAATATTACCAAACAGAAAATCAATAACATTGTAAATATTAAACTCTCAAAAGAGAAGTATTTCTTCCTAGTGACTTTAATGTCAAACTAGTGCTCATAGATAATGGAAAGATATAGATATACATATAGATGATACAGATAATATATTAACAGATGATATAGAGATATAGATAGAGAACCTAAATATTGCAGAAGTAACAGATAAAAGCTATGTAACTTCTAGATGTCATACAATATGGCTTCCAAGGTCTAGTTAGGCTTTTCTTTCAAAAAATTTAGTCAGGTTTCCTAAGTGATTTCTAAGTTGTGTTTGCATGTGTACATTATATTAACATAGGAAAACTAGATTTGTTTAGAGTACATTTGTGATCTGTGATATATAATATAGTACAAAATCATATGATTGTTAAAACTTGACATAGGAACACCATATAATCAGTTCACATCTCCTAATATGAGATCAATACAGTAAAGTTTTTTTTACAAAGCAGCTATTTCTTATACATGAAAATATAGAGGCAATGGTAATTTGCAAGTAATAATTCAAAAATATTTCAGAAAAAGTTTGCCAGTAATTTAAACATGGAAAAATATTGTTGCAAATTTCATCTAATAGATAATGAAGACAATTAAGGACAGCTTATTTTTGTGCTATTATATTGGAATTAACGTTTGTTATTTATTTGATCAGTTATTAAATAATTTATTCCTTTGTGTTTTTAATCTTAGTTGGAAATACACATTTAATGGATCACATACAACTGCCAACAATAATATTTGAAAATAAGCTGAATCTTTGGAATTAGGAACAGGATCTTCCAGTCCCCAGAGCTTTATTTGCTTCAAAAAATGTTCTTGTTTGTGTTTTTAGTTAGCATTTTTTTCTCCTGTATACAAGAACAAATTTCTGATTGATTTAAGATGTTGACAGGTGAATCCATGTCTCAGCATTAAAATGGGCCAGGGCAATTGCATTATTCACTTCAAAAAGTGACACTGATAAAGCACTGTTTAGGAAACACTGTAAGAGATACAATTTATACTGATTTTTGTAGCCTATACTGATTTTCTAAAGAAGGAAAGGCATTTTAATTTCACTTGTAGTAACTAATACCTGAAACTAAAAAGAGTCCACAATTAATACATTGTTCTAAATATTCTTTTCTATTTCCTATTCATGTATGGGTCAGATCTCCAATTGTAAGTCAGCTAATATATTTACTATGTAGAAAGTATTGGCAGTAGCCATGTACGTAGAAATTCACAGATAGACACACTAAAATCCACAATTTAAAATAAGACATTGAAATGTATATGCACCCAACAACCTGCTACTGTCCTTTTACTGTACCATGGTATATCAAAACACAATTTTGGAGAGATGGGTGTGTAGCCTATTGCCTGATCTACTGTACATAGAAAATTTAGTAATTTTGAGCTAAGAAAAGTGAATTAAGTAATTATGCACATCAAATACATCCAGAAAAAAGCTTCCATGGTCAATTTCTCATTGCCCCAGATGAGTGGATGGGGCTCAGGGTGAAGGGTGAGTAGAAAATTGAAAGATGTGGAGTACTTTTTCTTGGTAAGGCCAGTTTGAATTTTTTTTGAAACTTTGCAGGAATATTTAGAATATTAGTCAATGAGGTTAGAAAAGATAGAAAAAGTGTGAAGAAATAATGCATCAGATAGAATGACAATAAACAACAGTTCTTGAGAGCCGGAGATATAAAAGAATTAGTAGTCATCTGGAATGACAACAAAATTTTATTTTCAGAATAAAATAATTAGGATACAACTAACTAGGAAGGTGAAAGATCTCTACAAGGAGAACTACAAAACACTGCTCAAATAAATAAGAGATAAATGGAAAAAATGGAAAAACAAATAAATGGGAAAACATTTTATGCTAATGGTAGGAAGAATCAATATCATAAAAAGGGCCATACTGTCCAAAGCTATTTGTAGATTCAATATGATTCCTACTAAATTACCATTGAGATTCTTTACAGAACTAGAGAAAACTATTTTAAAATTTATCAAAATTGAAAAAAAGAGCCCAAATATTCAAGGCAATCCTAAGGAAAAAAATAAAGCTGGAGTCACCATGCTACCCAACTTCAAGCTATACTACAGGACTAAAATATTCAAAACATCATGATACTGGTGCGAAAAAAAGAGACGTATAGACCGATAGAACAGAATAGAGAAGCCAGAAATAAGGTGCACACCCACAACTATATGATCTTTGACAAACCTGACAAACACAATTAATGGGGAAAGGATTCCCTATTCAATAAATGTTGCTGGGAGAAATGGGTAGCCACAGAAGATTGAAACTGTACCCTTCCTTACACTATATACAAAAAATAAGATGAATTAAAGACCTGAATATAAAACCCAATATTATAAAAACCCTGGAATACAACATAGGCAATAAAATTCAGGATATAGAAAAGGGGAAACATTTCATGATGAAGATGTCAAAAGCAATTGCAACAATAGCAAAATTTGACAAATGAGACTAATTAAAGAGCTTTTGCACAGCAAAGGAAACTATCAACAGAGTGAACAGACAACCTGCAGAATAGGAGAAATTTTTTTTGCAAACTATGCATCTGTCAAAGGTCTAATATGTAGAATCTATAAGGAACTTAAATTTAAAAGAGAAAACAACTCAAAAAGTGGGCAAAGGACATAAACAGACACTTTTCAAAATAAGATGTACATGTGGCCAACAAGCATATGAAAAAGAGCTCAACATCACTGATCACTGGAGAAATGCAAGCGAAAACCACAATGAGATACCATCTCATACCAGTTAGAATGACTATTATGAAAGAGTCAAAAAAACAACAGATGCTGGCAAGGTTGTAGTGAAAGAGCAATGCTTATACACTGTTGGTTGGAGTGTAAATTAGTTCAGCCATTGTGAAACACATTGTGGCGATTCCTCAAAGATCTACAAACAGACATACCATTTGACCCAGCAATCCCATTATTGTATACATGCCCACAGAAATATAAATGATTTTATTATAAAGATGCAGCACTGTTCACAATAGCAAAGACAGAATCAACCTAAATGTCCATCAACGATAGATTTGATAAGGAAAATATGGTACATATATACCATGGAATTCTATGTGGCCATAAACAAATGGGATCATGTCCTTTGCAGGAACATGGATGGAACTGGAGGTCATTATCTTTATGAAACTAATGTAGGGACAGAATAAAATATATCACATGATCTCACTTATAAGTGGGAGCTAAATGATCAAAACACATGAACACAAAGAGGAGAATAACAGACACAGAGACCTTTTGGAGGGTGGAGGGTGGGAAGAGAGCGAATATCAGGAAAGATAACTAATGGGTAATTGGCTTAATGTCTGGTTGGTGAAATAATCTGTACCACAACCCGCATGACATAAGTTTACCTGTATAAAATAATGTGTAATTATACTCTTGAACTTAAAATAGAATTTTAAAAACGTTCTATTTTCTTTGCAAACTGGTCAATTTTGGTTTTGGTTTCCAGATCTGTGAAAGATTATTTGATCATATCTGGGGTCAGCAAAGCATAATTGCATGATGAATTATACATATTTGCTTATTGTTATGCTTTTGCTGATCTCGGTGATTTCTAGCCCACCTTTATTTTTCTTTTAAATGAGATTTGAAAGGTTACACATTGGCAGAGACAGGAATTGGCAGAGACAGAATCCAGTCTCTTGACTTCTATTTTATTACGTTTTCTGCTATGTGATATGCCTTTGGTAGAAATGTTCTATAGAACTATATTCAGAAAGGTAAAATCAGCAAATAGCATGCCATTTACCAAAGAATTGACATAATTTTAAAAATCAGAATTAGAATATTTTATTGAGACATCACCATTCTGTAGACATGTATAATTTTATACAGTGCTATGCAGAAATATCAAAACTCATAAAGGAAGATAAATTAGGGCATAATTATGTCTTACGGTATTAGTATATAATGTATTTAAATACCCGATTTTCTCATACAAATAACATAATATACTTCATAGAAATATGGCTCATAAATACCTTTAAAAGGAAACTTCGATTATACCTTCTTTTGAGGAGAAAATAGCTTCTAATTAATAGCATCAAAACAATAGGAATATTTGAATCAGAAAAAAGTTACAAATTCCTCCAATAGAACTGGGCTACAGAGTACATAGATTTGGAATAGAGATGCTCTAAAAAAGTAATAATTAAATAAACTGAATGGGTGCACACCAGCAGACTCAAGAGTCTAAGACTAATCAATAGAGAAAACATCAGGTATAATTTTTAAAAGAAGACAGAAGCATTATGTTAATAAATGTAAACAGTGTAATTGCTATAAAATAAAACATATCAATATAATCTTTATAAGTTTAAAATTACAAGTATATGTATGTGTTGCAACAATTAAAATAATATATGAATGTATTTTAAAAGTTGAATTTCCAATAATCCCCCCTCTCCCTTTTCCTACTAACTTTCTCTCTGAGGTAACAAACAACGATTGCCTAGTTCGTTTGTTCCCCTTGTTATATATAAAAATATATAAATATTTTATGTATAAATATATAAAACCTTAACCCTAACCCATATATATATATATAAATGAACGAGACAGAGTGTGCACTTTGTCTACTCATTTGTTTCTAGAAACACAAGCATGACTTCAACTTACTATTTTCACTTAAAAATATATCTTGCTCATCCTTACAGGTCAATAAATACAGTTCTATTTTTTTCTAAGGTTTTAATGTACACACTGTCTCTTTTATACAATTTTACATAAATGGAGCTACATTATTCTTGGGTGTAATCACTTTTGGGTTGTTATGCTTTTTCTATTTTTCTTATCTTTCCCTCAAACCCCAAATTCAACCATGGTGCAGCCACACTTTTGTGTAAAGATTAGTCACAAGCATTGTAACAGATGGGTAATATTTGTTTTCTTGTTTTACCTATCACTAAATAAGGTATGTATTTATAGGAATGAACTCTGAAGACATATTATTGAGCAATATATGTGCAGAGGGCTTTGTTCTTGTTTGATTCCAATCTTAACTCCCTTATTCCACAACTAGTAGAAATTGCTCCATCTCAACTGGTATAGTTTTTATTCATTATCTTAATGATTACTATAACATTAAGTGATGTGGATACACTATAACTAGTTATTTAACTGTATTAGTCAGTTATCATGCTGCTATACAAAATAGCTGAAACTTGGTAATCTATAAAGAAAAGAGATTTCATTGGCTTATGGTTCCCCAGGCTATACAAGAAGCATGGCTGAGAGGCTTCAAGAAATGTACAGTTGTCAATGGGAAACAGGCATGTCTTACATGTTGGAGCAAGAGGAAGACAGAGTTGGGAGAGATGCTATATACTTTTTAAGAATCAGATATCGTGATAACTCACTCTTGCCACAACACCACCAAGGGGGTGGTGTTAAACCACCAGAAACTGCCACTCATGATCCAACTACCTCCCACCAGGCCCCACCTTCAACATTGGGGATACAATGATATTTTGGTGGAGATGTAGATTACACCACGTCATTCTGCCCATCCCCTCCCAAATCTCATGTCCTTCTCACATTGCAAAATAAAATCATGCATTGCTAACAGTTCCCCAAAGTCTTAACTCATTCCAGAATTAACTCCACAGTCCCAAGTCTCATCTGAGATAAGGCTACTCCCTTCTGCTTATGAGGTCTGTAAAATCAAAGCATTAGTTACTTCCAAGATACAATGGGGGCTTAGGCGTTGAGTAAATACTCCCCGTTATAACAGGATGAAATCAGATACAAGAAAGGGGCTACAGGCCTCAAGCAAGTCCAAAACCCAGGAGGTCAGCTTTTAAACTTAAAGTTCCAAAATCATCTCTTCTGACTCCATGTCTTGGGCACACCGGTGGAAGGGGTGAACACTCAAGGCCTTCAGCAGCTTTGCCCCTGAAGTTTTGCAGGGTACAGCTCCTGTGTCTGCTTTCATGGAGTGGTGTTGAGTGCCTGGAGCTTGGCTTTTCCAGGTAAACAGTGCAACTTGCCATTGGATCCACCATTCTGGTGCCTGGAGGACAGTAGCTCTCTTCTCACAGCTACACTAGACAGTGCTCCAGTAGGAATGGTGTGTGGGGCTCCCAACCCCACATTTTCCCTTCACTCTGCAGCAGACTTCCGCCTTGATATCCGGTCTTCTCTATACATCATCTGAAATGTTGTTGGAGGCTCCGAAGCCTTTGCTCTTGCACTCTGTGGACCTGTAGGCTTAACAACACGTGGAAGCCATCAAGGCTTATGGTTTGCACCCACTGAAGTAGCGACCCAAGCTTTACCTCGGCCCCTTTTAACCACAGCTGCAGCTGGAGTGGCTGGGATGCAGGGTGCCATGTCCCAACACTGCACAGAGCAGCAGAGCTCTGGGCCTGGTTCACAAAAGCATTTCTTTACTTTTATGCTTCTGGGCCTGTAATGGGAGGGTCTGGCACAGAGGTCTCTGAAATGCCTTGAGGCCTTTTTTCCATTGCCTTTGCTAGTAACAATTGACTCCTCTTCACTTATGCAAATTTCTGCAGTCTGCAAAAATGCCTCCCCTGAAAATTGGTTTTTCTTTTCTACAGCTTGGCCAGACAAAGTTTCCAAATGTGTATGGTCTGCTACCCTTTTGTATATGTTTGATTTTCAGGTTATTTATTTGCTCATGCATATGACATTAAGATTTCAGAAGCAGCGAGGACACATCCTGAATGCTTTGCTACTTAAACATTTTTTCCAATATACACTGTAAATCGTCTCTCTCAACTTCAAAGTTCCACAGATGCCTAGAGCAGAGGCACAATGCCACCAGGCTCTTTGCTTAAGCATAGCAAGAGTGACCTTTACTACAGATCCCAATAAGTTTCTCATTTCCATCTGAGACCTCCTTAGCCTGGGCTTCACTGTCCATATCACGATCAGCATTTTGGTCAAACCATTCAACAAGTTTGTAGGCAGTTCCAAACTTCCCCACATTTTCCTCTTTTCTTTTGAGCCTTGCACACTGTTACAAGCTTTGCTCATTACCTGGTTCCAAAGCCACTTCCACATTTTCAGGTACCTTTATAGCAATGACCTACTCCCAATACCAATTTTCCATCTCAGTCAGTTCTCACAATGCCATAAAGTTACACCTGAAATTGGATAATTTATGAAGAAAAGAATAATTGGCTCACAGTTACACAAGCTGTACAGGAAGCATGAATGAGGAGTCCTCAGGAAACTTGTAATTATGGTGGAAAATGAAAGGGAAACAAGCACATCTTACGGGGTTGGAACAGGAAGAAGAGATAGAAGCGAGAGGTGCTGCACACTTTTAAACAACCAGATCTTATGTTAATAATTCACTCTTGCCATAACAGCACCAAGGGGGATGGTGTTAAACCATGACAAACTGCCCTCAAGGTGAGATTTAAGTGGGGATATAGATCTAAACCGTATCGTTAACTAAAAACAAAAATATAAACATTCAGGTTTTTCCTTATTCTTTGTTTTTACAATCAATGCTGTGACAAACACTTGTACATATCTTCTCTTATAGTGGTGTTTTATTGCCATGGCACTAAGTTCACTGTAGTGGGGTTGTGACCTTGAAAGATATGTATATTTTAAATTTTAATAGATTGATCAAATAAATTCTTCAAAGGGCTCTAACAATCCAAATTGCAAAGACTTCATTGTATGAAAGCAGTATTTTCTTCTCGATTCTTCTCACTGTTAGAGAGCTTTTCTTCTTTCTTTGCAAATAATAATAATGCATAAAAATTAATATCACATTGCTGTATGCATTTCACTGTTATGTTAGCATATTTTCAAATGCATATTGTCCGTTTTGGTTTCTTTTATTTTTAAATTGCTTTTTTTTTTGCTTTTTTAATTTTTTTTTTGTGGAGATGCTTATTTTTCTTTTCACAAATTCCTCAGAGCATCATTATCATCATTACCTATGCGCTAGATAAAAATGTCCCACCTACAACTTACAATCTATTCTATCAGATTCTGCATTTTAATAAGATCCCTAGGTAATACTCCTTGAATTTTCAAAAGGATTTGTCTTAGTCCATTCTGTGGGTCTATTACAGAATATCTGAGACTTGGTAATTTATAAAGAACAGAAATTTATTTTTCACAGTTTTGGAAACTGGGACATCCAAGAACAAGGCATAGCAGATTAAGGCCTGAACTCCCTGCTTCCGAGATAATACTTTGAATACCACATCTTTTGGAGGACAAAAACACTATGTGCTCTCATGTCATGAGAGCAAAAGAAAGGTAACCCACCCTTGAAAACACTTTTTATAGAGGCATTAATTCATTCATGAGGATGGAGCCCTTATGACCTAAAAACTTCACCAAGACTCCACCTCCCAACACTATGGCATTGAAGATTAAGTTTCTAACATAAATTGAGGGTGGAGGGAACACATTAAAACTATAGCGGCATTGGTGTAGATATTATACATTTTTCGGTTATCTACTTTGATATTTCCAAATTTGTTGTTTAGGTATTGTCTTTGTTTAAAGCACCTTTTATGGTAGAAAAATTAATAACTTTTATAAATGGAAGTGCTTATTTAATTTCCTTTTACAGATGTTATGTTTCCGGTCTTGGTGATGAACTTATTTTCCAATCCTATATTGCATATTTAGTATTGCACATACTTTAAGATTTTTAGTTCATCATACATTGCTCTTAATTCATGTTTATATTTTGATATATTGATGAACAATATTCTTATTTATTTTCTTAGTAATGTCTAGTCAGTTGTGATTATCCCATATATTAAATGAACTATTTTTTTTATCACTCAATTGAAAAACCAGTTTTTCACTATATTAAATTTTCATTTGTCCTAGGATCTGTTTTGGAATTCTTTCCGTTTCAGTAAAATATTTTTTATTCCTATATCAATATAATATTGACTTGATTAAATAGCTTTATAAAATATTTGATATCTAGTAGGGCAAGTAATGCTTATTACTTTTTTTGGGGGGGAGGAAGGCAGGAAGGGAGAGAAGAAGGACAGAGGAAGGAAGGAAGGGAGGAAGGGAGGAAGGAAGGGAGGAAGGGAGGGAGGGAGGGAAGGGAAGGAAGGGAATCAAGCAATGAGAGAGACATTGCTGACCTGGATCTAGAGGTTTACAAGTTGATTTCTTTTTTTTTTGAGAGAAAGAAAGAAAAAAAAATAAGTAAAGGAGAGGAAGAAGGAGGAAAAGAAAGAGGGAGAGTCAATGGAAATATTGCTTTATTTTGAAAAAAATTGGGTATTAATAATGGCCCATCAATGTTTCGTTTAAACTTATGGGTAGGTGTGGTGTGGTATTGACTAAAATGTATATTCTGTGTATTTGAAGTGGAGAGCTCTATAAATATTTATTAAGATTAATAAATCTTAATAAACAAGTAAATTGTTCTGGATCTGAGTTCGAGTTCTTGATATCCTTATTAATTTTCTGTCTCATTGAATCTAAGTCTTGTATCTGGGTGTTAGGATCGTTAGCTCTTGTTGTTGCATTGATCCTTTTACCACTATATCTTTGTTGCTTTAAAATCTATTTTATCCGATACGAGAATTGCAACTCCTGCTTTTTATTTATTTATTATTTATTTTTGCTCTCTTTTTGGTTGGTAAATCTTTCTCCATCCCTTTGTTTTGAATCTTTGAGTATCCTTGCATGTGAAACAGGTCTGGATGTAACATGCCATTGGGTTTTGGCTGTGTCTTTTGATTGGGGGATTTAGTCAATTTAAATTTAGGGTTACTGCCATTTGATGTTGACTGGCTGTTTTATCCATTCGTTGGTGTAAATTCTTCTTTATATTGGTGCTCTTTACTTTTTGGTGTATTTTTGGAAAGGCTAATACTGGTTGTTTCTTTCTGTGTGTAATGCTTCTTTCAGAAGCTCTTGTAAAGCAGGCCTGGTGGTAATAAAATCTCTGAGTTCTTGCTTGTTCATAAAAGATTTTATTTTTCCTTCAGTTGTGAAGTTTAGTTTGGCTGGATATGAAATTCTGGGCTGAAGGTTCTGTTCTTTGAGAATGTTGAATATTGGCCCCCACTCTCTTCTGGCTTGTAGAGTTTCTGCTGAGAGATCTGCTGTAAGTCTGATAGGCTTGCCTTTGTGGGTAATCTGACCTTTCTCTCTGGCTGCCCTTAGTATTTTCTCCTTCATTTCAACCCTGGTGAATCTAACGATTATGTGCCTTGGGGTTGCTCTTCTTGAGGAATATCTTTGTGGTGTTCTCTGTATTACCTGGGGTTGAATGTTGACCTGCTTTGCTAGTTTAGGAAAATTTTCCTGAATAATATCCTGAAGGGTATTTTCCAGCTTGGATTCATTCTCTCCGTGGCATTCAGGTACACCTATCAAATGTAAATTTGGTCTTTTCACATAGTCCCACATTTCTTGGAGACTTTGCTCATTCCTTTTTATCCTTTTTTCTCTAATCTTTTCTTCATGTTTTATTTCGTTAAGTTGGACTTTGACCTCTGATATCCCTTCTTCTGCTTGAACAATTCAAGTGTTTAAACCTGTGCATACTTCTCGGAGTTCCTGTATTGTATTCTTCAGTTCCATTAATTCACTCATGCTCCTCTCTATGTTGTCTATTCTCAATAGGAATTCATCAAACCTTTTTTCAAAGTTCCTAGTTTCTTTACGTTGGACTACAACATGGTCTTTTAACTCACCGAAGTTTCTTATTATCCATTCCTTGAAGAGTGATTCTGTCATCATGATGCGCTCATTCTCCATCAAGCCTTGTTCCATTTTTATAATTTTCTTAAATATTCTGGTCATTTTTTCTTTCAAATAAACTTTAAATATTTTTTGTTTCTAAAATAAACTAATATAACTGTAAGATTATATTTGAAATTTGATTAAATGCATATATTAATTTTAGGATAATTTACATAGTTGTGATATAAAATCTTCCTATATAGTAGTATCATATTTATATCCAGTATTTCAGCGAAGTCTTGAAAAAGAACGTTATTTTTCAAATCATTATATTTTGTACTCAAAAACTGTGACTTATGCAAATATAAGCTAATAGCCATTGTATAAAATGACAATCAAGAAATTCATGAGTTGATAGAAGCCATAGGATGCAACTATGCATTGGCTTTGAATTTAATTTGATTTTGACTCTTTTGAACTCATTCTAGTCAATCTATCAGAGCATTAGATTCCTCATATGTAACAAGTGTGTAATATATGACAGCATTGTGAAAAGTATATTCTGGTACCCAGAAAAGTGCTAAATACATAACAAGCACATAAGAAATATTTAGTCATAAAATCCACTTTGTGATACAATCTCGAAGTTTGGCAAGCTTAAGTTGACTTGAATACTGCTCTATTCATTAGACACCTTATATCTTTTCTGCTGTGTCTAAGACCATATTGAAAAACACCATATATGTAAATGAATGTTTATACTTTATGATTTTCAAATACATTTTCACAACCAATGTGGACAATTTATGTTAATTAAATAGAATACAAAACACATTGTTAATTAATCCATTAACTTGCTATTTCTCTTTGCAACTTTCAAATAAAGGGTGCTTTTTAACCTGAAGTATGCACATATAATAAAGGCCTTTGAGGAAGTATACATTATATAGAACATTTTTTTCATTGCTATTTTCTATATGTTACTTGTTCATTTAATAATTATTCACTGTGTACTTACTACATACCAGGTACTCTGATAGGCAGTGGAAATAAAAGGATAAACTTCAGGAATGGTCTCTGACCTCATGGAGCTTATGCTTTAACATGGAAGACATACCAACAGATAATTAACTATAAATTGTTAAACTATAATCATGGTGACTGATATGAATTTGGAAAGCCTATAGGAGAATTTATGCAGTAATGAAAGGAGCATCAAAATTGAAACCTGAAGAATAGATATGTGTTGAATAAGTGAAGGAGGAATGAGGCCAGTGAGGCTAGAGAATAGAGCGAGAAGAGTAATACAAAACTGAGTTTGGAGAAACAGGAATAGAGGAATATTTGAAACCTTATCCTAAGAACAACAGAAAGTTACTGTAGAATTTTGAATAGGGATAATTAAATCTATTATTTTAAAATGTCATTGCAGAGTAGAAAATGAAGAAAGGCAAGAGTACATATGAAAAGAACAAACTAAAATGATTATCACTGAAATTTAAATGCTAACAGTTCAAGAAAACTACATGAAAACATTTTTAGATGAATAAAATTTTATTAATCAGCTTGCTCTTTCTATGGATTAGGATCACCTGATTGTTAGTAGATTGGCAAAGAAACACACTGGTCCTATTTTCAGGACACCAGTGTTTTATGGTATCACACTTTGCAAACTTTTAGCATAGATGCTGCAAGTGAATGTGAACAGGTAACTTTTCTATTTTCTAACGCACTTGTGTCTTATATGATGATTAATGAGATACATTTTAATTTTATAATTTACAAATTAATGTTTAGATTTATAGCTTAGATCTTGAAATATCTTGAGAAGACTATTTTGGACAGTAGACTTCATCATCAGACAGATCTGTTTTGGAATCTCAACACTTTTACTTGCTCATCAGTAATCATAAGCAAATTGTACAATCACAATAAGCCTTGGTTTCCTTTCCTGTAAAATGGAGATACACCTTTATAGATGTCAATTTTACAGATTATTATTGAGCTCTAATTTAATTAATGTGTATACGGTGCTGAAAACACAATTGCCCAGAAAAATTGTGATTGAGTAATAATGAGAATATAAATAGTAATAATGATAAGAATAATAACAAGAATGATAAGAATGATAATTCTATTATGAATAACAATAAAATAGTTTTAAATTATTTACTAACAATAAAATAGTTGTTATTTTAGTATTTTATTCATTGTCAGACTGAATGAAATAAAGTTCTTCTTGTCATACGTCTCAAAATAAAGGACATTAGAGAGAAAGAATCTTTGATGATAGAAAAGTTAACACCTAGTGGCTGAAGACACTTTCATCAAAGCTGAGCCATTAGAAGATCAGACAAGGAAAATCTACTCCTAAGCTATGACACACAGAGAAATTCTTCATTCACAAAGTAAAAAATCTAGCTTTATAGAAATAGAAATGTAAAGAGAAATCTTCAAAGACAAAAGGAAAGGCTGAACTACTCAAAATCAGTCCATTTATAAAAAAGAATAAAATGATGTATTTCTTGTTATTTATTTCCTTTGCAAAGTGATTAAAATGACAAACCCATTTTGCTTTAGTATACAAAGCATTTATAATATTACATACTGCATGCAATGATTAATTTCATTTGTCAGTTTTTCCAGAGAAAATCTTTCAGATACAGAAACATCATTTATTCTCTTTTTAAAGATGAGTAAACTGAGTCACCAAATTATTAAACAAAGTTTCTAAAATGACAAAATTTGTGGATGGCAGCTCTTCAATCAGTAAAATTTAATCTAAGTCAAATTTTTAATTCTCAGCTCACAGAATGTTGTTGATACATAAACCACATAAAATATAGAAGATGACTAACAAAGCCTTGCATAGTATATGCAGGATGTCTTCAGAATACACAAATATTTTAATTTGTCATCACTTAAAACCAAGTATAATAAAGCTTTACTTCTCAACTTATTAGCATATGCAAAAAATAGGAAATAAAAATGATTTCTGAGAATTAAAATACATAATGGAAGATTGCCGAATAGGAACAGCTCCTGTCAGCAACTCCCAGTGAAACCAATGCAGAAGGCTGGTGATTTCTGCATTTCCAACTGAGGTACCCAGTTCATCTCATTGGGACTGGTTATGCAGTGGGTGCAGCCCATGGAGGGTGAGCAGAAGCAGGGTGGGGCATCACTTCACCTGGAAAGTGCAAGGGTCCAGGGACTTCCCTCCCCTGCAGCCAAGGGAAGCCATGAGGAACTCTGCTACCCAGCCAGGTTACTATGCTTTTCCCATGGTTTTTACAATCTGCAGATTGGGAGATTCCTTCATGTGCTTATTTATTGCCATGATGGAGACATGAAAACCCTTCAAAAATTCTAAGAACTAGAGAAGCAAGAGCAAAGAAATCCAAATGCTGGCAGAAGACAAGAAATAATTAAAATCAGAGAAGAACTGAAGGAGATAGAGACATGAAAACCCTTCAAAAAGTCAATAAATCCAGGAGCTGGGTTTTTGGAAAAAAAACTGTCTTAAAATATTGCTTTATACATTCCAAAGTATTTCCATAATAATTGCATCATTTGACCTTCACAACAATTTCAAGGCAAAAGTTGGGAAGATGTTATCTTTACCAGTCTTTAGAAGAAGAAATTCAGTTACAGATAGGTTTAATGGCATACTGAAAATCATAATGGAATTTCTGTCAGGAACAGAATCCCCGAATTCATATATCTGACATAAATTAGACTACTTCTATCATACAAAACTATGTTTAATAATTTATCAACATGCTTCCTGTTTTATGCATAATCTCTCTCTCTCTCTATATATATATACACACATTAAAAATGTGGCTAATTTTATACATGAATTTAATCTTACTACACTATACTGCTAAAGTGTATTAGTCCATTTTCACAATGCTATAAAGAATACCCAAGACTGGGTAATTTATCAAGGAAAGAGGTTTAATTGACTCACAGTTCCACATGGCTGGGGAGGCCTCAGGAACCTTACAATCATGCTGAAAAGGAAAGGAAAAGCAAGGACCTTCTTCACATGGCTCCAGGAGAGAGAAAAAAGCATGTATAGAAGGAAGTCAGACACTTATAAAACCATCAGACCTCATGAGAACTCACTCACTATCATGAGAACAGCATGGGAAAAAATACCCCTGTGATCCCACTGTCTCCCACTAGTTCCCACCGTCCATACATGGGGATTATGGGGATTACAATTGGAGATAAGATTTAAGTGGGTATACAGAGCCAAACCATATCACAAGGTTTCAATTGAGAAATAAGTTCAAATATGCATCAGCATATTTGAGAGAAAATGGAAAAGTGATTTTCC
The DNA here is from genome assembly GCF_049354715.1 of Callithrix jacchus. Taxonomy (NCBI): domain Eukaryota; kingdom Metazoa; phylum Chordata; class Mammalia; order Primates; family Cebidae; genus Callithrix; species Callithrix jacchus. The sequence continues at coordinate 122,877,300 of NC_133524.1, forward strand.
AGTGAAAATAAATAAATGAAACTTTTTTGAAACACAGTAGTTTAAATTATTGAAAACCTTAGATTTGCTACATTTATTTAATAACCAGTGAACAAAACTTTATATTTTAATGTGACAAGACTAGAAAAAGAGTTTTATAGATAAAACAGTTAAAGGTGCTATTAAGAAGCCAAAGTCTAAGGTGGAAGTTATGGAATAATATTAATATGCTTCTATAAATATAAATCAGGATAATTGGATGATAGCTCCAGATTTTCAAAGGCTTCTTTTAAACACTGACTTTTATTTTTTTCTTAACATAAAAACTGAAATACCACAAATAAGGATAATACTTTTATTTCTAAATGGAGAATACATAATGTGAATATATTAGTAAATGAAGTAAAAGCCATTGAGTTTAAACTTTAGAAAATTGATGTGTGTGATTATGTGTCAGTTTAGGTGGTGTTTGCATACATTTTAATTTCAATAGCACCACAAGTATGACACAACAATGGACCGATTGCTTATGATTTCCTAAAATTCATTTGTTGAAACCCTAACTCCAGTGTATTGAGATGTGGGTCTTTGGCAAGTGATTAGGTCGAGTGTAGAACCCTTATGAATGGGATTGGTGCCCTTAAAAAATAGACTTCAGTGAGCACTTCCTTTAAGTAAAAATACAAGAAGTTATCAATCCGTAACCCAGAAGAAGGCCCTCGCCAGATACCACATGTGCTGGTGCCTGGATATTGGATTTTCATCCTCCAGAACTGTGAAAAACAAGTATTTGTTTTGTTTTGTTTTGTTTTGAGACGGAGTTTTTGCTCTTGTTATCCAGGCTGGAGTGCAATGGCGAGATTTCGGCTCACCGCAACCTCTGCCTCCTGGGTTCAGGCAATTCTCCTGCCTCAGCCTCCCAAGTAGCTGGGATTACAGGCACGCACCACTATGCCCAGCTAATTTTTTGTATTTTTAGTAGAGACGGGGTTTCAGCGTGTTGACCTGGATGGTCTCGATGTCTTGACCTCGTGATCCACCTGCCTCAGCCTCCCAAAGTGCTGGGATTACAGGCTTGAGCCACCGTGCCCAGCCTACAAGTATTTGTTTTTAAGCCACCCAGTCTATGGTATTTTTGCTATAGGAGCCTAAATTGCCTAAGCCATTACCATGATCCAGAAACAAAACAAAATAAAAAGTGATTATTGAATCTCATCCTCATGAAGGGAAAGTGATTAAATTTATATGTTTTTCAGATGCAGATAGGAAGACTTATAGTGTCATCTGTAGCTATAGAAAGTGAATTTTTATTTGATGCAAGGTTTGTTCATTACTACTTAAATTGGGGATTATAGAAAAGACTTTCTTGAAGTTATTATGATTTCTAATTCAGGATTACTAGAGAAAATGCCACTTAATGTAATTACTGTTATTTGCAAGAGTTCTTACCACTTTTACAAGGGTAACATATAATCCATAATAACTAAACATAAGTTTATTGTACTGATGTCATTTTTCTCATGTACTGATGAAATTTCTCTCAAGGCTTTGCTGTAAACAATTGTGATAAGCTTAAATTACGAGGTTTTTAGGCCCTAATGATCCCCAGACTATGATTCTGAACAAAGGAACTGACAGTACTACTTTGCTGAATTAATGTATCTTTGTATATGAAAAAAGAACAGTTGATTTTTAAAAATATATATTTTATTGTGTTTTAGGTTTTGGGGTACATGTGAAGAACATGCAATATTGTTGCATAGGTACATACATGGCAATGTGGTTTGCTGCCTTCCAATCACGTGGCATTTCTCCCCATGTTATCCCTCCCCAACTCCCCACCCCCCACTGTCCCTCCCCTAGTTCCTTCCCACAGACCCCAGTGTGTGATGTTCCTCTCCTTGTGTCCATGGTTCTCATTGTTCAACAGCCGCCTATGAGTGAGAACATGCAGTGTTTCATTTTCTGTTCTTGTGTCAGTTTGCTGAGAATGATGGTTTCCAGGTTCATCCATGTCCCTCATTTTTTTATATTACTGATTTAGGAAAAATAATAACATTGGTGTTAGAAAATCAATGTTTTCTTTTAAGCTTTGATTTATGGGGATCCTCATGGGAGAAAATTAGTTTTGACCCAGGTGTTTTTTTTATAGATGCTTAAAATGGAAGCCACTCCTTGAGAACTAGCCCTGAACTTTGCATCTCTTATGAATATGTCAGTAATTCTTAAGTACTGCTGGATTCACAACAGAAAGTCTTTCTAAAACTTGTTCAATTGAAATGAATATACATGAATGTATAAAAAACAGCTAAGTTAAAATGGGAATTGACTGTATTCTCTGAGTTTATCTTAGTGTAGTGAAACATCTGCTGTTTATTTTCATGTTGACTTATTTACAATCTATATTATCATCTTTGGTGTGAGACTTAAGGTCTCCTCTCATAATTTATTGACTTTTATCTGAAAATGTGAATGTTTATTTGCAAACACCGACAACAATACGCATCTTGGCATATGAGACTGGAGTAATAAAAATAATAACTAACTTTTACTGAGTACTTACTATGTGCCAAGCATTATAAATCCCTAAGAATTTTCTGAATAGCTTGGATTCCCAATCTATAAAATCCTATAATAACCCTATTATTTTCTTCACTGTGCAAACAATAAAACTGAAGTACAGTGAAATTAAGTAATCTAGCCAAAATCACTTAACTAAAAATGTGGTAGGGCCAGGATGAAAAGACAATCATTTTAGTGTAAGAAGGTAGGGGTTCTTAACCACAACACTTTATCACTTTTTCTTAGGCAGCTAGGCTGCTTCAAGAAATGGAGAAGAGAATTCTAATGTGTAGAAAAGAATAAAATAGTGAAGAGAGTGTGATTTTGGGAATACCAGATTGCTCAGTTTGCTTCATTAACTAAAGGTTTATAAAGCAATGTTTGATCCCACATGGCTGTCCCAAATATTGCGTTTATGATGGCATACTTCTGTGCAAAAATTTTACTTTTTCTTATAGAATTAAGTGCACAAACCAACTTCAGCTCAGCTTTCAAAGTTGATTATATTCTAGTTTTCCTGCCTTGTCTGCCTATTCTTCTGTTTAACATGTGAAAATTCACCTTTCTAGTCAGCATCCTCCATTTTCCCTCTCGTTACATACTCTATACCTTTTCTCATGCCATTCTCTCTCTGTCTGGGACGTTGTCCTCAAGCAAAATCCAAACAACCTACCAATGCCTCTGAAACCACAATATCCCTTTAGGGTTCAATGACTACTTAATGTTGAAAGTACTATTGTAGCAGGAAAAAAATAAATTTAGCTATTATTTTGTAATTTGATTTAAATATTCCTCTCTAAAGGCACATTGTCTCTTTAATCATGTTAACTTGGACATTTCTTGTATACTTTTTTTCCTCTGGCATATTTGTCTAATGCTATGCAGTCAGCAGGTACTCACTAAATAAATATTGTTGAACTGAATAACCAGGTTATGTTGAGAGGCTCTCTCTTTATCCTCAGCAAAATGTAGCCCCCTTCCAAACCATTGACACAGCAACAATTGTTGGATTTAATATTGATTGGTAATAGTGGTAATGTAAGTTGCTAATTAGTAATTAATAACTATATATTCAAATTGAATTGAATCGGTTGTAATACTGAATATTTTATTAATTTTAACATGTTTGGTTTTCATTTTTATCCATGATGAAATAATTAGCATGTATTGAAAGATAAACCTTGGCAATTTAAAGTTCTAAAGAGTTTATTTGAGCAGACAGCAATTCATGAATGGGGTAGCTTCAAACCAAAAGTCTTTTGGGGGCTCCTCTGGAAGTGGTTGAAGGAAAAACTTTTTTTGGGTGAATGTGAAGGAGAGCAAATAAATTATTGGTTAAAGTTTGACCAATTGCCTTATTTGTACTATCCTGGTGGGAAGGTCCTGAAAATATAACTAATACCCAGTTGGCCACCTATGATTGGCTGAGCTCAAGTTTTGTTTTCTTTTACTTTAGCTGTTTAGTTTGCTGAACTCTTCCATTCAGCAAAATTTAAGGGAAATGAATTAGAGTTAGGTTTTGTTTGCTTACATAGGAAGGCAGAGTATTCGAACCACCTGTCTAATGGCCTCTCCTATTTAATTATTTTAACATATTCAGTTGACTGGCCTATCTATGGTTTCAAAAATTATGTTTACCTTATATAAACCCTTTCTGTTTCACAGTCTTAGAATCAAATTAAAACTCATGATATGAAACGCATTTGAAATATTAGGGAAGAAAAAAGCACCTCACCTTAAAAGGCCAAATATTAATTTGACTTCTCTTATCAACACTTATTAATATGCAACCTCAATTTTCGTAATTTATTAAATCTTTAGTTGTTTTGCATTTGGAATGAGCCAATATGAAACTGTACTACCCTGCTTCATACAAATATTTGCATAAAAGTGGTACTAAAAATAAACTGGAAGAAGGAGGAAAGTGAGAAGAAAAGGTCTATCTTTGTTCTACATTTAGATGCAATTGTCTTTGTTTCCAGTATTAAAAGGTTTATTTTTATTTAACTTTTCAATTTCTTTGAGACAGGATCTTGCTCTGCCACTCAGGCTGGAGGGCAGTGGTATGATTTTGGCTCACAGCAACCTCCGCCTTCCAAGCTCAAGTGATCCTCCCAACTCTGTATCAGGAGTATATTGGGACCACAGCCGTGCACCGCTAATTTTTTTTTTTTTTTTTTGAAGAGACAGGGTTTCACTGTGTTGCCCAGCTTGATCTCAAACTCCTGCACTCAAGTGACCCACCCACGTTTTTGGCCTCCCAAAGTGCTGGGATTATAGGCATGAGCCACTTCACCTGGCTATTTTTATTTACAAAGAACTAAAAATTCAGCTAGAAATTGTTAAAATACAATTTGTTTTCTGCGTGTTATTTTTTTCATTATGTTCATCACTTCTCAGTAGACCTGTCCCATGAAATACGTATCCTTCTGTGAAGTATTCACTTATCCATGCTGGAATAATGAAAGAAAAGCATAGAGATGAAAATTATAATTAAAGCCTTGTGTGTCAACCCATCATATTCTATTTAACAACAATTTTTGTTTGATAAGAAGGAAACTAGGAGAAACTATAGTTAATGGGAATAAAAGAAAAGCACAGGAGTTATTCCCAGTTGGCAGGTCAGGTTACTATATAATGTGCATTGTGCTACTTTCACTTTAGGCCTATCAAAGCTATCATGTATAAACTGTGAAATATAAAGGCTAGGATTAGTAGTTTGATTTTACAGATAGATGATATAGGGATCTAGGGAAAACTTCACCTTTGCCCTCTGAAGTTTTGCCAAAAAATCAACTGACAAAATGCTATACAAATTTATTAGCATTCAAAGGAAACTCAATTTTTTAGAGGAATTCAATGGCTTTGAAGAATACAATGGGCCTGGGACAAAATCTATTGGACCCCCCAGAGCTGACAATGGTTTGTGACAAAAGACTGTCCAGGTTTATTGACAGACGTCACTCTTTCTTCCTGTAATATGAGTTTAGTTAATGAATACTCAGGGAAGGGACCAGACATAGTTGTTTTTCCATTCACAGGTCTGGACTTTAGGCAGATAAGGAACTTCAGAGAACAATTTCATTGCGTGCTTTAGGAGACACACTGTACTGAGAGACAGGAGGCGGTGGTGGGGGAGTGGTGGATGGAATGTCAGAGAGACCTTGTGGCTTCTTCTTCCATTCAGCAAAATGCCATAATCTGGGGTATCAATTTCTGACCACCAATGATAAGATTGAAATAGTTATGGACTGGGTCAAGTGTCACGTAACTAGTAATAAGGTCAAGACAGTAAGTATCTAAACGCCTAGCTGTGTTTTCACTGGACCATGCCACAACCGCAGAAGCTGAAATATCTGACAGGAATCAGTTGATGACTCTTTCTTTCTATGCAAAAATAGCGCAATCCTCAGTTGTTTTATCGGAATCTTCCTCTTCTTTAAAAACTTTATTTATTAATTTATTTTGTAATCTTCCTCTTTAATCAGGAATGTTCTGTGCCTTCCCCTGTGAACATAAGAAAGTTTCATGTAAACCACGTCTTAATTTAATATGCTGAAAATTCAGTTTCCACACCATTTTCCTATCCACCTATACATACAAAAAGACTATATGTACCAGTCCTTTGCATCTGCATAGTGGCAAGTGACTAATTGCAGAATGTGGAATGTAGACAGTGATGGATTTCAAATCCAGACTGGGCTGCTAAAAATCTGCATGATCATTTCTCTCTCTCTCTCTCTCTCTCTCTCTCTCTCTCTCTCTCTCTCTCTGTGTGTGTGTGTGTGTGTGTGTGTGTGTGTGTCTGTTGTGTATCTCTCTCTTTTCAACAGATGGCTGAATGTGCATTATATAGTGTAGTACTCTAAGGAAGCCCTTGGCATTGGCAGAGTCACTATGTAGAAGGAGCTGGAACTCTGAATCACTGCTTGGGGTAAAGATGTGCAAAATAAATGTCCATGCAGGAACATCTGCTTTTTTATGAGCAACTGACATTTTGGCATATATTATTTCTACAGAAAACATTAATTACCTAAATAATACAGGCCTTTGTCCCAGTCTCTATGATTGAGGACACATGTATTAGAAACATATATTCAGTGGTCACTGCCTACTGGAAAGTACTCTTGTCTACAAGAGAAATGTCATTTTTCCCAATGCCAATTGTAATCTGATAGTGACTACAGTAGTGTGAATATTAAATTATACACATTGTCCTTTACTTTTTCACCTTAAAATCATACTGACAGTGTTTTGTCAAGAAAGCACGCTTTCACTCCAGTTAGAAATAATTCTGTGCAGGTGTAGGTGCTGCTGCCACAGTTACTCTTGTCTTGACACTAAAATCTGCAAAAGTGAGTTCTAATTACAGGATTTTAATAACCATGGAATCAGCCACAGAAGTGCCCCAGCAGCTAACAGTGTGATTGCCATGGAATCATAAAAATGCACTGCCTTTGCACATGCTATAACTGGTGTCTAAATGGCCCTAATCTTTAAGTCTGTTCGGAAGTCCCCCAAATAATTTGCAAACTTTGAATAGCAGCCGAGCACATTTACCCTTAAAATTTTCCATTACTTGGCAGGTAGAAATAATAACGTTTTTGGCTTCCGAAAACCCTTGCATTTTGATTTCACATGATATGACTCACTCCCGAAAAGAAAAATGAAATAAAACAAGAAAAACCACTTGTACATGTGGAGAACTCACTGCCAGATTTCTGATTTCCTGGCAAAGTTTCCCAGCCATGCCCACCACGATTTTGCACATACAGAGCCAAGGATGATTTGCACTTCAATCATTTAGGAAACTCTACATGCTTAACTTTATATGAAAGCATTTTCCATATATTTATAATTCAGTGATCTCTCTTCTTTAAATTTTAGATTCAGCGTGTGCATATATGTTACATATGTATATTGCTTAATGCTGTGGTTTGGGCTTCTAGTGAACCTGTCACCCAAATAGTGAACAGAGTACCCCAAAGTAGGTTTTTAACCCTTTCTCCCCTCCCTACCTGTGCCTCTCACTTTTGTCAGAGGGAGTCTCCATCTATCGCTCAGGCTAGAGTGCAGTAGCCCAATCTCAGCTCACTGCAATCTCTGCCTCCCGGGTTCAAGCCATTCTCATGCCTCAGCCTCCTGCGTATATGGGACTACAAGTGTGTGCCACCATGCCAGGCTAATTTTTATGTGCTTGCTAGAGATGGGTTTTTCCGTGTTGACGAGGCTGGTCTCAAACTCCTGGCCTCAAGTGATCTGCCCACTTTGGCTTCCCAAAGTGCTGGATTTGCAGGTTGGAGCCGCCACACCCTGCCCCTACCCCATTTTTAAGTCCCCAGTGTCTATTTTTTGCATCTTTATGCCCATGTGTGCCCATTTAGCTCTCCTAAGTGAGAATATGTAGCATTTGTTTTTCTTTTTCTGTGTTAATTTACTTAGAATAATGGCCTCTAGTTCCATCCGTATTGCTGCAGAGCACATCATTCCCTTATTTTTATGGCTGCATATTATTCCATGGTGTATATGTACCACATTTACTTCATTCAATCTACCATTGATGGACTGCTAGATTGATTCCATGACTTTGCTAATGTGAATAGTGCTGATCTTTTTAAAGTTTTTTTTTTTTCAAATAAAAGTTTTCTGAAAGTATAAAGATGTGAGTCCAAGTAATGTTAGACTAATGTTATTAACCATCTTTTAAATCTGTGAAAAAAATGCCACTGATTCACCAATCCTTCAGTTGAAGTTTCTCTTAGAATCACATGGATTGATATTTAAAGATCAGTTGCTCCCAACTGAGCCTTCTCATAATCAATTTAATTCCATGACATTCAATTCATCCACAACAGTTTCACATCTGGTCATATTCCTTGTCATGCATTCTGTGTATTACCATACTCTATGCTAGAAGTGTTGGTTTTGCTCTCTGATTACATTGTGTATTGTTTTGCACTACATGATATTTTTCACATATCTTTTATCCATTTATCACCTCTTCCCCAATTCAGTCCTTTTGTTCATGCTTGGGGTATGTTATAATATGCCCTTTTGCCTCGGATTTGTACTGGTTTTAAACTACCACACTCCTGCTACATTGATCTTACTAAATTTCAAAATTGATTATGCCATTTACTTTTGCTAAAACTGTCCATTTTCTATTGAGTAATATGTAAAATCCTCATGGTATTCAAAATTGCTGTCATCTCTCTTAACCTATCTCTTTAGCCTGGATTCTGATTATTCTTTCCCCTGCTCCAAGTATTTTAGACTGTTCTTGTGTGGTTCTTTGCTTTTTTCATGATGTTTTCTCTCCCCAGAATGATATCAGCTCCATATCAGAATGTTAAGGTCATACTTATTTTTTTTAAGTCCAATGCCAAAATTAAATCCTACTTTAAGCCTTCACCCTTGGTTTTAATTGCATTATTTTCTTGTCTCACACTACACTTTGTTTGGATGTCAATGATGTTACTTTTTACATAGTGTTTTCAAGTAATTATGGGTCAACTGTTGCTTATATTTTTGATTCCTCTTCTAGAATATGAACCACTTGAATGCAGCAATCATTTTATATTCTTTTTCATATCAGATATTCAAAAATACATACTTATAAGGTTGAATTTGCTCACTGACCCTTATAACTTTGTTTCTATATGGAATGTCAAGATTAACCTGCTATTAAAATATCTATGATATAAAACAGTCATGCCTAGTCTTTTGCCCAATTATTCTCATAACTAAACTTTGATCTACTTGTTGTTGTGTGTAGGCAGCAAGCACAAAATGTCTGTTTCTGTACTTTCTAGTTAGCAAGATCCTAAGTGGCAGATTACCGTCGTGTGTGCTGATTCTGGCACACATCAAGAGAAGTGAAGCGGTTTTTTTTTTGTCTTTTACCTCTTGTAAGCCTACATTATTTGCCACTGAAAAGTCAGTGAAATCAGTCAGTCAAGTATCACTGGAAGTAATAGGAATATAGAAGTTGTTTTTAAATGAATAAACCTGAGAAGCCCATGGACAATACAGAGTGCTAAGAGAAGAATAGGAAAAGCTGACACTAAATATACTCAGAAATATCTACTTGGCTTTACTCTATCTAAAGGACTTTATTAACTAGATTCACAAAGTTTAACATCCCAACTTTTGCTCACTATGTTCATGACATTCCCTTCTTAAGTCTAAATAACATATTATATAAAAATTTTTGAGTTTCTACTGAGGGCATATTAGCATGAGCTAGGGCAAATAAAAATAACTTGAGAAGTAAGAAAATTTAATAGTTTTTCAAAGGGTAAATCTACTTACAATACATCAATTCAGTATTTGTTAAGCTGCCTCAAGGAACATGATACTGTTTAGGGTACTAAGTTGTTATCCAAAAGGTGAAAGGCATGGTTTCTTTCCTAAAGAAGCTCAAAACCAATTAACTGTAATCTATCTTTCAAGGTTTACTTCAGTAATGTAATTATATGTAGACTTTTATATGTGGCTTCTCTCATGTAAATCTCCCAAATTTTGAAATAATTTCAGATAGGGTTATTCATTATTCTATGCTTTATGTAGACCACAGATCCAACTCTATCCCCATAACTATAATCTTACACAGTCATATCTAGTGCAGTAATATGACAAGTTTTCATTGAAGACAAAGCCTGCAATGTGCCAGTCTCTGTACCACAGGAAATGTGCACTAAAGTGATAACAAATGGCATGCATTCCAGTGTTGAACAGCTCACAGTCTAATAGAAGAAACAGATAAATATGCAGTTAAAGGAAAGAAAGCCAGTATTTATTTAAATCCTATATATTCTGTAGAGCATGCTGGGTATTTTACATATGCAGTCTGTAACTAAAACATGTTCCGCTGTGTCATAGTGGCCATGGCCCCATGCAAGAGCTACTAAATTGGGATCACTGTCTCAAGTCAAGCTATGTATTTAGAAAAAAAAAAAGCAGAAAAACCTATATAGTAAAAGCAAGTTAATCTTGTGGCCTACATGCACATAAAAGGTAAATGTCAGTAGACGTTGGTGAGAAAAACCCTCGAATAATTTTATTTTAGCATCTTACTCATCTAGATGTGAGGTCTATATGGATGTAAGCTGACACAGATTTTCCTCAACTTTTCAAAATTGGTATATATTTTTTAGGGACAGACCATTAGCAGGGCGACTTGAGTTTGTAATAAGAAAACAAACAGAAATAAGACAAAAATACAATCCCTTTAGATCCTGCTTAAGCTAATTTATTTTACTAATGTGTGAAGGGTGGTTTTTTTTTTTTTTTTTTTTTAGAACTCATCTTAGCCCCATTCATCTCTTTCCTAACCTAACATTATGTGGTCTAGAAAAAACTCAGAGATCAAGAAGATTCTCATTTCTATTTCTGTATTTTCAGATGAGTATACTTGTCTGTTTCTCCTCAAATGCTGTTGAATGAGTAAACTCAAATGGAAGGTAAATTTTTATGTTGAGATTGTGACTTAGGTAAAGTGGACTTATTCATATTTTATATTTTTCTATTTACTTTGCGTACTCAATGTTGTGATAATATATGGCAAGTTAATTACTTATGTCTGGTTAAACACTGAACTAGAAGCCATATAATCTGGATTTGACCTGAGAAAATCTATGTAAAATGAAAGGATTAAATTCTTTCTGAGGTCCCATCTAGTTGTAAATGGGTTTATCTCAATATTACAGATGACTTCATATCAGTAGAAAGGAAACATATGTAAGTAATTATTTAAATACTGTTTAATTGGTTATTCAGGGATGAATTCTATTTCTTTCTTTAAATTCCATATTGTTCTCAGTCTCTATCAAAACTTGAAGACCAAAATATAATTGCCTATACTACAATGTTCCATGATTTCACTAGTATTCATTTTAATAGAACATTTCAAAGAAAGCATAAGATTTCATTGAAACCAATATATCAACTCTTCCAGAAGAGCACTGAAACCCAGACATGCTTTATGTCATCAGTCTATAAGAATGAATTCCACTGCACAGTGATTTCTATAATTTCTCCAATTTATGCTAATATATACAAATTTATGTTTCCTCACTATTAAAGTGCTGACTTGCAACCACTGTAGCATAACAGCAGCATTATATGCTTAAGAGATCAATTATTAGTTATGGGTCTGTAAATAAAATACCGACTCCTACAAGGAAATTGGAAACCGAATCAAAGGTACATGAAACTTCTCTGTACTATTATTGCAACTTCCTGTGGATCTCTAAGTATCTCAAAACAAAAAGTTTAGGAGAATAATACAGAGAAGATAATGAGACTAGGTTTAGACAAGTGAATATAATAATCAAGTTATAATAATTTTATAACAATTTCAAAAAGTTTAAATATAAATATAGATTGGAAAGTGAAGAAAAGATAACCAAAAGTTTTTCATTATATATAACATGAATTACTATTATAATTATTTTAAGAATTAAGGTAATAAAAGTCAAACTAAAATGCATTATCATTCTTGTCAGGGAAATGTTTGAGCTACTATGATAATAATATAGACTAATTTATCAGGGAAATGAGTATGAAGACTCTGACTGTTGGGGTTCCTCAGTGAAGTTTTCCAGCAGAATCATTGTACAGTGAATAACAAAAATCAACAAGCCCCAATAATGTACATTGTCCTTCCAATCACCTTCTTAGGACATTTTTTTGGCTATGAAATACAGGCAAGGACTAATGAATCATTGTGGAAAGGGTCTAAAACCAAAAGAAACAAGCCATCATGAACACGGCCAATGGATTAAAGAAAAGAAAAGTTATTTAATATGAGATATAAAACGACCCCCCCTACACACACACACACACACACACACACACACACAGTTGTTATATATATTGTGTTTATGTAACATATATAGAGAGAGAAAGAGAGAGAAAAAGAGAAAGGATAAAGTTCAAGTACTCCTTCACAATGTAGAAAAAAGAGAGGAAAGGAAGGGTAGAGGAAGGAAAGATGGGAAGGAGAAGGAAAAAAAGGAGAAAGGAAAAAAGGAAATATTAGAACAATGACGAAGAACATAGAAGAGAAAATAATCAAATAAATAATTTAAGGACATTTAGCAGATCTTAAGAATATGAGATTTTAGGATGAAGTGGCTCAAAGAATACTCAAAGAAACATAAAGAGATTATCTTTAAAGCTTCCAGGAAGAGAAATGCAATCTAATCACATTCAAAAGATCACAAATCAGTAGGGTATCAGGCTTCTCAATGGCAGTACTATACTGAAAACCAGAAGACAAAAGAGCATAGCTGTCACGATCATGAGGGAAGATGATTTATAATGCAGACTATAACCAGATTATCATTTGGAAGTGATAAAAAAAGACATTTTGTGACATGAAAACAATTTGAAAAACAACTTCTCACTCACCTTTTCCAGGAAGCAACTTGAGAATATGCTCAAGAAAATTAGGATGTAAACAAAAATATAGAAATGCAAGGATGTGGATTCAAAAGAGTAATTAAGTGAATTTTCAGAATGATGGCAAAAGATACTCCATAAAAGCAATATTTTGGTCTATGTTGTAACAGAAAACAGAGAGTTTCAGGAGGAGTTGCTTGTAGATTTAAAAAGAAAAAAAAAAAAACAGATTACTTGCTATGTTGGAATATATTGAAATGATATTTACCTGTTTTAAAGACAATGTAATTATGGACTACATATAAGTCCAGTGAAAATCAAGGTTAAAAAAAAAGAGGCTATTTTTAATTCCAAGGAAAGTAAAACATCATAAATACATAAATAATTAATGCTTCCTTAATTAAAAATACTGTAATACAAGTATAATAGATGCAGAGAAGAAAGAGATTTTTTTTCTTCATTAAAGGTACAGAACATAAAGCTAAATATAAACCCTCATATAAAACCTCATATTCCATAGTAGGAAATTAACAGGTAATATGAAAGTAGAAAAAAACGAATACTACTAGTATAAGCACACTATTTAGGACTGTGGAAATAATCTCTAAGTGTTGATAATCTGTTTTAGAGAAGAGGAATAAGTCGTTAAGAGGAATAGGAATGTTATTGAGAGGAACCATAAAATTCCTTTTCCTTTATTACCATGTAGAATAATTTCACTTTTTAAATTCTGTGCATATATAGTTTTGATTAAAATAAAATTAAATTTACAGCAAAACTACATATTACACAATTTTTCTAAAATCTCCTCTGGCTGTTCATTTTCTGAGTGATTGTAAGCCACTTCTTTTGCTGCTGTTATTCTTTGTGTGGCTTTTGCTTGTTTTTATTTCATTTTTTAAGCAGTAGTCATTTCATTAACAAAATAAATGTCTTGCTAGCTTCCCACAGTGAACTTGGTCATAAGAATATACAGTATGTTATCCAATCATTAATAAGAATATTTATATTTCTTTAATCAATTGAAGAACCTCCCTTCATTCCACTACTTCATTTCCCTGGTCTTATTTTAGGCCTTCATTATCTGTTGCCCCTACATAATCATTATAAGACCCTGACTGATATTTTTGCATTTACGTTCTGTCAAATTAAAGTCTTCTTTTTAAAAACATCATGTAAACATAAAATAGTAATTGCGCAGACAACAGTGTTTTAATGGGATTTTATGAACACAGGCCCATTTCATGCAATATATCCCCAGAGTGACAGATTTCAACTAGGTACATAGAGTTATTTAAGCTAACTAATGATTATTTATCCAAAACAGAACTTAAAATGGAACATTAAATAATAAGTGTGTTTGTTTTTCTGTTCTTACACTGCTAATAAAGACATACTAGAGACTGGGTAATTTATGAAGAAAAAGAGGTTTGATGGACTCCTAAGTTCCACATGGCTTGCGAGGCCTCACAATCATGGCAGAAGGTGAAGGAGGAGCAAAGGCATGTCTTACATGGTGGCTAGCAAGGGAGCGTGTGCAGGGGAAGTGCCCTTTATGAAAACATCAGTTCTTATTAGACTTATTCACTATTATGAGAACAGCATGGGAAAATTCTGCCTTCATGATTTCATTACTTCCCACTGGGTCTCTGCCGTAACATATGAGAATTATGGAAGCCACAATTCAAGATGTGATTTGAGAGGGGACATAGCCAAACAATATCATGAGCTAGTAGCTGCTCCCTGCCTTTCAGACATTAATCCTAAGTCATTTTTAACCAGTTATACACGGCTTGGCATAATTCTAGGATATAATGGTAATACTGGAAATATTATCAGTAAATAGTCCACATAGTTATTTTTTATTTCTTGGCTACATAAAATCGTTTTAAGCATCAAATTTATGTGTCCTGTATTAAAACTGTGCAAAGAAATTTTTATAATGACACTACCTTTATTATTTTAAATTTATTTGGTGCTTTTTTCTCTTTCAAAGATAGTTTGAAAAGTTAAAGCCAAATTACTATGACTCATTCCAGCTCACTACTTTTAACATATTAATATATACACACAAACACACATATGCACATTTTACAAGTCTTTCTGGTCTGTTTTCCATACCGTAATTTTCATAACATATCGCACACAAATTGAGTTACTTGTTTGTTTTCTAGTATCACAACTTTAAAACGTCTTTTAAAAAAGCTGTCTCTTTAAATATCTCAGGGTGACACCTCATTGTGCAATACATTGTCTGATGACATCAGTCACATAGCATTAGGTTGCATCTGTAATGAACACAATGTGACTGAAGTAACTGGACATGACATATCACAGCACTTGGTTTACTGATCTGTAAAATTCAATGTAGGTTTCTAAAGTGGAAAAGAAGAGGCAGTAAGTTAAAGTGTAATGACTAATTTCAGAAAATTGAGTTTCTTCTATATTCCTTTATAATTTAGGAGAGCCAGACAGAGTTACAAAACAGAGTTGCTCCAGCCATCAAAAGTGTTTAGAAATCAACATTTTGTCCAGTCAGGTTCTGTATATAGATTCTGTCATTTTGTACAGCTTGTTCTAATGTCCAAATTTATATCCATTCTATAGAGAAGAATTTTCAGCTGTCTTTCATTCTAGTTTGTTGGGTCATGATGTAACACTTTGTAAAAATAGGGTCCCAAACCTTTGTAAACATGCCTCTACACATAAACTCTCTAGAACCAAGCCTAGTAAAAACTGCACTTTGGTTAACTGACTCCTAGAAAAACATCTCTAAAGTATATTTTTATTCTTCAAAGGGCATAGTAACCTTATAAAACCTACAGGAACCTAAAGATTAGAAAAATTCTTAAAGCCCAGACTTTCCTGTGCTACTAAACTGAGGAAATCCATCATTGTGATCATTTTTCAGTAACATTGCTTCAGTTGTCAAAGAGATCTTTGGGACAGTTCCGTCAATCTGCAATTACATGAAGTTTTGGAGCCACCCACTAAAAGCCACAGGGAAAGTTTATCAATTATATGCAACATATGTCGTTTTGTCTATAAGACTTTTACAATGGAGTTGATAAACTCTCAGCCAAAAACAAACAAATTCATCATCTTGTTTAGCCTGTGCATCATTACATATGATATGTGCTGTATTTCCTTTACAGTTTTGAAGTATTTAAAATAGCACACAGATACTAATTATTATATTAATGAATCTCTTATGGTGTAGAGACCTTAGATATGGAATCCAGTGTTATGCTTCTTTTCATTAGCCTATTGAGGTAAATTTTTGATTAATGATTTTGTCACACTGGTATTTTTAATACTCATTTTTAGTCCATTCTCTTTATAGAAGGGAGAGATCACCTGACTGTGATTTACCTTTGGGGATCCTTTATAGTTATAAATGTAACAAATATATCAGGTGTGAAAGAAAGTAATTGGCTAAGCCTAAACTCAAGAGATGGAAAGCTATACTCTGTCTACGGAGATGGGATGGGGAAGGAATCAATAATTTAGAACAATGATCTAATATAATGCAAGTGGTAACTAAGATGGTGTATTAAATGATCAATGTCCTCCTATGTTTTATAACTGCTGATCATGTTGTCACTAACTGTGAAGAGATGGTTTTATTAAAAATATGTAAGACAAGAGCTATTGGATAATTTTGTGTGTTTTTTTTTTTCTATTCAGTTTTGTTAGGTTCCTCTAGAGCAAACTATAAATCCAGGTTACATTGCTTTCTGTCATTCAAACATTCATCTATTCATTCACCAAATATTCGCCTATCACCTTTTATATGTAATTAGTATGTACTGAGTTTGTATTACTTGAATAGCACTGTGCTAAATGATTTCTATAAACAATAATTATTTTCATTGTATAAACAAACTATTGCACAAATATTAAATAAGATGTTTAAAATATTTCCATTGAGATGCTTGAGTCAGACCAAACGCAAATACTACACTATGCCTGCTTTCAAGGACTTTGTGATCTACAATGCAAAAATCAAGTGACAGTGATTATAACAATATGTGAAATTACTACTCTGACCAGATCTGTGTAATTAAATAACACTCCTGGCTAACCTGGATTTCCATAAAACCTTTCAATAAAATATATCACTGATATGTAACATGACATGTCTATATATTTCTTTGATGGAGACAAGAAGATAAAAAGTGAATTATAAACAAACTAAGTTGCTAGAAAGAACTTCATTCAACAATTTTTTTATAGTAATAGATCAGGTCCATAAGGACCTGGTCTAGAGAAAAAGTAGGGTCCCAAGTACTTACCACTGACATGAGCATTACAAGACTTGAGTCCTGGCTTTGATATGAAGGTGTTGAATTTTATTATTATTAAGATGCTTTCAAGATACATGATTTTGTGGTAATTATATCATAAAGTATCAATGGCATTAAGTACACATAAAAATTCTGCAACGTTTGGAATAAGTGGTTAGGAATAAATCAAATCTCATATAAAGGTTGGAGCCAGGAATGTTTTAGATTTGAGACTTTTTTTGGATTTAGAATATTTGCATATATATAACAAAATATCCGGGGATGGGACCACATTTAAACATGAAATTTATTTACGTTTCGTATCAACCTTTTACACATTGCTTAAGGGCAATTTCACACAATATTTATAATAATCTTGTGCATGAAATGAAGTTTTGGCTATGGCCCATCACATGAGGTCAGATGTGGAAATTTTCTCATGTGAGCTCTTATATTGGAGCTCAAAAGTTTCAGAATTTGGAGCACTTTGAGTCTCAAATTTTTGTAATTAGCAATGTTCAACCTGTGTGCACTATGTAGCCTTCGGTAAGTTTCTTAATTCCTTTGTTTTAAAGTTTCCTTGATTATAAAATGGGAATAAAAACAGCTACCTCAAATGGTTTTTTTTGTAAGGTTCCAGTTATAGTGTACATGTTAAACATCCAGTACAGAGATTGACTCAGAAGGAGCATTACAAAAATAAAGAGTTATCTACCTAGAGCTTATGAAGCCTGAGCTATGAATCCCTGTGTAATCATGGTTTTACTTACATAACTATTGCATACACAGGGCTACCCTAGAGTTAAGTGCTCAATAAATATTTGATGGATCAATAAATGCGTATTAAGTAGTTTGCTATTCTCTTGCTCCAACTTTATTTCCAACCAGATTTTGATAACTGATTGCATTGACTCGTTTTAATCTCACTCTAGCACTTACTAATTGGCTACATCACCATTGGTAAGCTACCCAACTTTTCTGAGTTTCAGTTTTTCTCATATATAAAATGAGATAAATTTTATCTTCCTTATAGGACTTTTGTTCAGATTAAGTGACATAATGCAAGGAAAGTGCTTCGTACAGTATCTGGTCATAGCAAGCACACACAAAACTCATCCTATATTTCAAAAGTTTTATGCAGCTAAATTATGCTGGTATAAAAATAACTAGGATGTTGGAATATGCATCAGTAGAATCTGTGACAAAAGTATATTTAAAACTGAAAAGTCTTTGAATAGTTGAAATTAATCGAACAAGAAATGCAATACATAAATAGAAAGCATTAACATACTCCATAGAATGTACACATTTTAGTCATATACACTGCATAAACACCAAAGTATCTATGTCATATTAAAAATAAAATATTAGATTTCTACTTACATAAAATTACTTAATTTAATACTAAAACTAAGAAACAATTAGCTGTGTGACAATCCTAAGAAATATAATTGACCAATAAGGATGGGAAATGAAAAAGGTGAATTAAAACCTAACCCCGGCCCATAATCATTCTTTCCAAATGCATTTAAGTGTACTGATAAAAATCAACCTTCAGGGTGAAATAGGAAGTGAAAGCCTTTTTACCTCATTTCAACCTTATCTATTAAGGTCATCATTTTTTTGTTGTTGTTCTAATGCACTTACCTAACAACTGAAAAGAAAGAGAATGCTCCACAATGATACTTCAATATATTCCTTGATTCCAATCAATTTTTCTCACCTTTACTTATACCCTTCCCTTGGGGCTTTAGACCTAGAGAGTTATTTTGAAAACAGAACTGTTTTCTGTAAACTTTTGATGTGAGGGAAAAATTTTGTTGATCATATCTAGATTTTTCTCTCCTGAGGGAAAGTAAAATTTTTATATATTGAATAAATGTGTATATAGAGAGTGAATTTAAGAACCTTATTTACTCATGAGGTAAAAGGTATAGAGATGTTGGTCACAAACAAGTTGCCCACAAATTGAAGGGCAGCTAAAACTCAGACTGATCATGATATAACCTGGCCATGAGATTTCTCAGTTCTAAAAGAATAAATGGGGTATTTAAAATATGAGTTGTTAAGGGTAAATAAGCCTGTAGTACTGTTGATAGTAAAGGCAAAGACATCATAAAAGTAAACTAGAACAGTGGTAATATAGAGAGGTTGTAATAACTTTGAAAAAACAATTGATATAATTCACCACACCAGCACATTTTGTGAAAAAAATCAGTGACCTCTAAATAAGCAAAAAGCATTTGTTAAAATTCAACAAAATTTTTGTCCATCCATAAAAAGGAAAAAATAACCTTAGCAAACAAGGAATATTTTAAATCTGGAAAATACCTATAAAATTAAGAGCAAATATAATAATGTTAAAATGTTAAAAATCATTTACTTATCTACATCTGTGTTAATAGTTGTTGAACACTGAAGATACTCCACAGTTTACTGACTTACTACCAAGACAAGGATGCTTGGTATTACTATTTCTTTTCCGAACTGCACTGAAGATCCTACTCAGTAATGTAAGGGAAGAGAACAGACCTACAAGGATTGAAAAGGATTTTATGATTTCATTGACAGATAACTCAAAATAATTTATAAATAGATCATGGAATAGGGTAAAATTTCAGCAAGGTGGCTGTTAACAAAATTCACTATAGAAAATCAAATTTCATTTGTAGATACCAAAATCTAGCAGAAAGAAAAGGTAATTTAAAAAATATATTTACAATAACACCAAAATATAAATTATACTTATTTGATACGTTTTCTTGAGGACTCACTAAAAAACTTTATGAAAGATACTAAATAATTATGAAATAAATGGTAATGCTATGGACTGAATTATGTCAACCAAAAATCCATATTAAAAATCTAATCTTCCATGTGACTGTATTTGGAGATAGAGCCTTTAGGGAAATCATTCAAATTAATAGGATCATAAGGATGGGGCCCTAATCCCATAAAACTGATGTTCTTATAAGAAGAAGAGACACCAGAGGGCTCTCTGCATGTACATAGAGGAAAGGCCATTTGGGAACACAGTGACAAACTAACCCAGGAAGGAGACCTTACCAGAAAGCAACTGTGATGACACCTTGAGCTGGGAATTGTGGCCATGAAAACCGACAAAATAAATTTCTGCTATTTAAGCCACTCACTCTGTGGTGTTTTGCTATAGCAGCCCTAGCAATGAATACAAGTGAAATATAGCAGGTTTATGGATCAGAAAACTGCAAATCATTAATAAGATCATATCTCCTTAAAATCTATATAATTAATATTTTCTTCAATATTTATTCAACAAATATTTATTGGATCCCTGTTATACACAAAGTATTATATTAGGCCTATGGGATATAAGTGTGAGCAATAAAATAATAATCACTACACTGATAAGCTTATATACTGGTTTATAATGCTTAGAGTCAATTACTTTAGAATATAAAATCCAGAATTTGAAAATTTTAAGTTGAATATATTGCCAGTAAAAAAAAAAAGATTTTCTGAAATTTTTGGTGAAATTTTACCTAATTTTAAAGTATATACTCAAGTGAAAATGTCCAAAAATAGCCAAGATGTAAAGAAGAAAAGCATGGTAGGATGATTTGCCTAGGAAAGTGTAAACATTATTATAAAACTATATTAAGTCAGGACTGATGAATAGACAAATATATGAATTGAACATAACAAGGAATACAAAACCACAAATGATATGTAAATAAAGATTTGACAGCTAATGAGTTGGCAAGATTAGAAAGACTTTTCAATATGTTGTTAGGACAATTGGTTGACCATATGTCTAGAAACTGAAATTGAACCTATAATTCACCACGTGTATTTTTTTCCTTATTTTAGTTTGTAACTTTTTTAACTTTCAGTTTTTTTGCGGGTACACAGAAGCTCTATATATGTATTGGACACGTGAGATACTTAGATACAGGCACACAATTTGTCATAATCACATCAGTGTTAATAGAATATCCATCACCTCAAAAATCTATCTTCTATTTTCCTTTTTATGTACTAATTTTGTTTTAATTTTTTAAATCAGTCATGCAATATATAATAATCATTTCAGGATCAGGAGAAATGGGGTATCCATCACCTGAAGCATTTATTCTTTGTGTGGGAAACAATCCAATTATACTCTTTAGTTATTTTTAAATGTATGATTAAATTGTTATTGACTGCAGTCATCCTACTGTGCTATCAAATACTGGATCTTATTGATTCCTTCCACTATTTTTGTACATATTAGCCACACCAACTTCCTTCCCAACCCCCTACTACAGTTTCTAACCTCTGATAACTATCATTTTACTTTCAATATCCACAAATTCAATTGGTCTATTGTTTGGCTCCCACAAATGAGTTAGAATGTATAAAGTTTGTCTTTTTGTGCTTGACTTATTTTACTTAACATTATGACGTTCAACACCATCCATGTAGTTGCAAATGGTAGGATCTCATTTCTTTTTATGGCTGAATAGTATTCCATTGTGTATATGTACCAAATTTTCTTTATTAATTCATCTGTTGATGGACACTTAGGTGGTTCCCATATTTTGGCTATTGTGAATACTGATACAATAAATATAGGAGTGCAGATATATCATTGATATACTGATTTCCTTTCTATTGTGTATATACAGAGCAGTAGCAGTTCTCCTTTTAAAATTTAAGAAACCTCCAAATTGTTCTACATAGTGGTTGTAGTAACTTACATTCCCTCCAACATTGTATGAAGGTTTCTTTTTCTCCACAAACATGCCAGCATTTGTTATTGCCTCTCTTTTGGATGAAAGTTATTTTAACTGGTGGGAGATGATACCTTATTGTAGTTTTGATGAATTTCCCTGATGAAAAATGTTGAGCACCATTTCATATACCTGTTTGACATCTGTATTTATTCTTTTGGAGAAATATTCATTCAGTTTTTTTTGCCATTTTTAATCAGATATCTAGATTTTTTTCCTATTGAGTTGTTTGAGCTACTTATATATTTTGGTTATTAATCTCTTGTCCAATGAGTAGTTTGCAAATATTTTCTCCCATTCTGTGAGTTGTCTCTCCACTTCATTGTTTCAATTGCTGTGCAGAAGTCTTTTGACTTGGTTGGATCCAGTTTGTCCATTTTTGTTTTGATTGCTTATGCTTATAGCATATTACTAAAAAAAAATCTTTGCCCAGTTTCAATGTTTTCTTTTAGCAGTTTCATAAAGAGAGGTCTTATATTTAAGTCTTTAATTCACTGTGATTTGATTTTTATATAATTGGTAGATAGGACTCCAGTTTCTTTTGACTGCATATTGATATCAAGTTTTTCCAGCACCATTTGTTAAAACAACTCTGCTTTTCCCCAATGTATATTCTTGGAACGTTTCTCAAAAATGAGTTCACTGTTTATGTATGGATTTGTTTATGTCTTCTCTCTTCTGTTCCATTGTTCTATGTGTCTGTCTCTATGCCAATACCATGCTGTTTCGGTTACTATATCTCTGTAATACAATTGAAGTCAGGTAAGGTGATCCACAGTTTAACTTTTTTGGGGCAGAATAGCTTTGCCTTTTCTGTTTCTATATAATTTTAGGATTATTTTTTCTATTTCTGTGAAAAATGTTATTGGTATTTTTATAGGGATTGCACTGAATCTTTAGATTGATTTGGGTTGTATAGATATTTTAACAATTTTGATTTTTCTAATCGATGAGCATAGAATCTTTTCATTATTTTGTGTAATCTTCAATTTATTACATTAGTGTATTGTAGTTTTCATTGTAGAGTTCCTTCACTTCTTTAAGTTTATTCTCAGGTATTTTATTATATTTGTAGCTATTTTAATGAAATTACTTTTTCGATTTCTTTTTCAGATTGTTTGCTATTTGCATACAGACATACTTCTGATTTTTGTACATGTATTTTGTAACTTGCAATATTCCTAAATTTGTTTATAGTAATATCATGAGTTTTAATTGTTTTTTGGTGGAATCTTTAGATTTTCCAAATATATAATCATATCATGTATGAATAAGATCATTTGACTTTTTCATTGTCATTTTGGATTCTTTCTTTCTTTCTTTCGTTCTCATTCTTTCTTTTCTTTCTCCCTTTCTCTTTCTATCTCTCTCTCTCTCTCTCTCTCTCTCTCTCTCTCTCTCTCTCTCTCTCTCTCCCTCTTTATCTCTTCTTTCTCACTTTCTCTCTTTCACTTTCTGTAGATAGAACTTCCATTACTATGTTGCTGACAGTAGTGGAAATGGGCATCCTAGGCATCGATGCTATGTATCACAAAATAATAAAAGCTATTTATGACAAACCCATAGCCAATATCATACTGAATGGGCAAAAACTGTAAGTATTCCCTTTGAACTCTGGCATAAGACAAGGATGCCCTCTCTCACTACTCCTATGTAATATCGTATTGGAAGTCCTAGCCAGGGAAATCAGGCAAGAGAAATAAATACAGGGTATTCAAATAGAAAGAGAGGAAGTCAAATTGTCTCTACTTGCTGATGACATGATGGTATATTTAGAAGACCCCATTGTCTCAGCCCAAAATCTCCTGAAACTGATAAGCAACTTCAGCAAAGTCTCAGGATACAAAATCAATGTGCAGAAATCACAAGCATTTCTGTACACCAATAACAAACAAACAGAAAGTCAAATCAAAAGTGAACTCCCATTCACAATTGCTACAAAGGGAACAAAATACCTATGAATACAACTAACAAAGGATGTAAAGGACATCTTCAAGGAGAACTACAAACCATTGCTCAAGGAAGTAAGAGAGGACACAAACAGATGGAAAAACATCCCATGCTCATGGTTGGGAAGAATCAATATCGTGAATATGGCTGTACTGCCCAAAGTAATTTATAGCTTCAACGCTATCCCCATCAAGCTACCAATGACCTTCTTCACAGAACTGGAAAAAAAAACCACTTCAAACTTTATATGGAACCAAAAGAGAGCCCACATAGCCAAAACAATCCTAAGCAAAAAGAACAAAGCCAGAGGTATCACGCTGCCTGACTTCAAACTATGCTACAAGGACACAGTAATCAAAACAGCATGGTACTGGTACCAAAACAGAGACATAGACCAATGGAACAGAACAGAGGCCTCAGAAGCAATATCACACATCTACATCATCTGATCTTTGACAAACCTGAGAAAAACAAGGAATGGGGAAAGGATTCGCTGTTTAATAAATGGTGTTGGGAAAACTGGCTAGCCCTGTGCAGAAAGCAGAAACTGGACCCCTTCCTGACACTTACACTAAAATTAACTCCAGATGGATTAAAGATCTAAACATAAGACCTAACACCAAAAGAACCCTAGAAGAAAACCTAGGCAAAACCATTCAGGAAATAGGCATAGGCAAGGACTTCATGGCTAAAACACAAAAAGCAATGGCAACAAAAGCCAAAATAGACAAATTGGATCTAATTAAACTCCAGAGCTTCTGTACAGCAAAGGAAACAATCATTAGAGTGAACTGGCAACCAAGAGAATGGGAAAAAATTTTTGAAATCTATTCATCTGACAAAGGGCTAATAACCAAAATCTACAAAGAACTAAAACAGACGTACAAGAAAAAAACAAACAAACCCATCCAAAAGTGGGCAAAGCATATGAACTGACCCTTTACAAAAGAAGACATCGATGAGTCCAACAAACGTGAAAAAATGCTCATCATCACTTGTCGTTAGAGAAATGCAAATCACAACCACATTGAGATACCATCTCACATCAGTTAGAATAGTGATCATTAAAAATCTGGAGACAACATATGCTGGAGAGGATGTGGAGAAATAGGAATACTTTCACACCGTTGTTGGGAGTGTAAATCAGTCCAACCATTGTGGAAGACAGTGTGGCAAGTCCTCAAGGACCTAGAAATAGAAGTATTATTTGACCCAGCAATTCCATTATTGGGTATATATTCAAAGAGTTATAAATTGTTCTATTATAAAGACATATGCACACATATGTTCATTGTGGCACTGTTTACAATAGCAAAGACATGGAACCAACCCAAATGTCCATCATCCATAGACTGGATAAAGAAAATGTGGCACATATACACCATGGAATACTACACAGCCATAAAAAGCGATGAGTTCGTGTCCTTCATATGGACACAGATGAATCTGGAAACCATCATTCTCACCAAACTGACACAAGAACAGAAAACCAAACACCATATGTTATCACTCGTAGGTGGGTGTTGAACAATTAGAACACATGGACAGAGGGAGGGGAGCATCACACACTGTGATCAGTAGTGGGGGCTGGGGGGGACTGTGGGGGTGGGGAGGATGGGAAGGGATAATGTGGGGAGAAACACCAGATGTAGGTGATGGGGGAGGAAGGCAGCAAACCACCTTGCCATGTATGTACCTATGCAACAATGCTGCATGATATGCACATGTTCCCCAGAACCTAAACTACAATAAAATAAATAAATAAATGGAGAAAAAATTTAAAAAAAAAGTGGCCATCCTTTTCTTCTTCCACTTCTCAGTGGAAAGGCTTTTAGGTTTTCCACATTCAGTATGAGACTGGCTCTGGGTCTGCCTGTGTTGAGTTATATTCCTTCTATACCAAGTTTTTAGAGGGCTTCTATCATGAAGAGATTTTAATTTTATCAAGTGGTTTCTCAGCATCAATTGCAATGATAATATAGTTTTTGTTCTTCATTCTGTTGATATAATGTATCATATTGATTTATTTGCATATGTTAAATCATCCTGTCATATCTGTAATGAATCCCACTTGGTCATAATGAATGGTCATTTTCAACTGTTGTACAATTTTATTTGCTAGTATTTTCTTGAGAAGTTTTGCTTCAGTGTTCATCAGTAATAGTGGTCTGTAGTCTTCTTTTTTGATGTGTCTTTTTCTAGTTTTGATATTATGGTAATACAAGATGCACAGAATGAGTTTCAAACAACTCCCTACTCCTCTATTTTTTGGAATAGTTTCAGCAGGATTAGTATGAGTTATTTAAATGTTTGGTAAAATTCAGTGTGAAACCATCAAATCTTGGCCTTTTCTTTGCTGGGAGATATTTATTATGACTTCAATCTCATTACTTTATGTTAGTGTGTTCAGGTTTGGGGTTTTTTATTGTTCAACCTTCTTGGGTTGTGTGTGTCCAGGAATTTATCCATTTCTTCTAGGTTTTCCAATTTATTGGCACATCATAGTTTAGAGTATCCTCCAATGATCCTTTAATTTCTGTGGTATTGATTGTGATGTCTCCTTTTTCATCTCTGATTCTATTTATGTGAGTCTTCTCTCTTTTGTTCTTTGTCTGGTTAAAGGTTTTCTGTTTTGTTTCTCTTTTCAAATATATCAACTTTATGTTTCATTGGCCTTTTGTACTTTTTTTTCAGTTTCATCTATTTCTGTTCTGATCTTTATTACATTTTTTCTTCTATTAATTTTGGGTTTCACTTGCTCTTGCTTTCCTAGTTCTTTAAGATGCATCATTAGGTTGTAGATTTAAAGTTTTTCTACTTATTAAATATAGGCCCTTATTGCTATAGTCTTTCCTCTTAGTAATGATTTCTCAGTATCCCATGGGTTTCGGTGGATTGTGTTTCCATTTTAAATTGTTTCTATAATTAAACAAAAAATTCTTCTGAATTTATTCATTTGACCACTGGTAATTCATTAACATATTATTTAACTTTCATGTGTTTGTGTAGTTTGCTAAATTCATCTTTTTGATGATATGTAGTTTTATTCCACTGTGGTCAGATAATATTATTTGAATTATTTGAATTTTTAAAGACTTGCTTTTGCCCTAATACATGGGCTATACTTGAGAATGATCCATGTATTGAAGAGAAGAATGTGGATTTCACAACCATTGGATGAAATGTTCTATAAATAAATATTAGGTCAATTTGTTCTATTGTACAGATAAAATCCAATGTTTCTTTTTAAATTTTCTGTTGTGATGATCCGTCCAATGCTGAAAATAGGATGTTGAAGTCTCCAGGTATCATTGTATTGTGGTATATCTTTCCCTTTAGTTCTAATAATATTTGCTTCATATATCTGGGCGCTCCAGTGTTAGATTCCTATATATTGACAATTGTTATTTTCTTTTGCTGAATTGATCTTTTATTGCTATATAATGACCTTCTTTGCTATTTTTTATACTTTTTATCTTGAAATCCATTTTCTCTGATGTAAATATAGCTACTCCTGCATTTTTTTTTTTGGTTTGCATTGAGATGGAATAGATTTTTCTATCCCTTTATTTTCAGTGTATTCATAGGTGAAATGTTTTTCATTTGGGCAATAGATTGCTGGGATTTTTAAAAAATTCATTCATCCACTCTATGTCTTTTGATGTAAGGGTTTAGTCCATTTAAGTTCAATGTTATCAGTGATATGTAAGAACTTATTCTTATGTTTTCTTTGTTTTCTAGTTGTTTTGTCATCTTCTCTTTCTTCTTTCCTACCCTCATGTCTACGTTTTAGTGAAGGTGGTTTATTCAGGTCATATGTTTGAATGTCTTGCTTTTTATTTTGTGTGTGCATGTTGAACATTTTTTTTAATTTGAAGTTAGAATGAGGCTTACAAAGAAAATCTTATAACCCATTATTTTAAACAGGTGGCTACTTCACACAGATTGCATAAAAACAGCCAGTCTAACAAAAAAGCAAAGATGAAACCTATAAAGGCCCTACCCTTAACTTCATCTCCCTGCTTAATTTGTTGTTGTTTCTATTTATATTTTATTGTATTGACTATGTCTTGAAAAGTTGTCATAGTTATCATTTTTTGTTGGTTCATCTTGTAGTCTTTCTACTCAAGATATGAATAATTTACAGAACTTAATTACAGTGTCACAATATTCTGTGTTTTTCTGTGTACTCACTGTTATCAGTGAGTTTTGGACTTTCAGGTGATTTTTCATTGCTCTATTGTTAATGTCCTTTTACTTCAGACTGAAGAATTCCCGTTAGCATTTCTTGTCAGGTAGATCTGATGTTGATGATATCCCTCAGATTTTGTTTTCTGGGAATGTCTTTATTTTTTCTTCATCTTTAGGAACATTTTCCCTGGATACACTGATCCAGAATGAAACTTTTCTTCCTCCAGAATTTAAATTATGTGATCCCATTCTTTTCTGACCAGTAGTGTTTTCTCTGAGAAGTCCGCTGCCAGATGTGTTTCAACTGCATTGTATTTGTGTCTTTTCTCTTCTTACTTATAGGATCCTTTCTTTATTCTTCACCTTTTGGAGTTTGATTATTGAATGCCTTTATGTAGTCTTCTTTGGGTTAAATTTACTTAATGTTCTGTTATGTTTTTATACTAAAATATTGGTGTGTTTCTTTAAGCTTTGCATGTTCTCTTTTATTACACCCTTGAATAAATTTCTACACTGGTTTCTATCTGTCTAACTCCTTTTTAAGTCGAATAACTTTTAGATTTGCCATTTAAAGGCTATTCTGTAAATGTTATAGGCATGCTTTATTCTTTTTAATTCATTTTTCTTTCATCTCCTCTAACTATGTATTTTGAAGTAGCTTCACTACTTCCTTCTTCTGCTTATTCAATTCTGCTATTAAAGGACTCTGATACATTCTTTAGTAGTCCAATTGCATTTTTCACTTCTAGAATTTCTGCTTGATTCTTTTTTATTAATCCAATCTCTGTTAAATTTATTTGATGAAATTCTGAATTCCTTCTCTGTGCTAACCTGAATTTCACTGAGCTTCCAAAAAACAGTTATTTTGAAACCTCTGTCTGAAGAGACACTGTACTCTGTCTCTCTGGCATTGAGCATTGGTGTCTTATTTAGTTCATTTGTTAAGGTCATGTTTTCTTGAATAAGTTTGATGCTGGTGGATATTCAGTGGTGTCTGGGCATTTAAGAGCTAGGAATTTACTTTAGTCTTCCCAGTTCAGGCTTATTTGTTCCCATCTTTCTTAAAAAGGCTTTCCAAGTATCCCAAGGGCCCCAGGTGTTGTGATCTAAATATTTGGTCATTACAACCATATCTACATTAGGGGGCACCCTAATCCCAGTAATACTCTCCCTCTTGCAGACTTAAGGACGTATGGCATTGTTGGTATTGGGTAGGATTTGGACCAGTGTGTTGTTCTCTTCCCTACTTTCCCCCAAACAAATGAAGTAAAGACTTCTGTCCATGCTAGTCTGACTGGAGCTGGGGCAGGGGTTGCAGAAACACTACAGCAGCCATCACCACTGGGAATGTGATGAATCAGGCCTGAAGCCAGCATAGCAAAGTATCTTTCCCGGCCTGTGATGACTATTGTCTGCCTACTAATGCCTACGCTTTCTTTCTCAATGTACAAAGACTGTACAATCAGCAAGTGATGAATCCAGCCAGGGCTGCATCTTTTTCTTTAGGGCAGAAAGTTCCCCCAAACTCCAAGCCAATCCAGAGATGCCAATTGGAAACCTGGGCCTGAACTCAGAATTCAACCTGATACTCTATTCTACTATGACTGATCTGGCACCCAAGGCAAAAGACAAAGCCCTTCCCACTCTTCTCTCTCCTTTCCTCAAACAGCAAACACTCTCCTCATGGCTACCACCACACAAAACTCATGGCAAATATTGTGTGGATACTGCCAATGTTCACTCAAAGCCCAAAGGCTCTTCAGTCATCTTGTGGCAAATGCTGTGAGGTTTGAGTCTCACCCTTCATTGCAGTGGGCTTTTCTTTGGCCAAGGCAGGTCAAGAAATGCCATTTAGGAACAAAGCCTGGAATATGGTATGCCATTTGGTGTTCTACCTCAGTGGCAGCTGAGCTGGTACTCAAGCCTATTTTTGTTTTATTATGAAGGTATGTTTTGGGTGGTTAATTGTTTAATTTGATATTCCTGCAGGAGGGATGATCTCTGAGGGCTTCTATTCAACCATCTTTATCCACCTCTAACCCAATTTTTAAAATTGATTTTTAAGTAAGTTAAAGATTTAAAATGAAAAGTAAAACAATAAACTTTTAGAAAAACACATAGACAAGTAATTTATGAACTCAGGGAAGAGAAATCATAGAAGATAAAAAATTTATAAATCTTAATAAAAACCGATCAAAACTTCAGAGGGCAAGATGGTGGAATGGGAACATCCACTGAAGGACATCACTCCCTGCAAGGACAACAATTTACAACTATCTACACACACACAAACACACACACGCACACATACATACACACAACCACCTTCATAAGAACCTAAAATAAGGTGAGCACTCACTCACATTTACCAGATTTCAACTTCATATCAGTTAAAGAGACACAAAAGAAGTAGGAAAAACAGTATTGAATTGCTGGCACTACCCTTCCACCATCCCCAGGCAGCACCAGCAGAATGTGGAGAGCATTTCTGTGCTCTGGAGAGAGGGGGAGCTAGCAATTGTTAGACATTGAACTCAGTCCTGCCTTTGTTATGACAGAAAACAAAATCAGATCAAACACCGCTAATGCCCATCCATGGAGGGAGCACTTAAAGCAGCCCTAGCCAGAGAAAAAGCACCAATCCCAGCAAAATTTGAGTTTCTGCAAGCATCATCACCATAGGCCAAAGTGCTCTGAGCCCTTAAGAAATTTGAAAGGCAGTCTAGGCCACAGGAATGCAACTCCTAATTAAGTCCTAGTGCTGAGCTGGGCAGAGAGCCAGTGGACTGGGGGTCCACCTGACCTCCTGTGACACCAACTGGGACACCTAAGGGAGAGGCTTCAGAGCTCTGGGCTCCAAAAAAGATATCTTCTTTCCAACTGAGGAGAGAAGAAGGAAGAGTGGGGAGTATTTTGTCTAGCATCTTGGATTACACCTCAGCCACAGCAAGATAGCACATTGATCAGAGTCCTGAGGCTCCCTTTCCAGGACCTGGCTCTCACATCACATTTCTAGACACACTCTGGGCCAGAGAGGACTTGCTCCCTTAAAGGGAAAAATTCAGAGCTGCCAGGATTCAACACTTGCTAACAACAGAACCCTTGGGCTCTGAGTAACCAGGAGTGATACCCAGGTAGTACATCAAGGGCCTTGGGTGGGCCTCTGAGATTTACTGGTTTCTGGTGAGACTGAGCATATTCCCAGCTAGCGGGGCTATTGAGTGAGACACATTCTGCTTGAGAAAACTGCAGGAAAAAGTAAAGTATACTTTGTCTTGCACCTTACATGACAACTTAGCCACAGGGTGGTAGAGCACCAAGTGGGCAACGAAAATCCCCAATTCCAGGACTTGGCTCTTAAACACCCTTTCTGGACCAGCCTTGGGCCACATGGGAGCCATTCCTCTGAAGGATGAATCCCAGGCCAGGCAGAATTCACAACAAGCTACCTGAAGAGAATTGGCAAAAACTGGAAGCATTGCCTTTGAAATCCAGCACTAGACAAGAATGCCCTCTCTCGCCACTCCTATTCAGTATAGTATTGGAAGTTCTAGGCAGAGCAATTAGGCAAGAAAAAAAGGGGTATTCAATTAGGAAAAAAGGAAGTCAAATTTTCTCTATTTGCAGATTACATGATTGTACATTTAGAAGACCCTGTCATCTCAGCCCAAAATCTCTTTAAACTGATAAGCAACTTCAGCAAACTCTCAGAATACAAAATCATTCTGCAGAAATCACAAGCATTTCTATACACCAATAACAGACTAGAAGAGAGCCAAATCATGAGCAAACTGTCATTCACAATTGCTACAAAGAGAATAAAATACCTAGGAATACAACTAACAAGGGATATAAAGGACCTCTTCAAGGAGAACTACAAACCACTGCTCAAGGAAATAAGAGAAAACACAAACAGATGGAAAAACATTCCATGCTCATGGTTAGGAAGAATCAATATCGTGAAAACGACCACACTGCCCAAAGTAATTTATAGATTCAATACTATCCCCATCAAGCTACCAATGACCTTCTTCACTTAACTGGAAAAAAACCACCTTAAACTTCATGGAACCAAAAGAGAGCCCAAAAGAACAAAGCCGGAGGCATCATGCTACCTGATTTCAAACTATATTACAAGGCTACAGCAATCAAAACAGCATGGTACTGGTACCAAAACAGAGATATAGACCAATGGAACAGAACAGGGGCCTTGGAGGCAACGCCACACATATACAACAATCTGATCTTTGACAAACCTGAGAAAAACAAGTAATGGGGAAATGATCCCTGTTTAACAAATGGCATTGGGAAAACTGGCTAGCAGTGTGTGGAAAACAGAAACTGAACCCTTTACTGTCACATTACACTAAAATTAACTCCATATGGATTAAAGACTTAAACACAAGACCTAACATCAAAAAAACCCTAGAAGAAAACCTAGGCAAAACCATTCAGGACAGAGGCATAGGCAAAGATTTCATGGCTAAAACACCAAAAGCAATGGCAGCAAAAGCCATAATAGACAAATGGGGCATAATTAAACTCTAGTGCTTCTGTACAGCCAAAGAAACAACATTAGAGTGAACCGGTGATTAAAAATAAAAGAGAGAACAACCAAATAGATGCAATAAAAAATGATAAAGGGGAAATCACCACAGATTCCACAGAAATTCAAACCATCATCAGAGAATATTACAAACAACTCTATGCACATAAACTAGTAAACCTGGAAGAAATGGATAAATTCCTGGACTCCTGTGTCCTCCCAAGCCTAAACCAGGAGGAAGCTGAAACTATGAATAGACCAATAACAAGGTCGGAAGTTGAGGCAGCAATTAAGAGCCTACCTCACAAAAAAAGCCCAGGTCCAGATGGGTTCACAGCCGAATTCTACCAGACACACAAGGAGGAGCTGGTACCATTCCTTCTAAAACTATTTCAAACAATCCAAAAAGAGGGAATCCTTCCCAAATCATTTTATGAGACCAACATCATCCTGATACCAAAACCCGGCAGAGACCCAACGAGAAAAGAAAACTTCAGGCCAATATCCATGATGAACATAGATGCAAAAATCTTCAATAAAATATTGGCAAGCCGATTGCAACAGCAAATCAAAAAACTTATTCATCATGATCAAGTAGGATTCATCCCAGGGATGCAAGGCTGGTTCAACATACGCAAGTCTATCAACGTAATTCACCACATAAACAGAACCAAAAACAAAAACCACATGATTATCTCAATTGACGCAGAGAAGGCATTTGACAAAATTCAACAGCCCTTTATGCTAAAAACCCTCAATAAACTCGGTATTGATGGAACGTATCTCAAAGTAATAAAAGCTATTTATGACAAACCAACAGCCAATATCATACTGAATGGGCAAAAACTGGAAGCATTCCCTTTGAAATCTGGTACTAGACAAGGATGCCCTCTCTCACCACTCCTATTCAATATAGTACTGGAAGTTCTAGCCAGAGCAATCAGGCAAGAAAAAGAAATAAAGGGTATTCAAATAGGAAAGGTGGAAGCCAAATTGTCTCTATTTGCAGACGACATGATAGTATACCTAGAAGACCCCATCGCCTCAGCCCAAAAACTCCTGAAACTGATAAACAACTTCAGCAAAGTCTCAGGATATAAAATCAATGTGCAAAAATCACAAGCATTCGTCTACACCAATAACAGACTTAAAGAAAGCCAAATCAAGAGCGAACTGCCATTCGCAATTGCTACAAAAAGAATAAAATACCTTGGAATACAACTCACAAGGAACGTAAGGGACCTCTTCAAGGAGAACTACAAACCACTGCTCAACGAAATCAGAGAGGACACAAACAGATGGAGAAACATTCCATGTTCATGGTTAGGAAGAATTAATATCGTGAAAATGGCTATACTGCCCAAAGTAATTTACAGAATCAACGCTATCCCCATCAAGCTACCATTGACTTTCTTCACAGAACTGGAAAAAACCACCATGAACTTCATATGGAACCAAAAGAGAGCCCGCATAGCCAAGTCAATTCTAAGCAAAAAGAACACAGCGGGGGGCATCACACTACCGGATTTCAAACTATACTACAAGGCTACAGTAATCAAAACAGCATGGTACTGGTACCAAAACAGAGATATAGACCAATGGAACAAAACAGAGGCACCGGAGGCAACACAACATACATACAACTATACAATCTTTGATAAACCTGACAAAAACAAGCAATGGGGCAAGGATTCCATGTTTAACAAATGGTGTTGGGAAAACTGGCTAGCCATGTGCAGAAAGCAGAAACTGGACCCCTTTCTGACACCTTACACTAAAATTAACTCCAGATGGATTAA
The DNA here is from genome assembly GCF_049354715.1 of Callithrix jacchus. Classification (NCBI taxonomy): domain Eukaryota; kingdom Metazoa; phylum Chordata; class Mammalia; order Primates; family Cebidae; genus Callithrix; species Callithrix jacchus. The sequence goes on from NC_133524.1 coordinate 122,911,768, forward strand.
AGACTTAAACATAAGACCTGGCACCATAAAAACCCTAGAAGGAAATCTAGGCAAAACTATCCAGGACATAGGAGTAGGCAAGGACTTCATGAACAAAACACCAAGAGCATTGGCAACAAAAGCCAAAATAGACAAATGGGACCTAATGAAACTCCACAGCTTCTGCACGGCAAAAGAAACAGTCACTAGAGTGGATCGGCAACCAACAGAATGGGAAAAAATTTTCGCAGTCTACCCATCTGACAAAGGGCTGATATCCAGAATTTACAAACAACTCAAGCAGATTTACAGGAAAAAAACAAACAAGCCCATTCAAAAGTGGGCAAAGGATATGAACAGATACTTTACGAAAGAAGACATATATGAGGCCAACAAACATATGAAAAAATGCTCATCGTCACTGGTCATCAGAGAGATGCAAATCAAAACCACATTGAGATACCATCTCACGCCAGTTAGAATGGCGATCATTAAAAAATCTGGAGACAACAGATGCTGGAGAGGATGTGGAGAAAAAGGAACACTTTTACACTGTTGGTGGGAGTGTAAATTAGTTCAACCATTGTGGAAGACAGTGTGGCGATTCCTCAAGGCCTTAGAAATAGAAATTCCATTTGACCCAGCAATCCCATTACTGGGTATATATCCAAAAGACTATAAATCGTTCTACTATAAGGACACATGTACACGAATGTTCATTGCAGCACTGTTTACAATAGCAAAGACCTGGAATCAACCCAAATGCCCATTGATAATAGACTGGATTGGAAAAATGTGGCACATATACACCATGTAATATTATGCAGCAATCAGAAATGATGAGTTCGTGTCGTTTGTAGGGACATGGATGAATCTGGAAAACATCATCCTCAGCAAACTGACACAAGAACAGAAAATGAAACACCGCATATTCTCACTCATAGGTGGGTGATGAAAAATGAGAACACATGGACACAGAAAGGGGAGTACTTAACACTGGGGTCTATTGGGGGGAAAAGGGGAGGGCCAGTGGGAGGGGGAGGTGGGGAGGGATAGCCTGGGGAGAAATGCCAAATGTGGGTGAAGGGGAGAAGAAAAGCAAAGCACACTGCCATGTGTGTACCTATGCAACTGTCTCGCATGCTCTGCTCATGTACCCCAAAACCTATAATCCAATAAAAAATTAAAAAAAAAAAATAAAATAAAAACAAAACAAAAAAAAACAAAAAAAAAAAAAAAAAAAAAAAAAGAGTGAACCGGCAACCAACAGAATGGGAAAAAAATTTTGCAATTTACCCATCTGACAAAGGGCTAATATCCAGAATCTACACAGAACTAAAGCAGATTTACAAGAAAAAAACAAACAAACTCATCCAAAAGTTGGCCAAGAATATGAACAGACACTTTTCAAAAGAAGACATATATAAGGCCAACAAACAATTGAAAAAATGCTCATCATCACTGATTATTAGAGAAATGCAAATCAAGCACATTGAGATACCACCTCATGCCAGTTATAATGGCAATTATTTAAAAATCTGGAGACAACAGATGCTGGAGAGGATGTGGAGAAATAGGAACACTTTCACACTGTTGGTGGGAGTCTAAACTAGTTCACCCATTGTGGAAGACAGTGTGGCACTTCCTCAAGGACCTAGAAATAAAAATTTCATTTGACCCAGCAATCTCATTACTGGGTATATGCCCAAAGTATTATGAGTCATTCTATTATAAAGACACATGCACACGTATGTTCATAGTGACACTGTTTACAATAGCAAAGACCTGGAACCAACCCAAATGCCTATCAATGATGGACTGGACAAGGAAACTGTGGCACATATACACCATGGAAAACTATGCTGTCATAAAAAATGACGAGTTTGTGTCCTTTGTAGGGACATAGATGAATCTGGAAACCATAATGCTCAGCAAACAGACACAAGAACAGAAAATCAAACACCACATGTTCTCACTCATAGGCAGGCAATGAACAATGAGAACACATGGACACAGGGAGGGGAGCATCACGCACTGGGGTCTGTTGTTGGGGGCCAAGTTAGGGACAGTGGGAGAGTGGGAGGTTGGGGAGGGATAACATGGGGAGAAGTGCCAGATGTAGGTGATGGGGGGATGGAGGCAGCAAACCACATTGCCATGTGTGTACCTATGCAACAGTCCTGCATGATCTGCACATGTACCCCAGAACCTAAAGTACAAAAAAAAAAGAGTTCTTTGGCACTTGGCAGCTTCTTCCACACTCTCAGACAACAGAGAAACAAAAACAGAAATCAATACCATGAGTATCTATGAAACCCATGCTATGAAGACTGTACAATTACATGGGAGTTAGACAACCTGCTCCCGAATTACTTTTGGGTTAAATAAAATAAAATTAAGGCAGAAATAAAAAAATATTTAAAATTAATAAAATCATATAGAATCTTTAGGACACAGCTAAAGCTAAAGAAGCTAAAGCAGTTAATATGAACATTTATAGCACTAAGTATACACCATGAAATTCCATGATGCCATGATAAAATAACAAGACTCATTTTTTGTAGTGACATGGATGGAGCTGGAGGCCATTACCCTTAGAAAACTAATGCAGGGACAGAATACAAACTCTCACATGATATCACTTATAAGTGAAAGCTAAATGAGGAGAACACATGCACATTAAGAGGGGAACGACACACAATGGGGCTTATTGGAGGATGAGGAGTGGGAAGAGGTAGAGGATCAGGAAAAATAACTTATGAATACTAAGCTTAATACCTGGGTGTTGAAATAATCGCAACAGCAAACCCCCATAACACAAGTTCACCTGGTAACAAACCTGCACATGTACCCTTGAACTTAAGTTATAGTTAGAAGGACCTCAAGTTTACAACCTAACGTCACACCTAGAGGCACTAGAAAAATTAAGAGCAAACCAACCGAAAGCTAGAAAAAGAAAAGAATAACCAAAATCAGAGCAGAATTAAATAAAATTGAGATGTGAATATTCATATTTAATATGAAAGAACCCAAAAGTTGGTTCTTCAAAAGATTCAACAAGATTGATAAACCACTAGCAAGTTTAATAAAGAAAGAGAAAAGATCAAAATATTAACATAATCAAAATGGCAAAGGTTACATTACAATTGATCCCACAGAAATATAGAAAATCCTTGGACCACTATGAATAACTCTGCACACAAATAGAAAACCTAGAGGGAAATGGACAAATTTCTGGAAACACACAGCCTAATAAGATTGAACCAGGAAGAAATTAAAATCCTGAAAAGACCAATAATGAGTTCTGAAAGTGAATTCGTAATAAAACATCTACCAACCAATAAAAGCCTAGGCTAGAGGGATTCATAGTCAAATTCTACAAGATGTACAAAGTACAGTAGAATTTAGAATCAATCCTACTGAAATTATTCAAAAAAATTGAGGAAGAGGGACTTCTCCCTAACTCGTTCTGTGTAGCCGGCATCATTCTGATATGAAAGCCTGGCAGAGACACAATGAAAAATAACAACTTCATGCTAATATGCTTTATTAATGTAGACATGAAAATTCTCAAAAAAATTTCTAGTGAACTGAATCCAACAGCATATCAAAAAGCTAATTTACCGTGATGAAGCGGACTTTATTCCTGAGATGCTAGGTTGGTTTAACATATGCAAATTAATAAATGGGATTCACCACATAAACATAATTAACAATAAAACCACAGTTTATTTCAATAGACACAGAAAAGGCTTTTGATAAAATCCAACATGGCTTCATGTTAATAACCCTCAACAAGTTAGGCATTGAAATACTATACCTCAGAATAACAAGGTTTACTCCATTGTTTCATCAAAGTTTCAAATTTTTTAGTGTGCAGATTATTCATGTCTTCCTTGGTTAAAGGTATTACTAAATATTTAATATTTTGATAATATTATAAATAGCATTGAAGTCTTAATTTCTTTTTTGATAGTTCTTTGTTAGTGTATAGAAGCATACCAATTTTTATTTTGATATAACATCTTTTTTTAATTTTGATTTTACTTCCTGTAAATTTATGGTATTTGTTTTAGTTCTAATAGGTTTTTTGGGGGCAGATGGAGAAATTTACACGTGTGTGTGTGTGTGTGTGTGTGTGTGCTGTCATGTCATCTTCAAATAGAGACAATTTAACTTTCTGAAGCTAATTTGGATTATTTTTATTTCTCTTGCCTAATTGCTCTAGCTAGAACTCCCAGTGTCAGGTTGAATAAAAGTGGTAAGAGTGAATATCCCTGCCTTGTTCTATTTGAGGCTTTCTAAATTCCATGGATCAGAATGTTCATTTTCCTCTCCACATTTAGAGAGTCATCATTTTCTTTTTCTTCAAAAAATGCTTTTTGCCCATTTCTCTTTCTTTGTTCCTTTGGGAACTTTCATGATGCCTATTTGGCTCATTTTATGTTGTCCCATAAGTCTTATAGGCTTTATTCTCTTTTTCTTTTTGTTTTTCTGACTGGGAAATTTCAAATGACCTGTTTTTATGCCTACTGATTCTTTCTACTGTTTGATCATATCTACTTCTGAGATGTTATAAAATTTTTAATGTTTGTAATTTTGTTCTTCCAGCTCCAGAATGTTTGCTTGGTTCTTTTTAATGGCTAATCTTTGTTAGTTCCAGTATCCTTATTCTTATTTCATGTATACTCACGAATTGGATAATAATGAGGATAAACTCTGATAAATGGATCATTAAGCAATTTTGTTATTGAGCAAACGTCAAAGACTGCACAAACACAAACCTAGATAGTATAGCCCACATGCCACTTAGGCTACATAGTATAGACTATGATATAAGACTGTTGATTCTAAGCCACCTGTAAATGTTTCTGGACTGAATAATGTAGACAATTGTAATAGAATTGAAAGTATTTGTGCATCTAAACATATCTAAACATTGAAAAGATACAATAAAATTAAATTGTAAAGGATAAAATATGTCAGATGTGCAAAGAAGAGAAGAAGTGTTAGAATCATACCTATATAGGGTACTTACCATGAATAAAGCTTGTACTCCTGGAAGTTACTCTGAGTGAGTTAGTGAGTGTTGAGTGAATGTAAAGGCCTAGAAAATTACTGTACACTACTATAGACTTTATAAATAATACACTAAAGCTATATTAAATTTATAAAAGTATATTTTTCTTTCATAAATAATAAACAGCTTACGATAATATTTTTACTTTGTAAACTCTTATTTATTTTTTTTTTTTTTGAGACAGAGTCTCACCCTGTCACCAGGCATCAGGCTGTAGTGCAGTGACACGATCTCGGCTCACTGCAATCTCCAACTCCCAGGTTCAAGCAATTCTCCTGCCTCAGCTTCCTGAGTAACTGGGATTACAAGCATGCACCACCACACTCAGCTAATTTTTAAATTTTCAGTAGGGAAAGGGTTTCACCATGCTGGCCAGGATGGTCTCGATTTCTTGACCTTGTGATACACCCGCCTCGGCCTCCCAAAGTGCTGGGATTACAGTCATGAGCCACTGTGCCCAGCCTCCTTTTTTTAAACTTTTTGACTCTTTTGTAATAACACTTAGCTTAAACACAAACATACTGTACAGCACCGCAAAAATACTATTTCTTTTTATCTTTAGTAGCATTTTTCATATTTTTATTTTTTTTATTTTTCACTTCTAATTTTTTCGTTAAAAGCTGAGACACAAACACACATATTTTCCTAGGTCTGCACAGGATGAGGATCATTAATATCACTATCTTCCACCTGTACATTTTGTCCCACAGGAAATTCTTTAGGGGGCAGTAACACACATGGAACTGTCAGCTCCTATGATAACAATGCCTTTTTCTGGAATACCTTCTATAGGACCTGCCTGAGGTTTTTCTTAAGGAGTGAGTTTGTTTTACCAGCATCATCACAAATATGTTAATAAGGCACTTTTCCATGATTTAACAATGACTACAATAGATGTAAATAGGCAACAGGAATTTTTCAGCTCCATTATAATCTTATGGGACCATCATTGCATATGTGGTTTATCATTGATCAAAATGTTGTTACACTACTTATAACTCTGTTTGTTCATCTGTGTTCTCTTGTAGCTCACTGATGGGGTTTGTCATGCTGCCCAGGCCGGTCTCGGACCCCTGTGCTCAAGTGATCCATCTGCCTTGGCCTCCCAAAGTGCTAGGATTACATTCGTGAGCCATGCCGCCCAGCCAATTTTCATTTTTATAGTTCCTTACTGATGCTTTGTTTTGTTCTTTTTGTAATGTAGTATTATCCTGGTTATTCCTGATTATGTCTTGCATTCGTGTCTGCACATCTGAAGTAGGCACATTTACAGACTGGCTTCAACAGGAAAAGCCCTTCAACAATCAGCCTGTCTAAAGATTTTGAGTGGTCCAGTCCAGATCCTGGGGCCACTGAGAATGCTCTGGCCATGGGACAGGCTTAGGACCTTGTTCCACAGAGTTCAGCCTAGAGTCCTAGGATGTAGGGGCTAGCCTAGTTCTATGGCAATCCTGGAGCCTGAGTCCACAAAGAGAGGCCAGGTAATTGGGACTATAGATTGCATCCTGGTGCCTGGGGCCATGGTTTCCTCTCTGAAGCCTGGGGCAGGCCTTGAACTACAGTCCATATCAGCCAGCCCGCTGCTGGTGTGAGTTGGCACCTAGATCATACAGAATGTGTGTGGTCCTTAGTCTGCATGCACAGACATTAGCAAGACGCACAGTGGTGAGCATGAACCGTAGGCACATGGAAGTTGGCCTTAGGCCTTGGTCTTGGGCCTTATGCCTCGGCCTTGTGTCTGGATTGCGGTGTCTAGCCTGGACTCTGGGACAATGGGGTAAGGCCTGACACTGGGACAGGCCTAGCACTTAATTTTTCAGGTATAAGCCTCGTACCTGGGGCCACAGGGCAGATGTGGAGCCTGAGGTGGCAGGAGATGCTTGAAATCTGGGGCTTCAGATACCATCTTGGAGTCTTAAAACTGAATCCACAGAGGTCATACTGGCACTGAGGTGATCTTGGTGCATAGATCCATGGGTGCTGGACTGGTATCAGGGCTGCAGATGCCAACCTAGAGACTGGGATAAGCCTTAATCCTGAGTCATTGAAGGCTTGTCTGGTGCTGGGGTGGGCTTGTTGTTTTGATCCACTGGGATGGACCTAGTCCTGAATCCATAGAGACTGTTCTAATGTCAGGATCTACTAAAGTGGTCCCGGTTCCTCAAACTATAGAGCAGGTCCTGAGGCCTGGGTATGCAGTGACATGCTTGAGTCTGTGTTCCTAGGAGCTGGCCTGGAGCCTCAGGATATGAAAACTAACCTAGCACTAGGGATTTCCCGAAGCCTGCCCATGTAAAGGCTGGCCTGGAGTTGGGAAATGGGGGTTGACATGATACTGAGGCTTGCCTAGAGTCTGGTCCACAGGTATTATCCTGGAGCCAGGGATTGCAGAGGCTAGCCTAGAGCCTGGGGTGGCTTTTAAGCCTGAGTTCACAAGGATCCACCTAGTGCTGGGGAGGCCATGGCCCCTTGATCCCTGATGACAGGATACCTGCCTGGGCCTACTGGGGCAAGTCTAGCATTGGGGCAGACCTGGAGCCTGAGGCAACTAGAACCAGCCTGGAGCCTGGATCCACAATGGCCTGCATGGAACCTAAGCCCCCCTAAATCAGGGGCTACCCTGGCACCATGGTGAGCCTAAAACCTAGGTCTTTGGGTGCAACCTGGAGCCTTAGTCTGTGGGTGCCAACCTGTGTTTTGAACCAGGTGGGTCATCCATAATCCTCGGAATGCTGGAGCTGGTCTTGCTCTAGGGTTGTCTTGAAATTTGAGTCTTTAGGATCCAGCCCGGAGCCTGGGGCCACAGAGGCAAGCCTGGGTCAGGTTTGGTGTGAAGGTCAGTGGCAAAGTCTGTTGCTCACTTCATTCTCCTTCCTCCATGAGTAATGTGAAAGATTTCTTTATACCCCTTTAATGCATCTTTTCTTCCTTCAGTGTTCCAACCATTTGTAGCAATTGCTTACCTGAATTACTTAGCTCTTGTGAAGGTACTTTTTTGAGAGAATGTTCATTCAAATTCATGTTTCTGTGAAGATGCTGAGTGATGGAAACTCCCAATCTGCCATCTTGCTGATGTTATTCTCACATAGAGACTTTTTGAATTATAAACTCGCAAAAGCAAGAGAGTAGCTCAGTTTTAATGAGAAGAATTTCTTGCTAGACAGTATAAGCAAAATAAGTTAATGTGATATCTTTAAAAAAACTTGAATGGAAACAGAGTAAATAAAGATTCTGTTGTCTTGTAGCAAAAATAATAATTTGCCTATAAACTGTTAGGGTTATACCTTTGTCCCCAAAATTGTTAAAAATTTTTTTTCTATGGGTATTTTTTTTTTTTGAGACAGAATTTCACTCTTCTTACCCTGGCTGGAGTGCAATGGCATCATCTCGGCTCATCACAACCTTCGCCTCCTAGGTTCAAGCAATTCTCCTGCCTCAGCTTCCTGAGTAGTGCATGCCACCACACCCAGCTAATTTTTGTATTTTTAGTAGAGACGGGGTTTCACCATGTTGACCAGGATGGTCTCGATCTCTTGACCTCGTGATCCACCTGCCTCGGCCTCCCAAAGTGCTGGAACAATAGGCGTGAGCCACTGCACTCAGCCTCTATGGGTATTTGTTAAATATTTGTTTCTTTTTTCTCCTGTGGAAAAATTTCAAAGTTTTATGACAAAATTTAATGTGTTAATAGAGTAGATTTTACACTGAAATTTGATGGTGTATAAGGCAAAATTTATTGGCATTAAAAAACTATAAATTATACTATTTCTAGAGATAGCCACCAAGTTTGAACTCTTACTGTTTTAACTCTTATTGATGAATGGCAGCAATTTTTAGATCTATGTTTAGAGGCATTCTGAGATAAAATCCAGGCTCAAAAAGAAGAATACCATGATAGATTAGCAAAGTTTGTTGAGGTGAAAAATGTCAGAAAATTTGGCAGGTGTACTACTTATTTGCTGTTATCATATCATTCATTTCCCTATGTGGACGTGCATTTTTCTTCACTGCTGTCATAAGACTAGCCTTCCATGCAAAATATGGATAAATGACTTTACAGAAACTAAAGAAACTGGTATGATTTTGTTGCTAGCAAAAAGTAGTTAACTAGTATTGGTTTGTCATTTTAAAGAGTTTGAATCTGATGAATTACATGTAGTCATACTACATACTTAGAAAATCTTACATCTTTAAGGCCATTCTTGTTACTATTTTTTAAAATGTTGTATTGTAAATATTGACAGAAATATCTTATAACTACCATTAATTGATGTATTGTAAATATTGATATGCAACAAAAAGTGTCTGTGATTAGGATTATATGATTTATAAGCTCTGTACAAATGGCAATGGAAATATGGTAAAAACATTATCAGTCTTTCCTTTTTCTGAGAGCCACTACATAGATTTTCATTTTGAAAGATTGCATTCTCTTTAAATTTAAATTTTTATCTTCACATATCTCTGCATGCTTTCATAATGTCACATTAAACCCCATTTAAAATATGCTAGAAAATGAATACGGTCTGCTGTAGAATTATAGAATTGAAGTAACAAGATCAGGTTTAAATGTGATTCTCCTATTTACAACTTGTATATCTTTGGGAAATTTTAATAACTTCTCTGAATAATAATTATGTAAAAGTGGAAAGTTATTACAAAGATAAATGTGATAAGGTCTGTGAAATAATTTACATGGTGTCTGACACATAATAGACACCTTATGATTTTTTTTTCGGACAGTTGCTCTGTTGCTCAGGCTGGAGTGCAGTAGCATGATCTCTGCTCACTGTGACCTCTGCCTCCAGGGTTCAAGCTATTCTCTTGCCTCAGCCTCCCAAGTAGCTGGGATTACAGGTGCACATCACCACAGCTGGCTACTTTTTGTATTTTTAGTAGAGATGCGGTTTCACTATATTGGCCAGGCTGGTCTTGAACTCCTGACCTCAAGTGATCCACCCATCTTAGCCTCCAAAAGTATTGGGATTACAGGTGTGAGCCATAGTGCCCAGCCTAATTTTTAATTTAGATAAAGTGCATTATTTTGCCTAAACCCTCCATGGTGAGATATTTGCTTGTAGTTTATGAATTTCCCAACAATCATTATAAGTCAAATGATCAGAAATCATAATGGTAGAGACAACAAAAAATTTGTCACTTTCAAATTTCTCATTTGAAAAAAATTATTTAATTAAAATACCCACAAAATTAATCATACCCACAAAAGTATATTCTGATATCCACATGCTTCACAGAGAAAGTGGAATATTTATCCTCTACTCTGGTAGAAGCTTTGTTTTTTGTTTGTTTGTTTGTTTGTTTGCTTTAGTGTGACATGGTTTATTTAAACATAGATACTTGAGGCCCAAATTAAAATGATGCAGAGGAAGGACATCAACAGAATGGAAGAATAGGCACTCCCAGATCTGATTTACTCCTACAGAATCATTTAAAAAAAAACTAGCAGGAATTGTCAGAAGCCAATCTGACAGAATCATTCACAAACTAGCAGGCATTGTCAGAGGCAACATTATAAGATCTCTGGAAAACAGTCAAAGATGTATAGTAACCAAGTGAAATACTGAATAAGAAAGAGGGAACTTGGAAATAGAAAAGTTCTGTGGCATTTTTAATTGCCCTTGTCACCTCACCCCAACCTGCTGTACTGGCAGTCTTAAAAAGCAGTGAAAGTTTTAAAGGAACATCAACCTGCATTCCAGTGTGATGCCCCAGCCCCCATTTCCAGAGGGAGAACAGACTTTATTTGCAAATTACCATGTATGTTTAGTATAACACCTCTCAGGGCCTCCTGAAAGGCTATGTGAGATATTCATCTCTGTTTCACTTAATTTGTAAGATAGTCTGGGAAAGTGCTGGGCATTGCTGAAAAGCACTGCCAAGTGATCTAACAAACCAAAGGTGCCTGGAGTAAAGAATGATTAAGATGTTTAAAAGACATACATAAGGCCAAGAGTAAAATCTGGGAAAAATTATTTGGAAAATTAGGAAAATCAAAATAACTTGTACATATAAGAGAATTTTGAAAGCCACACACATGCCCAGGACATTATGCATGTTCAAAAAAACCAAAGATAGACTCTGAGCTTCCACCTCAGGTAGGTTTCTACACTCAGTGCAAGGCTCACTACACTCAGTGCAAGAAAAGTCTGTACTCGGTGCTAGACCAAATATTAAAGGAGTGTCCCAGCCAGAGGGAGTTCGCAAACATTGAGAGAAGTATTTGTTTTTACTTTATTTATTTGTTTGTTTTGAGATAGAGTCTTGCTGTGTCATCCAGGCTGGAGTTCAGTGGCACAGTCTTGGGTCACTGCAACCTCTGCCTCCTAGGTTCACATTATTCTCCTGCCTCAGCCTCTCCAGTAGCTGGGATTACAGGCACACACTACCACGCCTGGCCAATTTTTGTATTTTTAATAGCAATGGGGTTTCACTCAGGTTGGTCTCAAACTCCTGACCTCAAGTGATTCGCCCGCCTCCACCTCCCAAAGTGCTAGGATTACAGTCCTGAGCCACTGCACCCAGCTCATTTGTTTTGTTTCTAACTGAACATTCATGTAAATGTGTCAAAGTATCAGCTAAACATTAGCCAACAAAACAGACACATCGCTGACCATACATGACAAAGAATAGTCTTCGTAAAGATTTTGGGAAAGTACCTAAGCAAACTACCACAGCCCACAGCAGAAGTAATAAAAATAATATCATTACAAAAGTATAACAAAGCAAATCTTGGAGAAAAGGAAAATATGCCCTTCAGAGTTCTCAAATTATAATATTTGAATGTTTAGTTTCTGACCAAAACTTACAACATATACAAAGAAACAGAAAAGTGTGGTCCATTCAAAGGAACAAAATAAACTGACAAAAACCAACCCTGAGGAAACCCAGACATCAGATTTTCTAGAAAAATATTCTAATATGAGTGTCTTAAACGTGTTCAAAACCACATTGACTTACCCCCAAAAAACAAATGGGACAAAAAACTAAAGGAAATCATAAAATTTATGTATGAGCTAAAATTATATCAATAAAAAGATACAATTTATTTAAAAAATCCAACACATATTCTAAATAAGAAAAATACAAAAATGAATATAAAATTAAATAGGAGGGTTAAATAGAAGATTTGAGCAGGCAGAAGGAAAAAAACGTCAGCAAACCTGAAGACAAGATAACTGAAATTATTAAATTTAAGGAACAAAGAGAAATGAATGAAGAAAAGTAATAAAAATTAATAGAGTAAGTTAAGTGAAGGAATAAACAGAGCTTGGGGGACACTATTGGGAGTTCTAGAGAGGAAGAGAAAGGCACAGAAAAAATATTTGAATAAGTAGTGGCTGAAAACTTCCCAAATTCAATTAAAAATGGGTTTATAAGCCTGAAAATCTTCATGAATCAAAATATGAAAATGTTAAGAACAACCGAATGTCAACAAATTAGATAACCTATTAATAGATTAAATGGACAAATTTCTAAAAGCACATAAATTATCTAAACTGATTGAAGAGGAATTAAAAATTTAGTACAACTATAATAAGAGTTTAAATAACTCATCAAAAATCTTCCCACAATTAAAGTCCAGTGCCAGAAGCCTTGACTCATGAGTTCAACCAAACATTTAAAGAATTAATGACAATTTTTGCAGACTCGGTCTAGAGAAGAAGCTATACTTTCTGATTCATTCTGTGAGACCAGCATTATCCAATATTAATAAAGATTGAATAGAAAATAAAATTACAGACCAATAATCCTTGTTCATATAGGTGTAAAACTCTTAACCAAAATACTAGCAAAATTAGCCCAAGAGTATATTAAATAATTGTATTCCATTGCCAAGTGAAATTTACCTCATGAAAGCAAGGGTGGTTCAATGCAGGAAAAATTGATGCAATAACCACATTACTGCAATAAAATAATACATAATTACTTCAATTGACACAAATAATCCATTTTAAAATTTCAACTCCTTTTTATGATAAAATCTCTCAGAAAATTAGACATAAAAGGCAACTTTCTCAACATGATAAAGGTAATTTATGTATACACTACAGCTAACATCATACTTGAAGGTGAAAGAATTAAAATTTTCCTTTTATAATAAAGAATAAGGCAAGCATTGCTGCATTGACCACTGGTGTTCAGCATTGTTTTGGAAGATCTAGCCAAGGCAATCATACAAGAAAACGAAATAAAAAACAAAATTGGAAGGGAAGTAGTAAAATTATTTCTGTTGACAGATAACATGATTCATTATATGACAAATTCCAGATAATCTGCATGAAGGCTACTAGACCTAAAAATAAAGTCAGTGTAATTAAAATCAGTTGCATTACAAGCATCAGAATAGCACTAAAGGAAATAGAGGTGAAGAAAACAATACAAAGGATCAACTAAAGGTAAAGTTGGTTCTTCAGAGAGATAAAGAAAATCGATAAAAAATTATCTATACTAACCAAGAAGAGAGAAGATGCAAATAAATACAATCAGAAGTAATAACAAGCCTGAGCCTAAAATAAAAGGTAAAACAACAAACATTACAAGTGATACAACAGAAATAAAAAATATCACAAATTATTATGAACAACTGTATGCTCACATACTAGAAAACCTCGAGGAAATGGATAAATTCCATGAAACATACAACCTTCTGATATTGAACCAGCAAGAAATAAAACTCTAGAATAGACCAATGATTGGTAATGAGGTTGAGTCAGTAATGTAAAAGTCTCCCAACAAAAGACAATACTAGGACCAGACTGATTCACAGCTAAAGCCTACCAGACATACAAAGATGAACTAATGCCAATCTCCCCAAAACTAATAAAAAAAATGTAAGGAAAAAAGTCAGGAAATTTGTCCTTACTTATTTTATGTGGCCAATATCACCATCATATCCAAGTCAGAAAAGGAAACAACAAAAAAGGGAAACCCCAGGCCAATATCCCTGATGATCATAGATGCAAGAATCCTTATCCAAATACTAGAAAATTGAATCTAACAGCACATCAAAAAGATAATAGAGTAGGAAAAAGTAAAATTTATCACAAATATGCAAGGGTAGTTCCACATATGCAAATCAATACACATGATACATCCCATATACAGAATTAAGGACAAAAAATATATAATCATCTTAACAGGTTTAGAAAAAAGTCAATCAATAAAATTCAGCATCCCTGCATGATAAAAATACTTGACAAACTAGACTTAGGCATAACATTGAAAATTTCAGAAAACAATCACATTTATAAGAGGAGCAAAATGAATAAAATATTCAATTATAATTTTAACAAAGGAGGCAAAATTGTATCCTGAAAATTACAAAACAGTCCTAAAATAAGTTTAGTCGATGCATATAAATAAAAACATAGACTTTGTTCATGGATAAGATGATATTGTTAAGATTTCCATATTACTCAGAATTATATACAAATTCACTGAAGTCCCTATCAAAATCCCAATGGAATTTTTTACAGAAGTAGGCAAATTTATCCTATAAATCACATTAAATCTCAATGGACTCTGAATAGCCAAAATAACTGAAATATTAAGAGAACAAACTTGTAGAATTCACACTTTTTTATTTCAAGATATATTACAAAGCTATAGTAATCCGAAGAGTGTGGTATTTGTAAAATAGACCAATGTAGTGGACGAGAGAGTCTCCTAAAAAAACTTTCTATATATACTTAAGCTTTCTTTGACAAATGTGCTGACCCTACTGAATGGAAAAAAGACAATCTATTTAGTAAATGATGTTGGGGAATCTTGGTATTTATTTGCAAAATAATTGAGTTGGATGTTTATCTTACACCACATACAAAAATTAACTCAAAATTAATTAAAAAGCAAATATGATACATAAATCTGTCAAGTTTCTCAGAAAAAAAAATGTAGAGAAAAAGCTTCATGGCATTAAATTCAAAAATATGTTTTTGGATAAGAAAAAAATCACAAGCAAAAATGTAAAAATAAACAAGTGGAAATAATCTAAAATCCTTTTCAAAGCAAAGGAAACTATCAACAGAGTGAAAGGCAAGCTACGAAACAGAAGAAAATATTTTCAAATCACATATTTGACAAGGGATTAGTATCTAGACTATAAAGAACTCCTAAAATTCAACAACAAAAGAATCCAATTTAAAAGACCTGGAATCAACCCAAATGCCCATTGATAATAGACTGGATTGGAAAAATGTGGCACATATACACCATGGAATATTATGCAGCAGTCAGAAATGATGAGTTCGTGTCATTTGTAGGGACATGGATGAATCTGGAAAACATCATCCTCAGCAAACTGACACAAGAGCAGAAAATGAAACACCGCATATTCTCACTCATAGGTGGGTGATGAAAAATGAGAACACATGGACACAGAAAGGGGAGTACTAAACACCGGGGTCTATTGGGGGGAAAAGGGGAGGGCCAGTGGGAGGGGGAGGTGGGGAGGGATAGCCTGGGGAGAAATGCCAAATGTGGGTGAAGGGGAGAAGAAAAGCAAAGCACACTGCCATGTGTGTACCTACGCAACTGTCTTGCATGCTCTGCTCATGTACCCCAAAACCTATAATCCAATAAAAAATTAAAAAAATAAATAAATAAATAAATAAATAAATAAATAAAAATGGGAAAAGGATTTGAACAGGTAGT